>NC_141614.1:43000840-43354370 GCF_047967505.1 Dipteris shenzhenensis
CTGGATGTCACCCAAGGGTCAAGGCTTGGCAAGACAATAGGGAGTTAATGCAGATGGCACCTGGCAAGGGACTATCGCATTGAGCAATAAGACAATGGGGAGTCAATGCACCCAAGGGGCAAGGCTTGGCAAGACAAGTGGGAGTCAAATTATGCAGATGGCACCTGGCAAGGGACTGTCGTGACATTGAGCAATAAGACAATGGGGAGTCAAATTATGCAGATGGCACGAATTGAGGCTCTTTAAGAGAAACAATTTAAATTGTAAACATATGTTCAATCTATATCATTTTGGATATAAAGACTCTAGCTAAGAGCAACGTCTCTCAATGTAATCATATAAAGAAAGCTATAATTGCTATTATACCTCTTTGGTTCAATACAAAACTTGGGTCTTATGGCATCATGTCTTCTTTCTATTTATTAAAAGTTTTGCTAAATTTTGTGCATATTGCCGAGTGACAATGTTATTTTCATGAAATATTCAAGTCTCCTTTCATGGATTTATAAATTTATCACGTCAACGAAAAACGTCAAGGAAAAATATTAAAAATAATTAAATTAACAAATAACTTAGATATAGCTAGAATTTCTAATATAGGATTATTTCAAATTCTTGCATGTTGGTGCAAAAGTATAGATTGAAAAAATAATATTTTTATGTGAATATGATAGTGCCACAAAGTGAACTTTTGATTTGGGAAGGAAAAACGTCAAGGAAAAATATTAAAAATAATTAAATTAACAAATAACTTAGATATAGCTAGAATTTCTAATATAGGATTATTTCAAATTCTTGCATGTTGGTGCAAAAGTATAGATTGAAAAAACAATATTTTTATGTGAATATGATAGTGCCACAAAGTGAACTTTTGATTTGGGAAGAATATTTTCAGAAAGTAAAATTTTGATTTGGGAAGGATATTTTCACAAAGTAAAGTTTTCATTTGGGAAGGATTTTTGGGCTTCGTCCAAAAACAACACAAAAAGTCCAAAATTAATGAAATAGGTGTTTAAACCATTTTACATCAAGAATGAAAATACTAAATTGTCTGAAATCAACTTCATAGATGTCACGTATGGTTCCACAATAATCCAACTGTGAGGAGAGAAGATTGGTATCCGAAGCACTTGCTCGGCTATCTTGTGTGAAGTTAGCCATGACTCCACAATCATACGTGACTCTCTTTGAATCGATGCGTTCCAAGTGAAAATGTCGTCCATATGACCATAATGCACTATACTTTTTGTACTGTAAAAGAGCATTATTAAAACAATGAAGATGCATCTATTTTATAGCGTATATTGCCACAAATAATTACTTAATTCTGTCAAGAGGTAAGAAACTTACATGCACCATACATCCAGATGATAACTCTCACTCGCGCTCATTTATTGTCTCTCCATCACGTTCGGCTTTACGTAGAGCCAGTTGTAGCCAATCAAGTGACATGTGAGTAGGGAGAAGAGCCAGATCCCGTGGATATGGTTATGATCGCCTGTACATTACTCTAAATCTCATCCTTGCATTTATTCTTTCTGCTTTGGCCACTTCATATCTCTCAATCCACTTCTACATCTCAGGGCTATTGAGGATACAAAACTTATTGACTTTCTCCATTTGCTCTTCGGTCATCTTTCTTTCAATCCCTTTTCCTTGGGGAACCTCGCCAACAATGCAATCATCATCCTTGTTATGCTAAGCTTGCAGCATATCGGGATCCGTGGATGCAAGAAACTCTGTGATATATACTAATGACTCTTGCACAAGCCATCCCTTTGCCATGCTTGCTTCTGGTCTTGCTCTTTGTCTTACAAATCCCTTTAAAGTTTTCATAAACCGCTCAAGAAAAAACATCCATCGACTATGAACGGTACCTGCTATAGCCACCTCATCAACTATGTGCACAAGCAAGTGGACTTGAGTTGTCATAATGCTTGAGGGAAAGTGCTTCTCAAGCACGCATATGGCTTCGATGGATTCCACCCTAGCCTTCTCGATGCTCGATATGGAGATCTCTTTTTGAGATATCCACCTATTTCACATGTCCATGTAAGATATTTTCATAATCAGTCTACAAATTAATCAGCTTAAATTGAAGAAAATACATTCAATGCGATTTGATAGTAAGCATACCTCACAATACCACAGATCTTGAATATAGCATTTCTAACATCTTCTTGTAAGCACCCTTTTATTGTAATTGGGAGGATGAACTATCAAAGCAACAAAGAAGTCATGTCAACAATATAACATAATAATAATTACGCTAACACATCGCGATTATCGGTATACTAATTCTACTTAGAATACCTATAAGACCTTGTGCCAATCATGGGACTTGAGCCCACTAAGCTTATTGTTCTTTGAAAATGCTCTTTTTAAGCAACGCAGTGGGTATTGGTTCGGGCTCCTCCCCATACATCCGCAAGTGGCGCATGATAATACGACATTGATGTCGTACTTCTCGCTTGCAATGAGTGCAATGACAGTATAACCTCTCCGTAAGCCACTTCATGTTCCCGGGCATTGGCACATCATCGGATGAGCTTCCACTCGTCCCTTCCATCTACACTTATAAAATCACAACATAAGTTGCAAGAAGAGATATTAATAGTTATAAAATAGCATCTATGAGCTTCCCTTCATGCTATAACAAAAAGTGACTTAAAGTGTCGCTATATAGCAACTTTTTCCTCTGTTCCGTCGCTATATAGCGATGTTTTTAATTAAAAAGTCGCTATATAGTGACGAAAAAGCGTCGCTATATAGCGACGCTATGGGTTAAAACTTGAGACTCTTGTCGCGTGGCGCTTTCTTTATCCCCTTCTCTAATCTCTCAAGTAACCAAGGCAATCTCTCCTCCCACCTATTTTCGACGACCTCCCATCTATTTCCGACAACCTCTCACTCTATTCTCCACTCCTTACCCTTCTCCTAGCTCTTATACTCCCTCTCTACCCTTTTCCCTCTTTTGTTTCTTGAAAGGAATTTCTTCAAGAGGTGAGTTTGTTTCAACAATGTAGGTTATTTGTTTGTTAGCTCTAGTTTTGTAAGTGCTTCTCCTTGTATTGATAAACTTGCAAACTAGTTTTCATGCTTGTTTCCAAAGGATTGAAACAAACAACGAGATTTCAAGAAAGAAAGAAGACTCACCTCTTTTCTGTATTTCTCTTCCTTGTCTTTCTCCTTGTCTCCTCAATCTCCTCCTTTCAAGAAGTTACTTTTGTAATCTCCTCCTGCCTCTAACATCTTATTTGAAAAATGGTATGTTTCCTCTCTTTTGTAGGGCCAGTCCACAACACCGAGCGGGATGTACTATTTCAGGTAAGTGCTTCCTCTTTTTTCCATTTATTATTTCTGTTATTTGCATTGGCCTGCAGCTAGCGCTACTACAGTGATGGGCGTAGGAGCCCTCTCTTCCCCTCAACCTATTTGCTTGTCTTTTTCCTTTTTCCTTTTCCTCTTCTTCTCTCTTTCTTTCCCTGTTTTTCCCTCTTTCCTTTCCCTCTTCTTCTCTCTTTCCCCCTTCTCTTATGCTCATGCATAAACATAAGCATGAGCATAAGCATGAGCATAAGAGAAGGAGACATATGCTCATGCTTATGCTTATGCATGAGCATAAGAGAAGTAGACATATGCTCATGCATAAGCATGAGCATATGTCTCTTTTTTCCTCTTTTCTCTTTCCCTCACCTTCTCTCTTTCTCTCCCTCTTTCCTCTTTTCCAATCTCTCTTCTCCTCTTTTCTCCCTCTTTTCCCTCTTTTCTTTCCCTTTTATTCTCTCTTTCCCCCTTCTCTTATGCTCATGCATAAGCATAAGCATGAGCATATGCTTATGCTTATGCTTATGCATACGCATGAGCATAAGAAAAGGAGACATATGCTCATGTTTATGCTTATCATGAGCATAAGAGAAGTAGACATAAGCATGAGCATATGTCTCTTTTTTCCTCTTTTCTCTTATGCATCAGCATATGTCTCTTTTTTCCTCTTTTCCCTTTCCCCCTTCTTCTCTCTTTCTCTCCCTCTTTCCTCTTTTCCAATCTCTCCTTCCTTTCCCTCTTCTTCTCCCTTTCTTTCCCTCTTTTTCCCTCTTTCCTTTCCCTCTTCTTCTCTCTTTCCCCCTTCTCTTATGCTCATGCATAAACATAAGTATGAGCATAAGAATGCTTATGCTTATGCATGAGCATAAGAGAAGTAGACATATGCTCATGCATAAGCATGAGCATGTGTCTCTTTTTTCCTCTTTTCTCTTTCCCTCTTCTTCTCTCTTTCCTTTCCCCCTTCTCTTATGCTTATGCTTAAGCATAAGCATGAGCATAAGAGAAGTAGACATATGCTCATGCATAAGCATGAGCATATGTCTCTTTTTCCCCCCTTCTCTTATTCTCTCTTTCCCCCTTCTCTCTTTCTCTCCCTCTTTCCTCTTTTCCAATCTCTCCTTCCTTTCCCTCTTCTTCTCTCTTTCTTTCCCTCTTTCCTTTACCTCTTCTTCTCTCTTTCCCCCTTCTCTTATCTCTTTCCTTTACCTCTTCTTCTCTCTTTCCCCCTTCTCTTTTCTCTTTCCCTCTCCTTCTCTCTTTCTCTGCCTCTTTCCTCTTTTCCAATCTCTCTTCTCCTCTTTTCACCCTCTTTTCCCTCTTTCCTTTCCCTCTTATTCTCAGCTTCCCCCTTCTCTTATGCTCATGCTTATGCATAAGCATGAGCATAAGAAAAGGAGACATATGCTCATGTTTATGCTTATGCATGAGCATAAGAGAAGTAGACATATGCTCATGCATAAGCATGAGAATATGTCTCTTTTTTT
Source organism: Dipteris shenzhenensis (assembly GCF_047967505.1). NCBI lineage: Eukaryota > Viridiplantae > Streptophyta > Polypodiopsida > Gleicheniales > Dipteridaceae > Dipteris > Dipteris shenzhenensis. Next base: position 43,005,652 of record NC_141614.1, read on the forward strand.
CTCTTTTCTCTTTCCCCCTTCTTCTCTCTTTCTCTCCCTCTTTCCTCTTTTCGAATCTCTCCTTCCTTTCCCTCTTCTTCTCCCTTTCTTTCCCTCTTTTTCCCTCTTTCCTTTCCCTCTTCTTCTCTCTTTCCCCCTTCTCTTATGCTCATGCATAAACATAAGCATGAGCATAAGAATCCTTATGCTTATGCGTGAGCATAAGATAAGTAGACATATGCTCATGCATAAGCATGAGCATATGTCTATTTTTCCTCTTTCCCTCTTCTTCTCTCTTTCCTTTCCCTCTTTCCTTTCCCTCTGATTCTCTCTTTCTCCCTTCTCTTATGCTTATGCTTATGCATGAGCATAAGAGAAGTAGACATATGCTCATAAATAAGCATGAGCATATGTCTCTTTTTTCCCCCTTGTCTCTTTCTCTCCCTCTTTCCACTTTTCCAATCTCTCCTTCCTTTCCCTCTTCTTCTCTCTTTCTTTCCCTCTTTTTCCCTCTTTCCTTTACCACTTCTTCTCTTTTTCCCCCTTCTCTTATCTCTTTCCTTTACCTCTTCTTCTCTCTTTCCCCCTTCTCTTTTGTCTTTCCCTCTCCTCTCTTTCTCTCCCTCTTTCCTCTTTTCCAATCTCTCTTCTCCTCTTTTCCCCCTCTTTTACCTCTTTCCTTTCCCTCTCATTCTCTCTTTCCCCCTTCTCTTATGCTCATGCTTATGCATAAGCATGAGCATAAGAAAAGGAGATATATGCTCATGTTTATGCTTATGCATGAGCATAAGAGAAGTAGACATATGCTCATGCATAAGCATGAGCATATGTCTCTTTTTTCCTCTTTTCTCTTTCCCCCTTCTTCTCTCTTTCTCTCCCTCTTTCCTCTTTTCCAATCTCTCCTTCCTTTCCCTCTTCTTCTCCCTTTCTTTCCCTCTTTTTCCCTCTTTCCTTTCCCTCTTCTTCTCTCTTTTGCCCTTCTCTTATGCTCATGCATAAACATAAGCATGAGCATATGAATGCTTATGCTTATTCATGGGCATAAGAGAAGTAGACATATGCTCATGCATAAGCATGAGCATATGTCTCTTTTTTCCTCTTTTCTCTTTCCCTCTTCTTCTCTCTTTCCTTTCCCTCTTATTCTCTCTTTTCCCCTTCTCTTATGCTTATGCTTAAGCATAAGCATGAGCACATGCTTATGCTTATGCATGAGCGTAAGAGAAGTAGACATATGCTCATGCATAAGCATGAGCATATGTCTCTTTTTCCCCCCTTCTCTTACTCTCTCTTTCCCCTTTCTCTCTTTCTCTCCCTCTTTCCACTTTTCCAATATCTCCTTTCTTTCCCTCTTCTTCTCTCTTTCTTTCCCTCTTTTTCCCTCTTTCCTTTACCCCTTCTTCTCTTACTCTCTCTTTCCCCTTTCTCTCTTTCTCTCCCTCTTTCCACTTTTCCAATCTCTCCTTTCTTTCCCTCTTCTTCTCTCTTTCTTTCCCTCTTTTTCCCTCTTTCCTTTACCCCTTCTTCTCTTTTTCCCCCTTCTCTTATCTCTTTCCTTTACCTCTTCTTCTCTCTTTCCCCCTTCTCTTTTCTCTTTCCCTCTCCTTCTCTCTTTCTCTCCCTCTTTCCTCTTTTCCAATCTCTCTTCTCCTCTTTTCCCTGTTTCCCTTCCCTCTCATTCTCTCTTTTCCCCTTCTCTTACGCTCATGCGTATGCATAAGCATGAGCATAAGAAAAGGAGATATATGCTCATGTTTATGCTTATGCATGAGCATAAGAGAAGTAGACATATGCTCATGCATAAGCATGAGCATATGTCTCTTTTTTCCTCTTTTCTCTTTCCCCCTTCTTCTCTCTTTCTCTCCCTCTTTTCTCTTTTCCAATCTCTCCTTCCTTTCCCTCTTCTTCTCCCTTTCTTTCCCTCTTTTTCCCTCTTTCCTTTCCCTCTTCTTCTCTCTTTTGCCCTTCTCTTATGCTCATGCATAAACATAAGCATGAGCATATGAATGCTTATGCTTATGCATGAGCATAAGAGAAGTAGACATATGCTCATGCATAAGCATGAGCATATGTCTCTTTTTTCCTATTTTCTCTTTCCCTCTTCTTCTCTCTTTCCTTTTCCTCTTTCCTTTCCCTCTTATTCTCTCTTTCCCCCTTCTCTTATGCTTATGCTTAAGCAAAAGCATGAGCACATGCTTATGCTTATGCATGAGCATAAGAGAAATAGACATATGCTCATGCATAAGCATGAGCATATGTCTCTTTTTTCCCCCTTCTCTTATTCTCTCTTTCCCCCTTCTCTCTTTCTCTCCCTCTTTCCTCTTGTCCAATATCTCCTTGCTTTCCCTCTTCTTCTCTCTTTCTTTCGCTCTTTTTCCCTCTTTTCTTTACCTCTTCTTCTCTCTTTCCCCCTTCTCTTATGCTGATGCATAAACATAAGCATGAGCATAGGAATGCTGATGCTTATACATGAGCATAAGAGAAGTAGACATATGCTCATGCATAAGCATGAGCATATGTCTCTTTTTTCCTCTTTTCTCTTTCCCTCTTCTTCTCTCTTTGCTTTCTCTCTTTCCCCCTTCTCTTATGCTCATGCTTAAGCATAAGCATGAGCATAAGAAAAGGAGACATATGCTCATGCTTATGCTTATGCATGAGCATAAAGAAGTAGACATATGCTCATGCATAATTTTTTCCCCCTTCTCTTATTCTCTCTTTCCCCCTTCTCTCCTTCTCTCCCTCTTTCCTCTTTTCCAATCTCTCCTTCCTTTCCCTGTTCTTCTCTCTTTCTTTCCCTCTTTTTCCCTCTTTCCTTTCCCTCTTCTTCTCTCTTTTCCCGTTCTCTTATGCTCATGCATAAGCATAAGCATGAGCATATGCTTATGCTTATGCTTATGCATAAGCATGAGCATAAGAAAAGGAGACATATGCTCATGCTTATGCTTATGCATGAGCATAAGAGAAGTAGACATTTGCTCATGCATAAGCATGAGCATATGTCTCTTTTTTCCTCTTTTCTCTTTCCCTCTTCTTCTCTCTTTCTCTCCCTCTTTCCTCTTTTCCAATCTCTCCTTCTTTTTCCTCTTCTTCTCTCTTTCATTCCCTCTTTTTCCCTCTTTCCTTTTCCTCTTCTTCTCTCTTTCCCATCATAAGCATGAGCATAAGAATGCTTATGCTTATGCATGAGCATAAGAGAAGTAGACATATGCTCATGCATAAGCATGAGCGTATGTCTCTTTTTTCCTCTTTTCTCTTTCCCTCTTCTTCTCTCTTTCTCTCCCTGTTTCCTGTTTTCCAATCTCTCCTTCGTTTCCCTCTTCTTCTCTCTTTCTTTCCCTCTTTTTCCCTCTTTCCTTTCCCTCTTCTTCTCCCTTTCCCCCTTCTCTTATGCTCATGCATAAACATAAGCATGAGCATAAGAATGCTTATGCTTATGCATGAGCATAAGAGAAGTAGACATATGCTCATGCATAAGCATGAACATATGTCTCTTTTTTCCTCTTTTCTCTTTCCCTCTTCTTCTCTCTTTCTCTCCCTCTTTCCTCTTTTCCAATCTCTCCTTCCTTTCCGTCTTCTTCTCCCTTTCTTTCCCTCTTTTTCCCTCTTTCCTTTCCTCTCTTCTTTTCTCTTTCCCCCTTCTCTTATGCATGATTCTTCTCTCTTTATTTCCCTCTTTTTCCCTCTTTCCTTTCCTCTCTTCTTCTCTCTTTCCCCCTTCTCTTATGCTCATGCATAAACATAAGCATGAGCATAAGAATGCTTATGCTTATGCATGAGCATAAGAGAAGTAGACATATACTGATGCATAAGCATGAGCATATGTCTCTTTTTTCCTCTTTTCTCTTTCCCTCTTCTTCTCTCTTTCTCTCCCTCTTTCCTCTTTTCCAATCTCTCCTTCCGTTCCCTCTTCTTCTCTCTTTTCCCCTTCTCTTATGCTCATGCATAAACATAAGCATGAGCATAAGAATGCTTATGCTTATGCATGAGCATAAGAGAAGTAGACATATGCTCATGCATAAGCATGAGCATATGTCTCTTTTTTCCTGTTTTCTCTTTCCCTCTTCTTCTCTCTTTCTCTCCCTCTTTCCTCTTTTCCAATCTCTCCTTTCTTTCCCTCTTCTTCTCTCTTTCTTTCCCTCTTTTTCCCTCTTTCCTTTCCCTCTTCTTCTCTCTTTCTCCCTTCTCTAATGCTCATGCATAAACATAAGCATGAGCATAATAATGCTTATGCTTATGCATGAGCATAAGAGATCCCTCTTCTCTTATGCTCTTTTCTCTTTTTTCTCTTCTCTTGCTCTTCTTCAGATTCCTCTTCCTCCTTCTCTCCCGAGTCTCTCCCTTTTCTTCCTCTTCCTTTCGCTCTTTCCTTTCCCTTCTCTTTCCCCCTTCTCTTATTCTCTCTTCTTTCTCTCTTCTTCCTCTTCTCTCCCTCTTCTTCCTCTTCTTCTCTCTTCTCCTCTTTTCCCCTCTCCTTTCTCTCTTCTTTCTCTCTTCTTCCTCTTCTCTCCCTCTTCTTCCTCTTTCCTTTTCCTCTTTCCTTTCCCTCTTCTTCCTCTTCTCGTCCACTTCCTCTTTTCCCTCTTCTTCCTCTTCTTTTCCTCTTTTCTTTCCCTTCTCTTTCCCCCTTCTCTTATTCCCTCTTCTTCCTCTTCTTCTCTTTTCTCCTCTTTTCGCCTCCTCTTTCCCTCTTCTTTATCTCTTCTTTCTCTCTTCTTCCTCTTCTCTCCCTCTTCTTCCTCTTTCCTTTCCCTCTTCTTCCTCTTCTCGTCCACTTCCTGTTTTCCCTCTTCTTTCTCTTCTTTCCCTCTTTCCTTTCCCTTCTCTTTCCCCCTTCTCTTATTCTCTCTTTCCCCCTTCTCTTATTCTCTCTTCTTTCTCTCTTCTTCCTCTTCTTCTCTCTTCTCCTCTCTTCCGATTGAATGGAAGGCGTCATAGATATAAAAATTTAGGAAAAAACAAAAGGAGAAAGGATTCATCAGAAAGTCAACAACCATTGTCCTAGTCCATATGACCAAGATGGCTAGTGGTCCAGAAGCAAATGCCAACCCAAGCCAAGCTGAAAGGAGAGCACAAATACAGCTATGTACTGCATTTGCCAACATGTGCTCCCTCAAAGTACACTTTCCATTGCAAGCGTTGACGTTGCACAAACCGATGGGCAAGGGAGGAGAAGGGAAGGTACTCAGGATACACATTGTGCGTGTCCTAGGTCTTAGGCCAACAACATGGTATGCTCGCAAGTGGAGTAATAGAGATGATGTCCATGCTCATCTGGCACTAAACAATGAGCTAGTGATGATGAAATTGTCCATAGAGTTGTCTGTCCGAGTATTGGGGTACTCACACACCCAAGAGCTATGGGTCGTCACTCCCTTTTTTTATGGTGGAGGTGTGCACGATATATTGATGTGTCTCCCATAGCGATGTGGAACATATCCATGATGGGGTAAGACCACACATCCCAGAGAAGAACCTCGGTTTGACTGGAAATCTCCACTCAGTAGGTTGCGAGAAAGGTTATTTTGTCATCATGGATTGTTCATTGCTGCTGCTATTGCGAGTGGTTTGAAAGCAGTTCACAAGCAAAGATATGCGCACACCAATTTGCAAGAAACCAACTACATGCTAGACTTTACGATGGATGACATGTCTGTCTGAGTTGGGATTATTGATTGGGGAAGAAGCCTCCAATGGACCGAAAGTCGATATCCACAAGACCCGGCTTTTGCTCCTCCTAGGGAATTCACATGGCTAGCAATGGAATTTTATGCTTATACAACTACACGAGCAAATCCCAAGGGCGCATGGGCACCAGAGTTAGATTGCTTTCTCGTTGGATGGCTATTTCGGCAAATTGCCAACTTTCTCATAGATGTTGCAGATGCTCTCAATGACAACTCTGTGAAGGGCGATGTTGAAATGAAGCTCTTGGTTAATTGTGGGAATTCTCTTTGCAAGATTGATTGAAAGGAGCGACCTTCCATGGAAGCAATTCTAACAAAATTTCATAGTTTCAATGTAAACGAGGATGTGGCAATGCGACCCCTTGAGGAAATGAAATAATGTTGAATATAAGCTACATCTTTTTTGAGATTGACCCATCTACTCACACTATGATTGCCAAAGTTTAATGTCTTTGAAAAATGTAAACGTGGGTTTAAAAATGTAACAATTTGTCAGAGTTTGTGTACAATTTAATCAATCGTGGTCAATCCACAATCATGTTAGTTAGATAAATTCTTTTATGGTGTGGTTGGCATGAGCATGTTATAATTAAATGTTTCAATAACAAGTCGCTCACTCGATTTCACATGCTTGTTAGATCTTCTCTTGCTCCCTCACTCACCATGGCATCCGCGTCGCAACATTAAATGCAAGTTGCATACACATCTCAAGATCCAAGCATGAGGGGAAAGCAAGACATGAAGCACATGATGGACGTGGCTGATGCTACCCTCCTACCAACACAAAGAGCCCTCCAACACATTGAAGATGGCAGCCATGTTTGCAGCTTGGATCCAAACTTTGTTGGTTTGGCAGCTAGAAAACCATCCACCCTTCCGTCACGTATCACCTTTGTGATTGATGGGCCTTTATGTCCAATATGCCAAGATCATTTTGATACAATGACTGGATATTATGCGCTATCGTGTCATCTTAGTTTCACTTGGTATGCATGGCAAATACGTTGAAGGTAAAGAGTGTCTTCCCAACTTGTAATGCTCCCCAAGCAATTGTACGATGTTCTTGGTATCGGAGAAACATTTTTAGTGGATCCTTGGTTGCGGAGACTATAGGTCCCATATATTGTGTTGCCTCATTGTAATGACATATACCAATTTTGTTAGTTAATGCAATGGCTACTTGTTAGCATGTTTAGAATTTATTTGATCATGAAATACAATTTTGTTGTATTTTTTAAATTATTTTGAAACACTTAAGTAAATGATGTGCGATTTTAATGCTAGGTTTTTTTCAAATCGATTTTCTTTAGAGGTGTATTTTAATTGTTTTGAAATACTTAAGTAAATGATGTGTAGTTTTAATGCTTGGGTTTTTTCAAATGGTTTTATCTTCAGACCTCCGCTAATTTGACCACCATGATGATCATTCTCCTCTTCGTCTTGTCCACCTTGGTGTTGGTGGTGCTTTTCTGCAGTTTATTAATTATTTTGTTGAACAATTGCACATGATGCAATTGTTCATGTAGACCACAAAATTGACAATGGGACATGGACGTGACAAAGCAAACAATTTTTGGATGCTCTAAATTTTTGAAAAATGAGCTTCTCAATGTAATTTTTTGACCACTACATCTGTAATTATAAATTTTGCAAACTCAACACATGTATACTTTTCTTGTACTAACTATGGCTTTAAACATTCCCCAAAATCTACAATTGTCAATCACTATCGTGTATAATGTGGGCTTTGCACTATGCTCAATGGATATCCCATGCGACAAACAGCTTCAAACACATCTTGTTGCACCTTCTCAATATGTTGTGCTTTGAAGGAAGCTAGGATTGTTGCTGTACAAGTAAATGAGCATTCAAACGAGGCACATTACTGCATTATCCTCTTTCCATATGCACATTTGAGAAACTTGCCAAATATGCAAGGCATCTGGCACCACTACTATGTGCAGTTGCACTTTGCTAACAACTTTCCATAGTCGCCGATTGCTCGCCCAAGGTTTCAAGACCCATGGTTATTTCTTGAATTACAAGTTGCGACTGGTGGCGTGCGACTATTTCATCCACAATCGTGTCTGCACTTGCGGCTATCTAACCACCCAAAATGGAATTCACCCTTTCCACTCCCGGATCCTTGCACTTTCCAATTTGTCTTTGAGGGTTTCCTAGGAAATTTCTGAACCCATGTACTCTTCATGGCAAATGTTACATCTCCACTTTGTGGCAGCTACAAGCATAACATAGTCTTGGGCTTTTGCAGGTTTTAGCCTCGTATATCTGGAGCCATGCTCATGTACTTTGTATGCATGTACTAATAGATCAATAATGTGCAAAATTGCCAATTGCCATGTATAAAAACATTTTTCCAATCTTGAACAAATTTATTTCTTGAATATGTGTTGCATTGAGAAAGCATTTCACTCATTCTAATTCTGCCCATGTTCAGTAAGTGCACTAGACCTTGAGACAGAGAAACCATCCAATTGTCTTGTCCCCTTCCAACATAATTGGATGGTTATAGACGTGGCAATCTACCTAGGGACCTAGGCGTGGGATGGCAAATTGCCTTTTCCCACATCTCACTCTTTCTCGAGTAAGCATCTATCTATACTATTATCTTTTGTGACATTATGCTCTGTACACGAAAGTCTGTATTGCACCCAGGCTAGTGCAGTAGCTAGCATTGCTGGTGGCTTGCGGGTCTTTCTCTCTCACCTTCTACTTTTTAATCATAACCATTCAACACAATTATTCAAAGGATCTAAATGCACTCGTTCATGCTACAAGAAATCTAAAACATTTGGACTCAAATAAATATGGAAGGAGCCAGCAATTGATCGATTAAGAGCATCCATGGTCTAAATCATTGTCAAATTCCATTAGAATAGTTCCACATAGTAAATGTTCACTCATTTACATCTTCAACTTGTACAGGGGTGATTCAACTTTTTGCATTGTTAATGCCTTGCAGGATGCCAGCAACGGATTCGACATTGGGTCCCTCACATCTCTTTATTAGTTTATCTTCATCGCCAATCAAATGTTTTCTTATCCTATGGCTGATCCTATAAAGTATTGGTTGCACAAGTTGCACTTCCACTTTTGACGCCCTAACATTGTAACAAAATCCTGTGGTTTTGCAACACTTTGGTCTCTTCCTTGAGTCTCATTTGGCGGTTGATGTTGGCCTACCCTAACTTCTCTGTTTGCCATGGTTGCTGTACATGTATAAGAGAAAAACCATCTCAATTATTAATATGCTTTCAACAACTTAAGACAATGTCACTAACATGTCATCGAAAACATGGGATTGCAAGTTGCCTTTTCCCACATCCCGCTCTTTCTCAAGTAAGCATCTATCTGCACTATGATCATTTGCATGATCATGCTCTCTATGCGAATGTTGGTATTTTACACACATGAATAGTGCAGTAGCCAGCAATACCTACATGTGCACTTATCAAATCCCTTTGTTTGAATCTATGAAGTGAAGGATGCTACCTAGGTTAGATATATCTAACGTAACTTTAGACGTACATTTAATACCTATATAAGATCAACTAATTGTTTTGAGATAAGATAGTATTTATCTTTGGACATAAATGTATAGTATACAATGCCACAAATTTCTTCTTACTAGAAAACTAGTATAATCTGTAATGATCTCTAGCGTGTAATTTGTGGGTTGATATAAGCTGGCAATGCAAGCTACACAATCGGCTAGACTTTCAACAGGTTGTTATCAGCTGGTGAATTCGAGCCACAACTGACGAAAGCCAAGTATTTTCATCTTCCTATTGCCTAATAAGTTTCACATCCATGTGTGAGTAGTTACCCATCGGCATATGCGGACCACCCATTGGCACATGGTTCAAAGGTATTTTGTATCCATATGTGAGTAGTTACAAGTTGGCATAAGCGGGCTCACCACTGGCACATAGGTACTTACAATTAATCTCATATATATTTTTTACTAGTTTTTTCTAACCTATAGGGTATATAGCTATAGTAACATATATAAAATGTGAGATTTCACTAAATTTTTAAAGCTAATGTCAACGAAAGAAAACGTTTTTCCTTTTCTTTTTGTGAAAATAACTTCAAATATATTTAAATGAAAACATTCTTTAAAAAATAATCTTTCAAATCACAAATGATAAACCATCAACTTAGAGCTACACATTTATCCATTTTGCATCTGAGTGTGGGTAGATATCAGCTGGCCTAAGCGAGCTCACCACCGACACTGGACACTTTTTCAAAGGATATAAAAACTCACAAAGTAGTTTAGAAGCTTACTTTATCTTTTTTCTTTGTCCTTTATTTTTTTCGAGACTCCAAGCAGAGCTAGATTCTTGAGAATGTGAATAGTACGAGGTTGGTGCAATGTATGGTAGGTGGTTTTACCGTGCAATAATTGCCAATCCCGATTAAAAAACGTGGCAAGGTCGATTTAAATCGCTCCTGGGTAGGTGAAAAAATGTTTAAAACGTTTTAATTTGGCGAATTAAAATGCCCATTTTAGTTCCCCATGCAAATCCCTTGGAAGACTCTTTGTATATCACATTTTCAAACTTTTGGCTACATTGCTTATATTCATGTACCCGAAGAGACATGAAAAAAGCTAGATCCTCTTTGCTTGAAGGCCATATTCATTGGATATTCTCCCAATTCTAAAGGTTTTAAATTCTATGTTCCCTCTTCTAAGAAGGTGATAATCAGTCTTGATGCCATATTCAATGACTCGTAGTTAATGGGAGGGACATGGTCTACCAAGGATGCAGAGGATACTGAATCCTTGCGTACTACCTTTTCTTTTCTATTTGAATATGATTCTACTTTTGATGTCAAGGTCTTACAGGTATTCTAAATCTATAGGATTAGTGCACCGATAATCATGATGCATTAGTAGTGGCATTGGTAGTGGCATCTCCATATCCACATCTCTATCTTCAAAAATATGTTTACTTTCGTGGTGAAACTTGGATCACATACCACCATCTTGGATCAGAATGATCCAGATCAAAAACTACCTATATTGAAGATGGGTGTCAAATGCCATCAATTATATGAATTTATGCTTTAGTAGATATGAACATGTACCAATTCATCTTAAAAAATGAAAGCATTCGATTAATTAAATCGTTAGTACGCACCTACTCACAATGCTTGGGAAGAATAAAAGTATCACTTTCATCGGTCTAGAGTATGGTGGAGTCTATTGCAAAGAAATCACTACTGTCTTTCCTCACTATAGCATGGGGACCGTTGTAAATAGTTCTAAACCATTTTACATGAAGAATGAAAATACTAAATTGTCTAAAATCAATTTCATAGATTTCGTGTATGGTCCCACAATAATCCAACTGCGAGGAGAGAAGATTGATATCCGAAGAACTTGCTCGGCTATCTTATGTGAAGTTAGCAAAGACTCCATAATCATATGTGCTCTCTTTTAATCGATGCATTCCATGCAAAAATGTTGTCCGTATGACTAGAATGCAGCTTACATGCATCATACATCAAAATGAAAACTTTGGCTCGCATTCATTTATTGTCTCTCCATCGTGTTTGGATTTACGTAGAGCAAGTTGTAGCCAATCAAGTGACATGTATTTGGGGAGAAGGGCAAGATCCCATGGATATGGTTTTGCTTGCCTATGCATGACTTTGAATCTCATCCTTGCATTTATTCTTTCTTCTTTGGCTGCTTCATATCTCTCAATCCACTTCTACATATCCTTGCTATTGAGGATACAAAACTTATTGAATTTCTCCATTTGCTCTTTGCTCATATTTCTTTCAATCCCTTTTCATTGGGGAGCATTTCCAATGATGTGATCATCTTCCTTGTTATGCCAACCCTGCCACATATCGGGATCATGATCCATGGATGCAAGAAACTCCGTGATGTATACTAATGACTCTTGCACAAGCCATCCCTCTACCATGCTTGCTTCCAGTCTTTCTCTCTGTCTTGCACAAATCCATTGACTATGAATGGTACGTGCGTAGGCCACCTCATCAACTATGTGCACAAGCAATAGAGCTTGAGTTGTCATAAGGGTCAAGGGAAAGTGCTTCTCAAGAAAGCACATAGCTTTGATGGAGTCCACCCTATCCTTCTCGATTCTCGATATGGAGATGTCTTTTTGAGATATCCACCCATTTCATGTGACCATGTAAGATTCATAATCTTTCTACACATTATTCAACTTAAATTGAAGAGAATATAATCAATGTGAGTTGATAGTAAGCAATACCACTGATCTTGAATATAGCATTTCTAACATCTTCTTGTGCACCCTTTCACTGTAATTGGGAGGATGAACTATCCAAGCAACAAAGAAGTCATGTCAATAATATAACATAATCATAATTATACTAATATAACACATCACAAGTATTGGTACACTAATCCTATAGCTTAGAATACCTGTAATACCTTGTGCCAATCATGGGACTTGAGACCACCATGCTTATTGTCCTTTGAAAATGGTTGAGGTAAAGTACTTCTCAAGAAAGCACACGGCTTTGATGGAGTCCACCCTAGCCTTCTCAATGCTTGATATGGAGATGTCTTTTTGAGATATCCATCTATTTCATGTGACCATCTAAGATTCATAATCTTTCTATAGATTATTCAACTTAAATTGAAGAAATGTAATCAATGTGAGTGATAGTAAGAAATAACATTGAGTTGATAGTAAGCAATACCAATGATCTTGAATATAGCATTACTAACATCTTCTTGTAAGCATCCTTTCACTGTAATTAGGAGGATGAACTATCCAAGCAACAAAGAAATCATGTCAATAATATAACATAATCATAATTATACTAATATAATGCATCACAATTATCGGTACACTAATCCTACATCTTATGATACTTGTAAGACCTTGTGCCAATCACGGGACTTGAGCCCACTAAACTTATTGTCCTTTCTAAATTCTCCTTTCAAGAAATGTGTGTACCTTGTTAGTGTTTTCAAAGAGGCAATGTCCACCTTGACCACTGCCTCCTCTCTCTTTTAGAGCATCCATGCTGCTTTTGGGAGGACAACTTTATGACCACACACTTGGGGCCACAAATGAGGCATCCTATCCATAGCTTGCAAGTTTTCTCGCACTCCTCTTGAACCTTTGTCACCAACCAAGTGTGCCCAAATAGTAGCCCCACATTCTTGAAGATATGCATGGGATCCAAGAGTTGATTGATTTGTAATTGAACCCAATAAGAAAGCTCGTGAAAGATGGATAGCCTCTTCATACTAGGAGGAGGCTCCTCTCCATTTTCCCTCCAAGCCTGAATCTAGTCACTTGCCTTCAAAGATGGTGGTGGTGGATCAAGCTAGCCTTCACACACAAGATGGTCCAACGGAAGGTATCGAGCATGACCTTCATAAACCATTTTCCTCATATGTTTGGAGTGTCTTGCAAGTGCACTCCAACCCTTCCCACAAGTAGGACAAGCATGGTATCCACTTATTGCATGTCTTTTGCATGCATGCATGAATGTGTTAGTATAAGACATGCGCTAGAAAGAGAGTCATAAAAGTATAATTATACATGTACAAACACAACCATGTACCTGCCCCAGACACGCTCCATATCTTGGGTAGTCATGCATGGTCCACATCAAGATTCCCCTAACCAAAATGTCAGTGGTATGTCTGGGAGCTTGGGAAATATCAAAGACCCATATGCCTCTCCATAAGATCTATAACTCCTCTATCAAAGATGCCATATATACATCCATATTTTTTGCCTTGTACTTCCTTGGCACAAGTAGTGCAAGCATGAGGTGTCCCTTATTTATTGTTAGCCATGGTGGGATATTTTAATCCACCAAGACCATAGGCCATGTCGACCAAGATGTGGAGCGTAACCCAAAAGGGTTCACATCGTCCATGGTGAGTGCAAGATGTAAGTTATGTGGCTCCCTCACAAAGTTCGGCCACTGATTGTATATGTGCTTCCCAGCAGCACAATCTGCAAGAATCCTCAATGTGTCATCACTAATTGTAATCAAATCCACTATGGATTTGCATTAGAACATGTGTTGTATTCTAGCAATGATGGGAAAGTGTCTCAAGACCTTTACTGGCATCTACTCACCCCGCAAGTCATCTCTATATCGTTGTTCCCCACTCTTTAGACAACTAACCTAATCTCCATGCTCACAACGAAAGAGGATACAATCATTACGACAAGCATGGATGGTATCATAATCCATACCTACCATTGTCAGCATCTTATTCGTTTCATCTCTTGATGAGGGGCCGCATGGTATTTGGTGCAATCAACATCTTCTAGAGCAACCTATTGCAATTAAAACATACATATGCTTCCAATAATGAGAAACTATGATGATTCTCAAAACAATCAAGATCCAAATTGAGATAAATTATGCACTAACCTCATTAAGGCTGAGACACTTGTATTGGACCACCCATACTTTGCTTGCAGATTCAAGATTGACAGACAAGCCTGTATTTTTGACATTCTAGCACCCTCATACAACCGTGTTGATTGCAACTCTCACACCATGGACTCAGCCTCGGACATCACATGTACATGTGATATAGTGCCCCTAAAAATAGAATCCATCATGTCCACCATACCCTCGTTATCATTTGGCAGATTTAAGAGACTACCCTCCTACTCAATGTGTGAAGGTAAACGTGCCCCCTCACCACCCTACTCATCATGTCTCAAAATTCTGTGTAAATACAAGATCCTGTCTCAAGGTTTTGTGTAAAGTATGCATTCATTATTAATCATGGATTCAAATAGCATTAACTTACTGTCGATGATCCATCACCACCACCAACAGTCAGCGGGCTCTTCTCCATACATCCGCAAGTGGTGCATGACAATATGGCATTGATGTTGTACTTCTTGCTTGCAATGAGTGCAAGGACAATACAACCTCCTGGTAAGCCATCCGCGCTCCCAGGCGTTGGCGCATCATCTGACGAGCTTCCATTCTTCCCTTCCATCTACACACCTCCAGAATCACAACACAAAATGATTACAATCCAAAAAGTAGCTTATTGTTAGTTTTTATGCTCTATTCATCATTGGTATAGGGCTGACTTTCAAGGATACATAGAGTTGGTATATACCGACTATTTGGAAAGAATACAGTGTCAGTATATACCAATGCTGTAGTGCTAAATGCCAAATCTTGCATCGCCGCCCCTCACAAATCCATCATAGAAAAACCCAAAGCCTCTCCTCCTTCCTCACCTTTGGTGACCTCACCTTACTCCAACCTCTTCTCCACACTCCTCACCCCTACCCAACCCCTCTCCCAACACTTGTGCTCCCTCTCCACCCTTCTCCCTCTACTTGCATGAAAGGTCATTTTCCAAGAAGGTGTGTCTATTTAAAAAGTGTAGGTTTTTTCTTTCCCCCAATTCATTTTGTGAGTGTTGAAGCATGTTTCTCCTTGCATTGTGAAGTCCATGTCCTCATTTTCATTCTTTATTTTTAGAGTTGAAGGACAAAAAATGAGATTTGGTGAAGGAAAGAAGGCTCACGTCTTCTTTTTTTGGTATTTCTCTTGCTTTCCATTGCATTTCTTGCTTTCCCTTCCTTTGCTTTCTTTGTGTGTTGTTTTACATCTCCTTTGCTTCTCCTTTGCTCTCCTTGTCTCTCCTTTGTTCTCACGGAATGATTTATTGGGCTCTATCCTTGGTTTTACAAGATTAAGAGGAAATCCGCCAACCCTCAACTCTAAACTTTCAAGTAAGTCATCTCACCCCTTTCATTTGTATTTTTTCATTTATTTCTTGCACTGGATTCTTGGTGAGATTTGGGGTTGCAGGCACCATACAATCACTCTTAAGCATTTTTTCTCTTCCCCTATTTCACTCACGTTTCCCTCTACTTCCGATACCCTATCACATTCATAAGCTTATGCATATGCAAATGCTTACTATGCATACGCTTATGAATATGCATGATTCCTTTGCCTTGTCGTGCCCTCTTCCCCTATCCTATCACTCATAATCTTACCCTTGCCTAAGCATATGCTTGCCTTGATCTCTTCCCCTATCCTATCACTCCTAACCATTTGCCCTCTTTGTATTGCTTATGCCCTCTTTGCCTTGCTTTTGCCCTCTTCCCTAATTCCCCTACCCTCTCACACTCATAAGCATATGCATATGCAAATGCTTATGCTTATGCATGAGCAGATGCTCATATGCTCATGCATATACATATAAGCATAAGCCCTCTTTCTCTATCCTATCACTCCTAAGCATATGCCTTCTCCCCTATTTGCCCTCTTCCCTAATTCCCCTATCCTATCACTTATAAGCTCGCCGTTGCCTAAGCATATGCATATGCAAATGCTTATTATGCATATGCCCTTGCATTTTTGTGATGCATTTGTCCTTTTCCTTGCCTAAGCATATGTATATGAAAATGCCTATTATGCATATGCATGATGCATTTGCAACATGCATATGCATTGCCCTCTTGCCTTCCCTTATACCCTCTTCTTGGTCTTCCCCTTTATCTCAACCCCTTTCACCCCTCCCTTTCATGTACAAATGCTGTACCAACAGTTCTTATTTCTGGCTATGGTAGGGTTCCTCCTTCTAGCCATGGTCCTATCATCCGTTTGCAGAAAGCTATTATGGTTGGCTATTAGGAGAGGCACAAGCAAGCCAACGTGGAGATGGATGAGGTTTGATTGGCACCACATACCACCCACACCTCATCATGGGGAGATCCGCATGATTGTCTTCCATCGGAGTGAGCTCCATGTGCGGCACCATGACATCCCCATTGATGATGCTCCTTGCCATTCCCCTTTGCTTGTACATTTGTAGATTCAAGCCCAGCACCTAACACCGTATACACCGTAAACTCTTTTTTGACAATTATTAGGAACAATGTACAAATTCAACCTTGTTTTTCGAACAATGTATCTTAATTATGTGAATGCATATTGTCCTCTTGCTTGCATGGATACATAATTTGATATGTTTTTATATATTCATGTGCATGTAATTGGTATTAACTTGTTTAATCATACTAACTTTATTTGTGTTTACCCATACCAACCGTAGACCATGTCCTCTTGATGCATATCCTCTTTGTCTTCATAAAGGTCCTCCCCTTCTAGGGCATCCGAACCACTCATGATTCCTTAGGACTTTGTGAATTTGATGAGCACAACTAACCTTGAGACATTTCGAGGTCTCATCGAGTCTTAGACAACACCCTGTCAACCCTCTCCTCTAGGAGGTGCATTAGATCTCCCCTTTGGAGGAGCCTCTGGGTTCACAACCACGTAGATGTCATCTATCTACTCTTCTCCTTATCATCGAGATAGAGGCATTCCAAGAAGGGTGGCAGGGGATCCTATTTAGGACTGGGTGTAGTAGCAGATGTGGTTGAGTCCACCCACTCTAATCCCTACCCTTCACATAGGGAATGATGACGACGGCCTCCTAAGAAGAGTGCAAAAGTCTCTAGCTCCTCTTGTGGTCAGGGTCCTCTTGTGGTCAGGGTTGCAGTACATGAGAGCCTATGGAGGTTGTTCATGACCTTCCCTGCTACAATGAGGTATCGATCACCACTAGTCCACAGACAATGCCCATCATTTCAAGCACCACTGGCACTGCCGCTTCCACCCCTGCCTCCACCCCATCTACTACTCCCATGCCTAGCCTTAGGGAAGGATCAGATCATCCCCTACTCAAACCTGTGCTATGAGGTCACTATGGGTCGAGAGATCATAGAAAATGAAAAGGAGATGCAAGTGATTACCACCATGAGGCGGTTGATGAGCCAACATTTCAAGAACAGCATACTCCTTGACTTGCGGCTCTAGGATAATGACAAGGAGGAATTCTTGCTGAAATTCAGAATTAAATTCCCTAACCCCTCTGAGGATGAGTTCGATGAGCACTACATGTGAGAGTGCATGTGTGGTGTCTTGAAGCATCGTAGGTCAGAGCTGTGAGATGCCATCGCGGTGAGGAAGCCTAAACCCAACATGGGCAAATAAAGGGGACTGAAAGCTTTTGAAGAAGGAGTTAAGGGACACGCCCAAAAAGTTTGACAATCAGAAGAATGCTACGAGGAGGTAACTGGACATCGTAGGTGCTTTGCACCTCAGCAGTGGCAGACGGTTTGGGTTTGATGCATGGGTGGTAAGTCTACTTATCATTTAATTTATTGTTCTATTTGTTTTATTACATATTTCATGCACCTTATCTAACTATCATAATTTGGGTCCATAGCAATCTGTGATTGGTCACCATCCCACGGCCGAAGAGCACAAATGTGCATTCCACATAGGAGCAAGGGTGTGGCTCTCTGAGATGGAGGTGCAGGGAGTGGCAGTTGATTGGGCTGTGGTGGCTGCTCATGGGGTGTAAGTCTACTCCAAATTGTAATATCACTTTTTAAATTGTTTTATTCTTTAAGTTAATCTAATTTCAAATTAAAATGGTATCAATGTTGAGGGAGGTACCCCCAGGAAGAAGGAGAAGGAAAGCTCCCATTTTACAATGATTTCATAGCAATATACAACTAAAGAGGCAAAAGCATGATGATGCACAAAAAGTAGAAAAAAAGGGGCAACCTGATGCACCATGGATTTGGCAAGATAGTGCTCCATTTCAAATGGAAGAAGACAAAACTATGCATGAAGCTGACAAAGGGTTTGTTTGTGGTGACCTACCCACAACACGCACAGGATGATGACAATCCATCTTAACTGCACTACTTGCAACGAAAGTAATTAATTGGATGAAAGTATACCAATCAATTTAAGAATGTAAAAATAATGAAAATTGAAGACACAATGTTCACTCTTATAGTGCAATATCGGATGTCCCATCAGCGGAGATGAGTGGTGATGAAAAGGAGGTAGTTCTCAGGGGATTTGGCATAGACATCGACAAGGGATAGCAAGCATGTGGAGGGCACGAGGGCCAAGGATATGGCAAAGGTCATGAGGACTAGGGATCAGACAGCAGACCTGTATACATCAAGGGTGAGGAGGAGGAAGATAAGGATAAAGAGACGACGATGAGTCAGATGAGGAGTAGTAGTAGTAGTTTGTATATACTTCAACATGTATATGCTTTTGTCTTTCGTCTCATTTGAACGATTTTGTATCACCCTTTTTGAAATGGAAATTTTGTAACAAACAAGGCTTGAGAGTTCTATCTTGCATATTTTCTTGTAAACATTCTTTTGTAATGCAAAAGAAAAAACATTAGTGGGGCAAAATGGGGCTACAACAAGACTAGTTTTGCCCCACAAATTTTTTTGTATGTTTTGTTAAAGGTTGCGATATACCGATTGTTATTTGCTTATAGAGTCGGTATATATCGATCTTTACTGACACTACCAGAGTTGGTATATATCAACAAATTTATATTGACACACATTTTTTGACACATCCCAATGTAATTACTGACTTTTTACCCTGTAATTCAAAAATTTTTAATGTAAAAAAAGGTCAGTGCGTATTTGTGTCAGAAAATCGCCTATATCTTGTATTTAGTGGAACTTGGATTCAAGATGTGCATGACTTTTTTATTTTTTCCATGCCAAAACCTAAACCCTAATTTTAGTTTCCTACCGAGTGAATAGAGTACATCCATTTTCTATTTTAAATAGAGCCTACAAAAGTATATAGATGACATGGAATCAAATGATGAAAATAAACCCTAATTCCTTAGCAATTAAGGCTGCATACCTTTTCTGTCTCATCGCAAAAGGTGTAAGACGTTGTGGTGACCCTTTTCTGGTTGGGCTTGGACTTCATTCCTTTTTTAGTTGGGCTTACAATTTTATCTCATCCCTTTTCTGGTTGGGCTTGCACTTCATGTTGATTTGACATGCCATATTCTTCATCTTTGTCCCCAAACAATGACCTTTACAAATCCATGAATTCCTCCTTGGATGTATGATAGTCTAGTGCAACATCCTCTATTACCTTTTATGGGATGTGGATTGCCTTTCAATCATTGAGTCTTGATTCATTGAAGCGTATAATCTGATTGACTATTGGATTGATGGGGGCACCAAATTCAATGATATCCTCACTGACATCATTTGCAAGATGGCATAGTACCTTTGGAACTCAGAGACTGGTTCCCTCCATCATTTCTAATAGACTAACATATTCCTCACCCTCAATAGTGATTCATTCAATCAATTGAAGGTGTGCCTTGGTTGCTACCTCATCATGATTAAAATATGCTAATGGGATGATTTGGCTCTTAGCTTGCTCTTTCGCTACGCCTATCACATTCTCCTCAAGTTCTATGTCCAAGTTTACCTCATCCACTCCACCAGTTGTGGGTGGAACTGCTCAACCACTTGTGGATGCAAAAGGACCCTTGGGCGGTTGTTCGACATCATCATCAAACTTGCTAGTTGCAAGGATAACAGCCTTCCCTAGTGAATTTCTCAATAGTTGGGGTGCGTATTGCCATTGCAAAGGTCTTACCAGTTGATGATACTTTCAAATCTGGTAGTCTCTAACTGCATACAAAAAATCTGAGTTGACAAGCACGTAGAGCTCAAAAAACCGGTTATTTTTTCTTTTTGGAGCATGTGCAAATTCCTTCTGGATTGCAAGTTACGCCTTGTCAAAGTTTTTGTGAAGAAGAGGGGGCCTTGATGATGTGGCACAAGAGTTCATATGTGGCTTACAAACCAGTGCTTAGCAGGGTACTGTGTGCTTAGGTGGCATTATGGTGGCCTATTACCCCAGTTTAGTTAACCCACAGTTACTCAAACTGAACCAACTGACCCAAACAATTAACTTAACCATAGTTAAAGGTTACCACCTTATCTGCCACATGGCATTTCCACGTGGCCTAAGGTTATCAAACCTTGAGAGAGCAGGCTCTATGGGATTCTATGAGGCGTGGGTCGTCACTGCCTAGCGGTGGCTTTGATGGTGCTGCAGGAGCGCTGATTTCATCAATGGAGCTTTGTGAGGCTGCGCGCTGTAGACTTGGAGTTGTTTGGAGCAGATGCTTATTGCAAAGTCTTTGTGAGTCGACATTCGGAGGAGTGGGCAGACTGAGCTCGGGAGCTATAAGCCATGGCACACCTTTCATTTGGGCTACAAACACGGAGGTGTAGATGGGGTGGAGGCTCTCTGGTCATTGGAGGTGGCACAGGCACTGAAGCTGGAGTTGCTACTTCTGCTACAGATTTGGGATTTGCTTGTTATAGGAGCCTCTTATCAGTGACCAACATAGGTGGGCTGACAGATGTTGTTAATCCATTTGCTGGCAGTAGCTGAAGCTTGGCGTAGAAGGCTAAGCATGTTGGGGCCACTGGACACCAAGAGTCAGGAGTCGATCGATGAATGCTACCCACTATAGATGTTGTTGGAGGTGCTGGGCGGCCATTACTGTGTAGAAGGCCTTTGAGGCTGCATTTGAAGCGATCGTTTGAAGAGGAAGCTCATCCATGGGCATTCGTTGGAGAGGTATTTGTTGCAAAGGAGCAAGCTAACCTTCTCTCAAAATAACAGATTCTCCCTATCTAGCTCTCAGAGTATTTTACTCTTCTAAAGGGAATTAGACAACCACTCATTCTCACAGAAGAATGAACGAAAAATCTCTTAAGGATGAAGTGAAGAATGTACCTAAATCTCTCTATGACGGAAATCTATCACTAATGGATGGAAATTATTCACATGAACAGAAGTCTCTTATAGAAGAGAACACTCAATCACTCTATCACACTCTCATAAGCAGATCACAATGCCTCAGCGGAAGGCAAGGGAGCTCTGATACCATGACAAAGTGAGGGATCAAGAAGGATCAAAGCACCACAAGAGAGACATAGGGTAGCAAACACTCAATCTATTGCAATGTGTGTACTCAACGATACATAATAGGCTTCTTATATAGAGAGAGCCTTTAGAATAGTCAGACCATGTGGGATCCTCTCATCCACATCTCTCCTTGTGGATATCCTTGATCCACATCTTCACATCATGTACTCCACATCCTAGGGTGGCTACTTTGATTCTTTCCTATACCATACCTTAGCCCTTTAATCTATGTGCTCGTGGCACCACAACTCTCAACAACAGATTGCGGAGGGGAAGTAGCAGTCATGATAGATTGCCCATGGATAAGTCCATCAATAAACTGAAGAGAGGGATTATCAACAAGAATGAAACATTTCAAGCATGATTGAAGAAGGAGTTAAAAGATAGGGTTAAAAGATATGGTAAATCTTGTATTCTAAGGCTTGGTAATGAGTGGATGAAGCGATTGATTAGAATATTCTCTAAGAGATGCCATGAGTGTGGGAGCATGCTAGGAAACACGAAAAAGAAGGCTATGAAAAGAAGGGTTATGTAGGAGTGTGAATATGACAATAGAAAAATGACAATAGTAATACACTTTATAAAGAGGCATTGCCTTATACCGAGGGGGTCATAAGAGATATGGAAGATAGCATGTGCAATTGAAAAACTGCATACATAAGGGATACTTTAATCATCTCAAAATTTAAAAAAGGGGTGTATATAGGTTATAAAAATGTGTAGGTAGGGGGTTTTCTTAATACTCCTTGAGCGCACATGCTCTATAAGGTTTCTACATAGTGCCCCCCCTCATACCCTAGAGAGGGTGTGATTTTTTGGTGAGCTTTTTGTCATGAGCTTTTTTTCAATTTTCATGAATATTGCGAGCTTTTCATTCACCTGAGAGAGAGAGAGAGAGGGGGGGGGGAGTTCATGGAGTCGGGTGGGTTGAAAGTTTGGGTTGTGGTTGCAGTTAAGAGGAGAGAGGGGGGGGAGGGGAGATAAAGGAAAGGGGGAGGGACGGGCGCATGGGTAAGGTGGCATGGAGAAGGGAGGGGAGGGGAGTTGGAACATATATTCGTTATCATAGTGGAGAACGTAGAGGGGGAACTTATAAGGTATGCAAAGAGGAGTGCAAGGAGGAGAGAGACGATGAGAAATGTGAAAGTTATGTTCATCTACTAAATGTAAAGGGGAAGGGAGAGCATGTGGGAAATTTGTTTATTTTCAAAGTGTATAATTTGACAGATTTGACCTCATATTTGGATTCCTCGTCGAATTCTGGTCATTTTGAGTACCAACATGACCATATTCCGATAAAACTTGGAAAATTTGTGTTTTTGTCATGAATTCATTTTGACCTGTTTTGGGTGTATTTTGAGTCTGCGCTAGCGCAGACTCAAAATAGGCCCAAAACAGGCCAAAATGACAAAAATACCATTTTTTCAATTTTTATTGGAATATGGTCATGTTGGTACTCAAAATGACCGGAATTCGACGAGGAATCCAAATATGAGGTCAAAAGTTTCAAATTATACACTTTTAAAATTACATATCTCCCATAGTTCCTCCCTTCTACTTTGAATATGGACATATCTTCCATAATTTTTTGCCTCCTACTTCCACTCATATCCACCCCCCCCTTGTGCATAGTATACACTCTTCCACCCCTCCCACATGCTATGAAAATGAACATATCCTATATTCTCTCCTGCTCTTTCTAACCTCCCCATCTTTCTTATAACAAAAACATGTATGGATTTCTAAAAAAAGCTCGCAAAAACAAAGGAAATGGTAAAAAAGCTCACATTAAAAAGCTCGCCAAAAGATTTCCCCCCCCTATAGGGGAGATACTTAAATTAAAAAGTTGTTAAAAGTTTAAAAAAAATAAAGAAATCTCTCTCTCTCTCTCTCTCTCTCTCTCTCTCTCTCCCCCCCCCCTCTCTCCCTCTCTCTCTCTCCCCCCCTCTCTCTCTCTCTACCCCCCCTCTCTCCCTCTCTCTCTCTCTCTCTCTCTCTCCTTCCCTCTCTTTCTATCTCAGCCACTCTTTGTCTCTCTACGTCACTGACTAGTGAGGGGAGGTAGCAATCATGATAGATTGCCCATGGATAAGTCTATTAACAGAAGACAGGGATTATCACCAAGAATGAAACATCTGAATTGTGATTTGAGATGGAGTGTCTTGTAAAAGATAGGGTAAATCTGGTATGGTAAGGCTTGGGAATGAGTGGATGAAATCCATTGTTCACAGGATTCTCTAGTAAATGCCATGAGTGTGGGAGCATGCTAGGCAAGACAAAAAATAAGGTTGTGGAACTAAGGGTTATTTAGGAGTGTGAATAGTGAAAATTAGTAATACACTTTATAAATAGGGCATTTCTCTTCATCAATATTTGTCTCTATGAGGTCTCTATCTCTCTCTATCTCTATGAGGTCTCTATCTCTCACTCTCCACTCTTTCTGTCACACACACAGATATAGGTTCTCTCTCTCTCTCTCTCTCTCTCTCTCTCTCTCTCTCTCTCCCCCTCCCTCCCTCTCTCTCTCTCTCCATGTGTGTGTGTGTGTTTGTGTGTGTCCATGTGTATGTGTGCACGGCGTGTGCATATCCTTCTCTCTCTCTCTCTCTCTCTCTCTCTCTCTACATCTATTATTCTATCTATCTATCTATCTATCCATCTATCTATCTAAGGGCTCCTGTAGGGGCTCTTTTACTCTCTCTCTCTCTCTCTCTTTGCATCCAAATGCCTCTAATGATTTCTAGTTAGACAATTAAAAGGCTATAGTCTATACAAATCAAACCTTGAGGGGAGTTGGTAGTTCATATATATGATTCCAAAACATATACTTGCTTAGAGTGTATTCACATTTCATGAATCCCATGCTTGTAAGACTAGATTTTCCATACATTCGATTTACAAAAATGGAAGGATAACAATCTTTTAGAGAAAAAAACTAACAAATAGCTATGTGATTAACTCATCCATATAAGTTTTGTTTCTTTTTCCTAATAAAGATTAACATGACTCAGCCCATTGTGTTGTCATATTGCTCCATATGTTATACTATCAAATCAATCTATGCTCTCTCTCTCTCTCTCTCACACACACACACACACACAAATCACACACACACACACACACACATATGAATATTGACATAGTTTTAATTATAAGATTTATCAATTTGTCATTCAGTATATAGTGTCTATAGGAGCTAATGATTAACTCAAGTCTTAGCATTCAATCAAAGATCACTTTGTATTAAATCCATTCATTCCTCAAAATATCCTCTGGTCTCACCCTTATGCATAGCATGTTCATGAAGCCACAACACATCCTGGAATCATCATATTACATCAAGTCCCTAAACTATGATTTATGATTATATTTATTGAAAAATACACATAAATTTATTTGACGTGGCATCTTCTTCATCTTTGTCCCCAAACAACAACCTTTGCAAATCCATGAATTCCTCCTTGGACGTATGGTAGTCTAGTGCAACATCCTCTATTGCCCTTTGTGGGAGGCGGATTTGCCTCTAAATCGTTGAGCCTTGATTCATTGAAGAGCGCAATCTCATTGACTATTGGATCGATGGGAGCACCAAATTCAATGATATCCTCACTAACATCATTTGCAAGATGTCATAGTACCTCTTGAACTGAGAGACCGATTCCCTCCATCATTTGTAATAGACTAACGTATTCCTCACCCTCAATAGTGATTCGTTCAATCAATCGAAGGTGTGTCTTGGTTGCTACCTCATCATGATTTAAATATGCTGATAGCATGATCTGGCTCCATGGATGATTTTTTCAAGTTAGTTTTGTTAAGAAGCTAAACTATTATATTGGCATCTAAAGTTTGTATGCCCTAATAAAAATAAATGTTTAAAAAATTTGCCAGGATTTAAAACTTTTATGCAAAAAAGTTTAAAGTTTCGCCAGGATTTACATTTTTTCCTTCAAAATTCAAAAGAAAAAATATAAAAAAGTTATTCATTCTAATAATATTGTGAAACTAAAAAATTTATCTTGAAAACTTTCACTAAGATATATATAAATATAATATATAATCATAGCTTCAATGAAAACATCCATGTCTATCTCTTAGCTTGCTCTTTAGCTAGGCCTATCACATTCTCCTCAGGTTTAAAGTCTAGTTTTACCTCTTCCACTCCACCACTTTTGGATGTACCTGCTCAACCACTTGTGGATGCAGGACCCTCGGGGTGTTGTTCGACATCCTTATCAAACTTGGTAGTTGCGAGGATAAAAGTAAGCACTGAATCTCTCTCTATCAAATGAGGTGGGCATGATGAAGCATCTCCAAGGGGAATAGCGTGCGCACACACACGCACACACACACACACACACACACACACACACACACAAACACAAACACACAATTAACTGAAGAGAGGGATTATCAGAAAGAATGAAACATCTCAGGTGTGATTTGAGATGGAGTGGCTTGTAAAAGATAGGGTAAATCTAGTATGTGAAGGCTTGGGAATGAGTGGATGAAATCCATCGATCAAAGGATTATCTAGGAGATGCCATGAGTTTGGAAGCATGCTAGGAAACATGAAAAAGAAGGCTGTGGAATGAAGGGTTATTTAGGAGTTTGTATATTGACAATATGAAAATGACTATCTCAGTCTCTCCCTCTCCCACTCCTTCTATCACAAACACACACATAGGTTCTATGTGTGTGTGTGTGTGTGTGTGTGTGTGTGTGTGTGTGTGTGTGTGTGGTTGTGTGTCTGTGTGTCTATGTGCGTGTCCATGCACGCACGAGCACGTGCACGTGTGTGTAACCTTCTCTCTCTCTCTCTCTATATATATATATATATATTTATTTATTTATATCTATCTATCTATCTCTCTCTCTCTCTCTCTCCAACACACACACACACACACATTCTCTCTCTGTTACTCTTTTCATCAATTTATGTCACTAACTCGTGCCCCTTTAACAAATGGATAGAGGCACAAAATGGCTAAGAAAAGCAAAATGTAAAATGGCTTGCTAGTATATTTTATGCTTGATATTAAGAAATTTGGCATGATTTCGGTTCACAAATGATAATTTTGGTACTCATTGCGAGGTAGTGACTTGAAAAGGAACCAATCTGAAATGATATATAATGTTGGATTTATTTAATGAGCATTGCACATGTATGATTAAGCTTTTCTAAGGTATTCATGGGTGAATTAAGTAACAAATATCACCAAATTCAAATTCTTAAGACCACTATGGAGTAGCTTGATAAGTGTGGAGTGCATTTTCTCAAAAAGTGTGGAGTGCCCTCATATGTATGCATCTGATTGTAACACATTATGGAGCACCCCCTAAACCATAGCAAAGATTCTCTCAATTATTTACATCCTTTGGTTTATGGAAAGCTCAAATAGTGCACTTTTAGATGAACAATTGGTTCCATATATGTGTAAAACAATCCAAGATGCATGCATCATATGCATTGTAACATTTGCAAGAGTTTTGTGAGCCCATTCAAGATGCCAATAGTGTAATTTTTTGTGAGCTCATTCAAGATGCCAACTGTTCAAAATATTTAGATTAGTTTAGAACGTGCATAAGTTATGGATTGATCAAGTTATCCATGTGTAATGTATTGCCTAAACCTCATAAAAAATGGCTACACCTAATCATGCATTGGCCTTGATGCAATGACTTCCATGAATAATGATTCCCAAAAATGGATGAAATAGCCTCAAAATATTTCTTTTGTACTCACAACCTAGGCTCAAACTAGGTCTAGCAAGAAAAAACCTTTTAATCTGGAATGAAATTCATCGAGTACTAGTGAAAGAAATCCTATAGCTATAGTGATGAAGTAAGATTACTACATGAAAATTCTAGATGCTTAGCTAGAGTAACGAATAGAGGGGTCATTGTTTGCTTAGGTGTAGCCATTTTTTGTGAGGTTTAGGGACTTTTTTGTGTATAGGTATCTTGCATGACCCATAACTTATGCATTGCTCAACAAAATTCGGAAAACTTTATCTTCAAGGTGTAGTACACATTCCAAACTTGAGCATGAGAGCAAAAATTTATGGAATAAGGATCTGAAACGAGATCGTTAAAGCATTACAAGTGCTATGTTCCATGTGAAGCATGCATCCTGAAGACTCTAGGATATAGCTATTTATTCAAAAACACCAAAATTTTGTTATATACATCCATCAAGTAATCATTCAAAATTGCACTATGCGCTTCTCCTCAACCCAAGGACACACCTAAATGAGAACATTAGGCATGGGTTAATGGGCCCCCAATGTGTGCTAAAGTGATGCACACCCATTTGAGGGCACGCTTCATAACTTTTTTTTTATTTGTTGAAAACCAAAACAGATTGAAAATTTGGAATCCAAACTAGTGGGACTACTGCATGGTGGTCATAAAACATTGATAATTGTTGGTATTGGTATCTAGATTAACCCTAAAATGGAAGAAGTTGAAAAAGTGCAATTTGTGCATGTGAAAATATGTTTTAATAAATACAACACTATTTACAATTTTGAATTGTTTATTTTTCCATGCACTTGCTTGCTATATGGCTCATAAGCATGCCAAAGTTCATTGCATTTAATAATACATAACATCAAACCCGATATCATGCCCTTTGGCCTATTTGTGTTTTGAAGCATTTTAGTCCACATTGCACTTATTTGGGATATCCAATTCTGCTGATGTGTATCACCGAAGGGAGGAAAACTGGTAGCTGAAATTTTACTACTCCCACAAATTTTGAATTTTCACAACTCCTGCCCATCAAATCTTGGAATATTGAGTACTTGCAACCTGCCCCTGCCCTGCAAATGCCTTGCAACCCACATGCACCTCGATGTGACCTTGCACAGACTTTGGTTTTCCATTGTCTTCTTTTGGGTAAGTTGTCTTCTATTCTTTGCTTGCCTCACCAACTAGGTTCTCTAGGTCTATTCTAGACTAATCGTGACCATGGCATCAATTGAAACATCCAGCTCACCATGGCATGCAAGAGAAGTAGATACTCGGGGGGGTCACTATGTATAAACCCTCTATATCACGTGCATTCAAGGCCTATATTTAAAGTCCCTTATTTGTAAAAAATTTCATGAATAAAATGTACCCCTTTTCTATACAAATCTGTAAATTTTTTCCAAAACTATTTTAAATAGTCCCTTATGTATATTTATTTCTTTAAATTTTAGAAATAAAGAAAATCCTTCTGTTGAACTCACGTGATAGGGTTACATATGATCAGTGACCCCCCCGAGAGTAGATAGAGGCTAGGAGACAACAAATTTAAAAAGCCAGGTCAAGGCACAAGGAACAGAGTGTGGGTCAAGGAAAGAGCTGGCACGGTATCAAATCAGCCACGGAAGACACTTTTGCAACATCTACAAAGGGAGAAACAATGAGAAGAAATAAGACTCCTTGTAGAGTAGCAACAAGAAGCGATTGCAGATGCATGCATTTGATCATTGCCATTGGAGTGAAGAACATGAGTTGTGGTGTCATGATTGGTGGGAGCATTCGAGGTAGCAACATCAGACCATTCATGTCATTACCAGTATTGAGTCTTCACAAGCTTTATCCTTCACCCTAAAGTTCATGGAGTAACAACCTTACCAACACCTCGCAAGATGCACGCCCAAGAGGTGATGCTCTCTAAGCTGAGAAATGGCCTATAGAAAGTGAAAGAGATGCACAGCTGAGATTAACTATCTGCAAAGAGGCCACATTAGCTATGTTGGTGTCTCTTGAAACAAAGGAGAAAAGGGCTTGGACACAAATGTCAAAGATGTTGTCAATCAAAAGGACCAACATGGCTCCCATGGTGGTTGAACGTAGAGAAGAAGCAATGCACGATCATCCTGATTCAAGAAGTCTATGGGCTTCAACAAAACGGAAGAAAAGGAGAGTCAGCCTAATTGAAAAATTCATTGCTACAGTAACGATGTTTTGGCACAAAAATACGAGAGTTTCTCCAAATAGAAAGGACATCTATAAGAAGCAAATGGGACATAAGGTGTTTAAGGAGCACATCATACACATGCTTAGATAAAATGTAGGTTAGTGGTGCATAAAGCAACTCGATGGTTGTTTGTGATTGAGCTTTGGGATAGTTTACTTGTTTCATTTCCTAAACCAGGCTTGGACTAAATGTGATTGTCCTAAACCAGCTCGGTGGTTGGAACATCATTGCAATTGTAGGCCGATTCAGCTCAATCATCAGTTATGTGATGAACGTGAACTAACATGGTTGAATAAACATTAGTTTTTGTCCAACCTTGTGGCATGGTTGAGCAGAAATTAACAGCAATATATTGTTATTTTACTAAACCAACCCGGTGGTTGGAACATCATGCAATCGTGGCTACTTCAACTCAATAACTAGTTATGTGATTTTGTCTTGAACCCAACGTGGTTGAACAGACATTAGTTATTGACCAGCCCAGTCATTGAAATTATTGTGTTTCTTAGTACTTAAATTCATTTAATTTAATTTCCTGATGTTGGGGTCATATACCACTATTTCTAGGCGGGGTTGGCTTGGACTTAATGTGATTGTTGTAAACCAACCCGATGCCAGTTCACAACAAATAGCAAGCATAAATTGTGATTGAAATTGTGAAATTCAAAAATGAAAAGCACTATATTGTTATTTTCTAATGGTGAAATTCAAAAATGAAAAGCAATATACTTGTTATTGTCTAATATGTGAAGTTGAGACCGTCAAGCTAAACCAACCCGATAGTTAAAATTGTGATAGTGTTCTAAACGGTCCTGGTGGTTGAAATTGTGACTGTGTCCTAAACTAGCGCGGTGGTTGAAAATTGTTTTGCTTCATTATATACTTTAATTAGACTGTGTTTGTCTTCTTTTAGTATTAGCAAAAAGGGGGCTCACTGTTCTGTTGTTCCCACATGTTGGGTCAGTAGACATTGTATCTCAATTTTATGGATCAGAATCTGGACATTTCAATTTGGCAGAAGAGCTTTGAGCATTGTTAGCGCTAGTACGTCGGGAAACTCAAAGACATGAATGTTTATTGTTGCAAAACACACATAGACTTTGACCTGGCCCGGCAAGCTATGAATGAGATCTAGTCGTGTTGGATAATTGCTCCCTAGGGATTGATGCCCATGCCTCCCCGATGAGTGTGCATTCTACAGGCCACTTGGATCCTCATCTTGTGTTGTAAGGGAGGGTAGGTTTTGTAGCCTAAGGTCTCTGTGGGAGCCAGTGGTTTGTCCAAAGGGAGACCGTGAGTGGCAAAGGATTGAATGCATTCACAGCACATGCAAGAATTGCAACTTGAAGTTGAAGAAGAAGACATTTAATGTCTGTCCAAATGAAATGAGGGAATACAACCATGTTGCTCTAAAATGGAGGAGATTTGAAAATGTCAATGCTGAAGGATCTGATAAAAAGAGATGGCTACTGTCATATAAGAGCACCCAACCAAGGGAGCTTATAGGTCACGTGGTTCAGTCCATCCCAAAATATGTGCTTCACAATTTCATGGCCAGCTAGTAGGTTAAACAGTTCAGGGCGTGCCTTGCCAATTTCTCCCGTGACACTATTGTACGTGTCATAGATTTTGCTATAAATTATTCATTTCAAGAACAAGATGAGATACAAAGTGCTCACTGATACAACAAGCAAATAACATTTCTTTTGCATGTCATGTACAATCATAATTTGATTAATTCTTCCATGCTTGATGCCAATAATCTTGTTGAATCATAAGAGCCAAGGTCAATGCAAAGCACATGCCATTTCTACATTTCAGATGATAGGGAACATGACATCTTATTTGTGCAACATGCTTTTCTACTGTATTGGGAATGGTTGAAAAAGGGAAATCCCCATGCAAAAAATATAAAACAACATTCGGTGTGGTCAGGTGGTGTTGCCTCTCAATTTAAATGAGCCCGTGGATTCTACTTCATCTCAAGGTTCAAATCCTTGACCAGTCTAGATATGATGTGGAATTCTTTGGGTCTAGCCATGGCAAGGGTGAACATGATGGATCACTACAAGGCATAGGCCATTTTTCGACGGAAATACCGATGCTTTTTACATTAAAATTTTTTTTTTTCACGGGCGCAAAGGTCGCTATAAAAGTCGTTAAAATCGGCGGAAAAGGAGCGTCGCTATAAACCGTTGCTATATAGCGACGCTGTTAATCGTTGCTATATAGCGACGATGCAAACGTCGCTATATAGCGACTTTGTTAATTGTCGCTATATAGCGACACTGGTAAACGTCGCTATATAGCGACGATTAACAGAAGTTAAAAAAAAGGGTTAGTGGGGCTAAACAGGGCTTCCTTTTGGCCCTGTTTAGCCCCACTAACCCTTTTTTTTTTTTTGTAATTACAAAAGAAAGTTTTTTATAACAAAATTTCCCTTGCTTGCAAGGTGATACAAAATTGTTCTTGTGAACGATGAGGAAGAAATGCATATACATATACAACTGTGTTTGAAACAAAATTACCCTGTGAAAGGGCGATACAAAATTGCTCTATCGAGCGGATATACAAAATGCTACTACCACTACTAATCCGAATCCGAATCCGAATCGTCTTGTTGGGCTGTTCCCTGGTCCTCAGCACCTGCATCCTCTCCCTCGTCCCTGACACCTGCGTCTTCTCCCTCGTCCTCGGCACCTGCGTCCGATCCTTGCCCCTGTTGATCGCTCGTCTCTGATGATGGGACGCTTGAGCTTTGACCCTAAGAGTGAACCATATAAATCGAAAATTAGATTGGAACTTAAATTAAAAAGTGAGATTACAAGTAGGAGTAAACTTATACCGTGCGAGCAGCCACCTCAGCCCAATCGACTGTCGCTCCCATTGCCTCTTGCTCAATGAACCACAGCTTGGTTCCTATCCGAAATGCGCGCCGTGTCTCTGCATCCGTAGGAAGACGACCCATCGCAGCTTGCTGTGGATCCAATTTACGAGAGTTAGAGTTAGCTAAAGTGCATGTAATATGTAAGTAAAACAAATAGAACAATACATTAAATGGAAAGAAGTAAACTTACCACGGTTGCCTCGAACGCATACCGTCCGCCTGCACCAAAGTGCAAAGTACCTACGACATCCAGCCGTCTCTTCGCAGCCCTCCTCTGACCCTCGAACATTTCGGGATGGTCCCTATGTTGCTTCTTGAAGTACTTCCAATCAGCTTTGTCTGCCCAGCTGGGTTTAGCCAACCCCTTTGTAATGGAAGTACGCATGGTTGATCTGCGATGCTTTAGGACCAAACCCATGCGCTCGAGCATATAATTGTTATTAAACTCCACATTTGGTGGATTAGGATATCTTTGTTTTAACTCATCGATCACCGCCTGCTTCTTTTGGACATCTTGATACCGCCAATCGATATTTATGCCGCTCTTGAAGTGATGACTCATCAACCGCCTCATGGCGGCCATCACTGCTTTGCCCTTTTTGTCTTCTATTATCTCTCCGGCAGATGTGATTTGATAGGAGAGATCCCCTGATGAGTAAGGGGGACTGACGGTAGCAGAGTCTGAAGGAGTGGAAGCTGCACGACCGCTTCCGAATCAAGGAGTAGCTGTGGGAGTAGGAGAAGGAAAGGGACCTGACTGATACTGTGTCTCTGGACCAAGTGGAGACCTAAAGGAGCGTGAGTGTGCTGACTCGTCTACATCTCCTGAGTCAGCACAACATGAGCCACCCATCCTACTCTTCCTTCCCTTGCGGGAGGCATGCGCAGGTGATGATCCCGCGGTCGAAGGGGCGCGAGGGGATGGCTGGGCTGTACGTCCACCCGTCGGTGTAGGGGAAGGAATTGCGGAGGTCCTCTGAGAGAGCAGAGAGAAGAGGGAAAGGAAAGAAGAGGGAAAGGAAAGAGGGAAAGAAGAGGGAAAGGAAAGAGGAGGGAAAGGAAAGAAGAGGGAAAGGAAAGAAGAGGGAAAGGAAAGAGGGAAAGAAGAGGGAAAGATAAGAGGGAAAGAAGATGTAAAGGAAAGAAAAGAATGAGAATGAGGAAATAGAGAATGAGAGAAGGGGGAAATAGAGAAGGGGAAAGAGATGAGGGAAAATAGAGAAGGAGAGAAGGGGGAAATGAGAGAAGGGGGAAATAGAGTGGGAAATAGAGAATGAGCTTATGCAGAAATAGAGAATGAGCTTATGCTTCTCTCATTCTCTATTTCCGCATAAGCTCACGCATAAGCATGAGCTTATGCGGAAACTTAAGCATAAGCTCATGCACATGCATGAGCATAAGCATGAGCTTATGCTTAAGCATAGGCATCGGAAATAGAGAAGAAGCTTATGCATAAAATAGAGAATGAATTTCCGCATGCTTATGCTCATGCGGAAAAAGAGAAGGAGCTTATGCAGAAAAAGAGAAGGAGAGAAGCATAAGCTTCTCTCATTCTCTATTTCCGCATAAGCTCCTTATCTTTTTCCGCATGAGCTTATGCTTATGCTCATGGGTGAGCATGAGCTTATGCTCATGTTTCCGCATATGCGGAAATAGAGAAGGAGAGAAGCATAAGCTTCTCTCATTCTCTATTTCCGCATATGCTCACGCAAAAGAGAAAGAGAAAGAGCTTATGCGGAAAAAGAGAAAGAGCTTATGCGGAAACTCATTCTCTATTTCCGCATAAGCTCCTTCTCTTTTTCCGCATGAGCTTATGCTTATGCTCATGGGTGAGCATGAGCTTATGCTCATGTTTCCGCATATGCGGAAATAGAGAAGGAGAGAAGCATAAGCTTCTCTCATTCTCTATTTCCGCATATGCTCATGCAAAAGAGAAAGAGAAAGAGCTTATGCGGAAACTCATTCTCTATTTCCGCATAAGCTCCTTCTCTTTTTCCGCATGAGCTTATGCTTATGCTCATGGGTGAGCATGAGCTTATGCTCATGTTTCCGCATATGCTCACGCAAAAGAGAAAGAGAAAGGGCTTATGCGGAAAAAGAGAAAGAGCTTATGCGGAAACTCATTCTCTATTTCCGCATAAGCTCCTTCTCTTTTTCCGCATGAGCTTATGCTTATGCTCATGGGTGAGCATGAGCTTATGCTCATGTTTCTGCATATGCGGAAGTAGAGAAGGAGAGAAGCATAAGCTTCTCTCATTCTCTATTTCCGCATATGCTCATGCAAAAGAGAAAGAGAAAGAGCTTATGCAGAAAAAGAGAAAGAGCTTATGCGGAAACTCATTCTCTATTTCCGCATAAGCTCCTTCTCTTTTTCCGCATGAGCTTATGCCGATGCTCATGGGTGAGCATAAGCTTATGCTCATGTTTCGGCATATGCGGAAATAGGGAATGAGAGAAGCATAAGCTTCTCTCATTCTCTATTTCCGCATATGCTCACGCATATGCGGAAAGAGAGAAGGAGCTTATGCGGAAAAAGAGAATGAGAAAAGCATAAGCTTCTCTCATTCTCTATTTCCGCATAAGCTCTTGCGGAAACTTACGCATCAGCTCATGTTCATGCATGAGCATAAGCTCATGCTTATGCTCATGCAGATATAGAGAAGGAGCTTATGCGGAAAGAGAGAAGGAGCTCATGCGGAAAGAGAGAAGGAGCTTATGCTCATGCGGAAATAGAGAAGGAGCTTATGCGGAAAAAGGGAATGAGAGAAGCATAAGCTTCTCTCATTCTCTATTTCCGCATAAGCTTATGCAGAAACTTACGCATAAGCTCATGCTCATGCATGAGCATAAGCATGAGCTTAGGCTTATGCTTATGCATAAGCATAAGCATAAGCTCATGCTTATGCTCATGCGGAAATAGAGAAGGAGCTTATGCGGAAAAAGAGAATGAGAGAAGCATAAGCTTCTCTCATTCTCTATTTCCGCATAAGCTTATGCGGAAACTTGCTCATAAGCTCATGCTCATGCATGAGCTTATGCTTATGCTTATGCTTAAGCATAAGCATAAGCATAAGATCATGCTTATGCTCATGCGGATATAGAGAAGGAGCTTATGCGGAAAGAGACAAGGAGCTCATGCGGAAAGAGAGAAGGAGCTTATGCTCATGCGGAAATAGAGAAGGAGCTTATGCGGAAAAAGAGAATGAGAGAAGCATAAGCTTCTCTCATTCTCTATTTCCGCATAAGCTTCTCTCATTCTCTATTTCCGCATAAGCTTATGCGGAAACTTACGCATAAGCTCATGCTCATGCATGAGCATAAGCATGAGCTTATGCTTATGCTTATGCATAAGCATAAGCATAAGCTCATGCTTATGCTCATGCGGAAATAGAGAAGGAGCTTATGCGGAAATAGAGAAGGAGCTTATGCGGAAAAAGAGAATGAGAGAAGGAGCTTATGCGGAAAGAGAGAAGGAGCTTATGCGGAAAAAGAGAATGAGAGAAGCATAAGCTTCTCTCATTCTCTATTTCCGCATAAGCTCTTGCGGAAACTTACGCATAAGCTCATGCTCATGAATGAGCATAAGCATGAGCTTATGCTTATGCTTATGCTTATGCTTATGCATAAGCATAAGCATAAGCTCATGCTTATGCTCATGCAGAAAAAGAGAAGGAGCTTATGCGGAAAAAGAGAATGAGAGAAGCATATGCTTCTCTCATTCTCTATTTCCGCATAAGCTCTTGCGGAAACTTACGCATAAGCTCATGCTCATGAATGAGCATAAGCATGAGCTTATGCTTATGCTTATGCTTATGCTTATGCATAAGCATAAGCATAAGCTCATACTTATGCTCATGCGGAAAAAGAGAAGGAGCTTATGCGGAAAAAGAGAATGAGAGAAGCATAAGCTTCTCTCATTCTCTATTTCTGCATAAGCTCTTGCGGAAACTTGCGCATAAGCTCATGCTCATGCATGAGCATAAGCATGAGCTTATGCTTATGCATAAGCATAAGCATAAGCTCATGCTTATGCTCATGCGGAAAAAGAGAAGGAGCTTATGCGAAAAAAGA
The DNA here is from genome assembly GCF_047967505.1 of Dipteris shenzhenensis. Taxonomy (NCBI): domain Eukaryota; kingdom Viridiplantae; phylum Streptophyta; class Polypodiopsida; order Gleicheniales; family Dipteridaceae; genus Dipteris; species Dipteris shenzhenensis. Next base: position 43,042,091 of record NC_141614.1, read on the forward strand.
GAATGAGAGAAGCATAAGCTTCTCTCATTTCTGCATAAGCTCTTGTGGAAACTTACGCATAAGCTCATGCTCATGAATGAGCATAAGCATGAGCTTATGCTTATGCTTATGCATAAGCATAAGCATAAGCTCATGCTTATGCTCATGCGGAAAAAGAGAAGGAGCTTATGCAGAAAAAGAGAATGAGAGAAGCATAAGCTTCTCTCATTCTCTATTTCCGCATAAGCTTATGCGGAAACTTGCGCATAAGCTCATGCTCATGCATGAGCATAAGCATGATCTTATACTTATGCTTATGCTTATGCTTATGCATAAGCATAAGCATAAGCTCATGCTTATGCTCATGCGGAAAAAGAGAAGGAGCTTATGCGGAAAAAGAGAATGAGAGAAGCATAAGCTTCTCTCATTCTCTATTTCCGCATAAGCTCTTGCGGAAACTTACGCATAAGCTCATGCTCATGAATGAGCATAAGCATGAGCTTATGCTTATGCTTATGCATAAGCTCATGCTTATGCTCATGCGGAAAAAGAGAAGGAGCTTATGCGGAAACTTACGCATAAGCTCATGCTCATGAATGAGCATAAGCATGAGCTTATGCTTATGCTTATGCTTATGCTTATGCATAAGCATAAGCATAAGCTCATGCTTATGCTCATGTGGAAAAAGAGAAGGAGCTTATGCGGAAAAAGAGAATGAGAGAAGCATAAGCTTCTCTCATTCTCTATTTCCGCATAAGCTTATGCGGAAACTTGCGCATAAGCTCATGCTTATGCTCATGCGGAAAAAGAGAAGGATCTTATGCAGAAAAAGAGAATGAGAGAAGCATAAGCTTCTCTCATTCTCTATTTCCGCATAAGCTTATGCGGAAACTTGCGCATAAGCTCATGCTCATGCATGAGCATAAGCATGAGCTTATGCTTATGCTTATGCTTAAGCATAAGCATAAGCATAAGCTCATGCTTATGCTCATGCGGAAATAGAGAAGGAGCTTATGCGGAAAGAGAGAAGGAGCTTATGCGGAAAAAGAGAATGAGAGAAGCATAAGCTTCTCTCATTCTCTATTTCCGCATAAGCTTATGCGGAAACTTACGCATAAGCTCATGCTCATGCGGAAAAAGAGCTTATGCTCATGTGGAAAAAGAGCTTATGCGAATGAGAGAAGGGGGAAATAGAGAAGGGGGAATGAGAGAAGCATAAGCATAAGAGAATAAGAGGGAAAGGAAATAGAGAATAAGGGGGAAAGGAAAGAGAGAAGGGAAAAGAGAGAGGGGGAAAGAGAGAAGGGGGACAGAGAGAATAAGAGAAGAGGGAAAAAAGAGAAGGGGGAAAAAAGAGAAGGGGGAAAAATGAGAAAAAGAGAAGGGGGAAAAGAGGGTTCCTACGCCCATCACTGCAGCTAGCGCTTAAGGTGCTAGCTGCAGGCCAATGCAAATAACAAAAAGCTTAAATGGAAAGAAGAGGAAGCACTTACCTGTAAAAGTATGTCCCGCTCGGTGTAGTGGACTGGGCCCACAAAAGAGAGAGTATGTCCCGCTCGGTGTAGTGGACTGGCCCTACAAAAGAGAGAAAACAACCCATTTTTTCAAATAAGATGTTAGTGGAAAGAGGAGATCACAAAAGCAACTTCTTGAAAGGAGACAAGGAAAGAGAAGATTGAGGAGACAAGGAAAGGAGGAGATTGAGGAGAAGAGAAGGAAGAGAAGGAAGAGAAATACAGGAAGAAGAGGTGAGTTTCTTTCTTTCTTTCTTGAAATTTCATTTTTTGTTTGAATCCTTTCTAATCAAGCATGAAAACTAGTTTAAAACTTTAGCAATACAAGTAGAAACACTCACAAAACCAAAGCTAACAAACAAACAACCTACATTGTTGAAAGAAACTCACCTTTTGAAGAACTTTCTTTCTGGAAACCAAAGAGGGAAAAAGGAGAGAGAGGGTGCACAAGAGGTAGGAGAAGGGTGAGGAGTGGGAAATAGAGTAGGAGGTTGCTTGGAATAGATGGGAGGTCAGTGAAAATAGGTGGGAGGAGATTTTGGGTTGCTTACTTGAGAGATTAGGAAAGCTTTGAGCAAAACGCCGCGGGTTTCGGCGTTTCGGGTTTTAACCCACAGCGTCGCTATATAGCGACGCTTATTCGTCGCTATATAGCGATGTTTTTAATTTAAAGCGTCGCTATATAGTGACGTTTTAAATTAAAATCGTCGCTATATACAGAGCGTCGCTATATAGTGACGGAACAGAGCGTCGCTATATAGCGACGCTTACTGTTTATTTTTTGGTGTGGCCTCTTGTGAAGCTCAAACATGCTATGCCTATAATTGTCAATATCTCCTCTTACTACATAGCCTTACTATATAGGATTTTTGTTTCAATCCTTACTATATAGCGATGTCATTCTTTTTATATAGCCTCAAGAGAAGCTCAAATTAAACATGCTATGCTCATAATTGTGTACATCTCCTCTTCATGCTTATGTTTTGGTTTTACAAGTGTAGATGGAAGGGACGAGTGGAAGCTCATCCGATGATGCACCAACGCCCGGGAGCATGAAGTGGCTTACGGAGAGGTTATATTGTCATTGCACTCATTGCAAGCGAGAAGTACGACATCAACGTCGTATTATCAAGCGCCACTTGCGGATGTATGGGGAGGAGCCGGAACCAGTACCCCCCGTTGGTGTTGCACATGTTGATGGATCATCGGTAAGTCAAAGCTATTTAAGTTCGCAATCTTATTGTATACCCGGAATTAGAAGATCTTCTATTTACACGAATGAGCTTATGACAGGATGACGAGGGTGACGAGGGTACACATATACCTTCTCACTTTCAACAAGACTATAGTCTCCCGGATGACGACGAGGTTATGGTCGACATGATGGATTCCATGTTTAGGGGCACTACATCCCATGCACATGTGATGTCAGAGTCTGAGGTGAAAATGCGAGAGTTGCAATCAACACAATTGTACGAGGGTGCCAGGATGTCTAAACTACGTGCTTGTCTCTCAATCTTGAATCTACAAGTACAGTATGGGTGGTCGGATACAAGTGTCTCGGCCTTAATGAGGTTAGCCCTTGCATTAATTTGATTGACTCATTATTTGGATATTGTTTGTTTTGAGAATCATCATTTGGATAGTGTCTTTGTCATAGGTTGCTCCAAAAGATGTTGCCTGCACCAAATACCATGCCCGCATCAAGAGATGAAGCGAAAAAGATGCTAACAATGGTGGGTATGGATTATGATACCATCCATGCTTGCCGTAATGATTGTATTCTCTTTCGTCGTGAGCATGGAGATTTGGCTAGTTGTCCAAAGTGTGGGGAACAACGATATAGAGATGACTTGCAGGGTGAGAGGATACCGGTAAAGGTCTTAAGACACTTTCCCATCATTGCAAGAATACAACACATGTTTCGATGCAAATCCATAGCGGAGTTGATGACATGGCATGCATCTCATCGGTCCACTGATCACACATTGAGGATTCCCGCAGATTGTGCAGCTTGGAAGCACATAGATAATCAGTGGCCGGACTTTGCGAGAGAGCCACGCAACTTACATCTTGGGCTAGCCATGGACGGCGTGAATCCTTTCGGGTTACGCTCGACATCTTGGTCGACATGGCCCATAGTCGTGGTGAATTACAATATCCCACCATGGCTAACAATAAAAAAGGGACACCTCATGCTTGCACTACTTGTGCCAGGAAAGTACAAGGAAAAAAACATGGACGTGTACATGGCACCTTTGATAGAGGAGTTACAGATATTATGGAGAGGAGTGCAGGTCTTTGATATTTCCAGAGCTCCTAGGCATACCAATGATATTTTAGTCAGGGGTATCTTGATGTGGACCATGCATGACTACCCAGGATATGGAGAGTGCGCAGGTACGTGGTTATGTCTTTACATGTACAATGAGGGATTATGCTTTTTTTACTCTCTTTTGCACGCATGTCTTGTACTAACATATTCATGCACGCGTGCAGGACTTGTTACAAGTGGGTACCATGCTTGTCCTGTTTGTGGACCCGCTCTGAAATCGCTTGCACGCTACTCCAAACACATGAGGAAAAATGTTTATGAAGGTCATGCTCGATACCTTCCGCTCGACCATCTCGCACGTGGAGGTCAGCTTGATCCACCACCATCATATTTGAAAGCAAGTGATTGGATTCAAGCTTGGAGGGAGAATGGAGAGGAACCTCCTCCTGGTATGAAGAGGCTATCGATCTTTCACGAGCTTCCTTATTGGGGTCAGTTACAAATCAATCATCTCTTGGATCCCATGCATATCTTTAAGAATGTGGGGGCTACCATTTGGGCACACTTGGTTGGTTCCAAGGACTCGAGAGGAGTGCGAGAAGACTTGCGTGCTATGAATAGGATGTCTCGTTTGTGGCCCCAAGTGCATGCTTCAGGAAAAGTTGTCCTCCCGAAAGCAACGTGGATCCTCTCTACGAGGGAGGAGGCAGCGATCAAGGCAGACATTGCCTCTTTTCAAACACCGACAGGGTACATGCGTTGCTTGAAAGGAGCATTTTCAAAGGACAATAAGCTTAGTGGCCTCAAGTCCCATGATTGGCACAAGGTCTTACAGGTATTCTAAGTAGAATTAGTGTACCGATAATAGTGATGCATTAGCGTAATTATTATTATGTTATATTGTTGACATGATTTCATTGTTGCTTTGATAGTTCATCCTTCCAATTACAATAAAAGGGTGCTTACAAGAAGATGTTAGAAATGCTATATTCAAGATCTGTGGTATTGTGAGGTATGCTTACTATCAATTCGCATTATGTATTTTCTTCATGGACATGTGAAATAGGTGGATATCTCAAATATCTTACATATGCATGGACATGTGAAATAGGTGGATATCTCAAAAAGAGATCTCTATATCGAGCATCGAGAAGGCTAGGGTGGAATCCATTGAAGCCGTATGCTTGCTTGAGAAGCACTTTCCCTCAAGCATTATGACAACTCAAGTCCACTTGCTTGTGCACATAGTTGATGAGGTGGCTATAGCAGGTACCGTTCATAATCGATGGATGTTTTTTCTCGAGCGGTTTATGAAAACTTTAAAGGGGTTTGTAAGACAAAGAGCAAGACCAGAAGCAAGCATGGCAGAGGGATGGCTTGTGCAAGAGTCATTAGTATATATCACAGAGTTTCTTGCATCCACGGATCCTGATATGCCGCAAGCTTGGCACAACAAGGATGATGATCGCATCATTGGCGAGGTCCCCCAAGGAAAAGGGATTGAAAGAAAGATGAGCGAAGAGCAAATGGAGAAATTCAATAAGTTTTGTATCCTCAATAGCCCTAAGATGCAGAAGTGGATTGAGAGATATGAAGTGGCCAAAGCAGAAAGAATAAATGCAAGGACGAGATTCAGAGTAATGTACAGGCGATCACAACCATATCCACGAGATCTGGCTCTTCTCCCTACTCACATGTCACTTGATTGGCTACAACTAGCTATACGTAAAGCCGAACGTGATGGAGAGACAATAAACGAGCACGAGCGGGAGTTATCATCTGGATGTATGGTGCATGTAAGTTTCTTATCTCTTGATGTAATTAAGTAATTATTTGTGGCAATATATGCTATAAAATAGGTGCATCTTCATTGTTTTAATGATGCTCTTTTACAGTACAAAAAGTACAGTGCATTATGGTCATATGGACGACATTTTCGCGTAGAACGCATCGATTCAAAGAGAGTCACGTATGATTGTGGAGTCATGGCTAACTTCACACAAGATAGCCGAGCAAGTGCTTCGGATACCAATCTTCTCTCCTCACAGTTGGATTATTGTGGAACCATACGCGACATCTATGAAATTGATTTCAGACAATTTACTATTTTCATTCTTGATGTAAAATGGTTTAGAACTACTTACAACGGTCCCCATGCGACTGTGAGAAAAGATGGTAGCGGTCTCTTTGCAATAGACTCCACCAAACATTGGACCGATGAAAGTGATACTTTTGTTCTTCCCGAGCACTGTGAGCAGGTGCATACTAATGATTTAATTAGTCGAAGCTTTCATTTTTTAAGTCCATTGATATATATATAATTGACGACATTTGGCACGTGATTTTTCATCTTCAATATAGGTGGTTTTTCATCCGGATCGTTCTGATCCAAGATGGTGGTACGTGATCCAAGTTGCACCACGAAGTAAGCAGATTTTTGAAGATCGAGATGTGGATATGGAGATGCCACTACCAATGCCGGATCCAATTGACGAATCTAGCGAAGAAGATGTAGATCACCATATGAGGCAAGAGGAAGATGCGCATAATGACATCGCACGGGAGGAGGATGGAGATCACGATATTGACGAGGAAGACAACAATCGTCAAGATCAATCACCACACTTAAGCTTAATTGAAGAAGATGATCAAATACTTTTAGGTGAACGTACGATGCTAGAGTACGATGATGATATAGGAGATCAACTCGGTATAGAGTTGGAGATAGACTTGCTTGGCGCCTTAGACTTGGCTCAAGATGAAACAGTTGATGTAAATGCTCTTATTTAATTTGATTTTTCTCATCTCAAACTTGGACATGAATATATGAGCTTCAAAGACTTGATGTACATGCTCTCATTTTTTAATTCTCTATGAGCTCAAACATGTATGAAAATTTAAAAAATTTTGTCATTGGAAGAAAATAAATTTTAAGGCTTAAAAAAAAAAAAACCTCTCTGTAAAACGTCGCTATAATATAGTGTCTTAGTGTCGCTATATAGCGACCTTTAAAAGTCGCTATATAGCAACTTTTACTAATGTCGCTATATAGCGACGCTTACTAAAAGTCTCTATATAGCGACGATTTACGACACCCGATTTTTATACCGATGATTAATGCTAAGCGGGCGCTAATCATCGGTACGTAAATGTCGCAATAGGATGCGTGTGTAGTAGTGGATGCGGTGCTATTATTAAGCAAGCTCTGTTTAAACACCAATTAGCATGTACTCAAGAAAACCTCAATGATGCCCATGATGCTGTAACATGGCTTACAGCCAACCTCTCCACAAGCATGCATTCAACATATAGTAAACAAAGCCTTAAGGATAATATAGTATGCAAAGTGTTCCATGAAGTGAAAGTGGATGAAGTGCAAAGGAGAAGCCGGTCTATAAATCATATGGGGCTTCTCAAACAACCAATTGAGTAAAAGAAGAAAACTTTCCTGTTTTTGCATTGCGTGCATCATAGGGGATCATGACGATTGTGAGAACATTGCAACTGTGAAGACATAGGAACGAGTTGAACTTTTCCCTCTACATTTAGATGGAGTGATAAACAATGGAGAGAAAATGACTCCCCCCAGTTTGGGGGGAGTTTCGATGACCTCACTAACAACACCTATTTCATTAATTTTGGATTGGTGCACTATCCAAATTCATTTTGTGAGATAATTTTAGATAAAACATTTTAAAAAAAGAGGCTCTTATAAAACAAAACATTGAGTCAAAAAGGAATATTTTAAAAAATCAAATTAGAAAAAATAATGTGAGATGTTATTAAAACTAGAGTACATTAAAAATAGAGGACATCACATTGTTAAAAGAGACAAAAAGTAAGATTTTAAAAAAATCAAATTAGAAAAAATGGCGTGACATGTTATTAAAACTAGAGTATATTTAAAAAAGAGCACATCACATTTGTACAAGAAGTAGATCATATAACTCAAAGCCATATGGTGTTAGAAAACACCTTACATTAGCTCACAGCCCTAGAAGATCTCATCTTGGTCTCTCTTATCTTCTCAATAACCCAAAGTCTAGAAGATCTCATCATTGGTCTCTCAAAACTAGAGTACATTTAAAAGAGAGCACATCACATTTGTACAAGAAGTAGATCATATAACTCAAAGCCATATGGTGTCAAAAAGCATCTTACATTAGCTCCTAGAAGATCTCATCTTGGTCTCTCTTATCTTCTTAATCACCCAAAGTCTAGAAGATCTCATCATTGGTCTCTCTTATCTTCTCAATAACCCAATCTTTCACTGCCTCCACATCTGTATCCTCAACATAATTACATGAAAAGAAGTAATTTAAGTAGTCACAAATTGTTTCTTTATAATTTCTCTGTGAGGCTCTTATTGTTCTCTCAGCATGTGCATCAAATCGCCCATGACAAGAGCTATGATAACAAAGGTTACTTAAGAAGTCTAAGAGATCTTGTCGTGCTTCTATAATATGTTTAAAAGTCTTTCACTCTCTACTATCTTGAGAGTCTCCTCCCTCTCTGTGTGCCTTTGTGCATCAAATTCCTCTCTCTCCATCTGTGTCAAAGGAGAACCTTGTCGAATTCTAGCCTCTCTCTATGCTCCTTGGTCAGCAATCCATTCTTTGAGACTATTAATTCTGAACTCCACGTCTTCGACAATGCCAAGGACATCCATGGGTGGGGAGATGATAAAGAAAGGGAGATGGACTAGGATGGAAGAAAGAAGAGAGTGTTTGTGGAAGGACTAGGATGGAAGAATACAAGTTAATGAGAAGCACTAGGATGGATGAAAGAAGAGAGTGTTTGTGGAAGAACTAGGATAGAAGAATACAAGTTACTAGGATGGATGAAAGAAGAGAGTGTTTGTAGAAGGACTAGGATAGAAGAATACAAGTTACTGAGAAGGACTAAGATGTAAGAAATAAGAGAGTGTTTGTGGAAGGACTAGGATGGAAGAATACAAGTGCACTAAGGCACGATGTGTTCGCTATGATAAGGATAAGGGTTGGAATAAAGTGAGAGAAGTATTGGAAATGCTCTACTTTAAGTGAGTGGAGACTGTCCAACTGAATAAAATTTTGTAGAGCATTGGGAATGTTGTACTTTAAGTGAGTGGAGCATTGGGAATTGATACTTTGGGGTTAAATATATTACAAATATTACATCATCACATATTCATATCAAAATTCTCATCACACAAGGTTATATTTCCAAATAATCACATCATCACACATTCATATCATAAAATTGTGTGCATGAAATAAATATATAAATATCATGACTAAATGCCACTTAAGTAATAAGTCACAAATTGGTGTATAATCAACAAAAACTACATCATGATTCATACATTTCAACAAATAAATGTCAACCATAATATTCATGGAATGAACAACATCATGAGAATATGCTCCTCATGCATATATACAAACACAACATCATACATGCATCACAACTCTTCTAATGCTTCTAGTGGAGACTGTGGCAACTCTTCTAATGCTTCCAATGGAGGCTGTGGTGCTCTAGATGTACACTCAGTCTCTACTTCTTCTCTCTACTTCTTCTATAGTATGTAGTGCTTTCGGAGTAGACTCAGTATCCTCTTCCTTAAATGCAAGCGGAGGCTGTGGCAACTCTTCTAATGCTTCCAGTGGAGGTTATGGTGCTGTAGGTGTACACTGAGTCTCTACTTCTTTTGTAGTGTGCAGTGCTTTCACAGTAGACTCAATCTCCTCTTCCTTAAATGCAAGCTCTAATATTGCTTCAGTTGCACGTTGTATTCTAATGGCAGCAATTAGGTCTCGAATGATTTCAGCCCTAAACAATTGTATATCCTCCTCTAAATATTTGAGCTCCAAAGAGTCTTCCGATGAGACCTATGGCTTAAGTGAGAAAATTTCTTTGAAAATCAACATGCAGTTATAGGAAACTCTCCACCCACAACTATGCCCATCTTCCTGCTCTACTACTAAACGCTTTTGGAAGTCTAGCGAGTCTTCTCCTTTCCTCCCTCTCATCCCCCTCCACTTCCCTCTTCCTCCTAGAGGCCGTGGCCTCCTAGGCTTCTCTCCTTCTCTCTAAACTTTCTCTCTCTCTCTAGTTCCTCTCTCTCTTTCTTTCTTTCTCTCTCTTCAAATTTTTAAAAAAAAATCTAGATAAAGAATTAATCAAAAAATTTTACAAGTACTGGAAAAAGTTTGTAAGTTTGCTCTTTCTTGCTTTCTTGCTCTTCCTTCCTTGCTTTCTTGCTCGTCCTTGCTTTCTTACTTTCTTGCTTCAATGAATGAAATGAGGGGAGAATGAATGAAGAACGAAGACTATATATAAGAAAAATTAGATTTTCCTCCTCCTCTCCTATTGGCTTTCCATTCCTCCCCTCTCCTATTGGCTTTTCATTCCTCCCCTCTCCCATTGGCTCCCATTACTCCCCCTCTCCCATTGGACGCCCATCCCTCATCGCAATCTTCCATTGGCCCTCCCCCCATCCATTTCTTCTTCCTCCCCCATTGCCACCACTCCCATCCCACATTTCCACCACATCCCATACTCCTCCCATTTCCCAAAATCCCATATTTCCCCATCTCACCCTCGTCTTTTTCATCCCCTATTAACTCCCCTCACTCATTTCACTCCCTTATTATCCTACTCCCCTATTACCTCCCCCTCTCCCATTCCATTCTTCCCTCCCCACTCTCACTTCCACTTCTTATTACTCACTTGCCATTTGAAAACTACTAATATATTATTATACTATTTTTTATACTTATTATCATACACCCCTATTACTTCCCCTCTCCCATTCCACTACTCCCTCCTCACTCCCACTTCCACTTCCCATTACTCACTTGCTATACACATTTGCAAACTATTAATATATTATTATATGATTTTTTATACTATTTGCAAACTTACATGTGGGCAAAATCACACGTGTCAAAGCGATCCTATTGTGGTCATACAACAACTGTGCTTTTATTCAAGGGCGTATTTACAAGGGCGTATTTATCCTCATCAACAAGCTTATTTCAGCCTTTATTTTGACCCAATACTCAAGGTATGAAGTGCATAATTTGTGCACTAGGTGTTTACTTTGTTATATCAAAATTGTTTGCCACACACACACACACATATACACATACCGAGAATTTTCTAATATTATCGCATCTACATTTCTCCGATGGGCACAAAACTTTGTACTATTAGTCGGAAAAGAAATCAGGACTAGAGGCTAGAGGCTAAGCATGACGACGCTCGAGGGCCATAGAGGAAAGGAGATCGTGAGGGCGAAACGTTATTATGGGAGGGGAAAAGGAATTAGAAGGGGAGGGAATGAAGAGGGAGACTATGACACAAGGGGAAAGGGAGAGGGGGAAAAGAAGCATGTACATGATAGGAGGAGGAATGTAAAGATGGAGACATAAGGGAAGAGGACCATGCTTTATTTGAAAGAAAGAATGAGAGGGAAATATCAAAGTACTAGCTAGGTGGCTTTACAAGAATGAGCATATCTCATCAAGGAATAGCCCCCTCCTTTTATAGCCAAAAGAGGGGGTCTCTCCCAATTAATGCATCCTCCCACATGCTTGGTGTGTGTGAAAAAGTCTCCCATGTGGGCTAGGCAGTTTCGCACTCTCAATTGTGTGCAACAACCCTTTGCCTCAATTTTCCACATAAATCAAGCCCCATATCTCAAGTCTATGATACTCCCTTGGTCTCTTGCCAATTTTATAATATGTTCAAACCTCTAGGAGGACAAGTGGAGGGTTGGCATAAGAAATCTTTCCACCTCATCCTACTTTTCCCATTATTTAACTTGCTCTCTTGGACCTTCTATACCTCCCCCACATGGGCCTATCCTATATGGAGGGAATAACCCAATATAATATCCATCTCCACCTATTTTATATTACTTCTCCCATGGACTTTGAGCCATATCTCACTAAATACAGCCTAGGTGGAGGGGTGGCACATGGAGGAGCCATGCCACCTTACATTTTATAATATTACTACCATGGATTATGTACAACACACCTTATGGGTCCTCTTACGTGGAAGGGTGGCACATGGTCATGCCCTGCCACCTCAACCCTGGGCCCTATGCACACCATATTTTATTATACTATTGCCACATATACAAACACACACACATATTAATGCCTTTTTCCTTAGACAATTTTATCCATAACAGTTCCCCCCCCCCAAGCAGGGAATGCATAGCATTTCCTGTTGAGATATCGAGCTCCACTCGCGATATGCCAGGGTGACTGTTGTGCATTTATGTCACCGACTTGTTAGCTACAGATGCATTTGGTACACCGCCCACGAATAATAGCTGGATGACAGCTATCCTTATCTACTCTAGTTTGTGGCTCAGTTAGTATGCCACCTTAGTTAGTTGAGTTTGGTTTGAGACCCACATATAGGGTTCTTCTATTTTCTTTGTACTAGAGTTCTTTTGGCTTTCACAACTAAGAAGAGGAAAACTGATTTTCAGCCTCCACCTTTGTGTGTATTCCCCCATTGTGCAAGTGAGAAAGCCGCAAGTGAGACTCCTTCCCTCTCTCCCACTTTCTTTACATGGTATCAGAGCCTTGTTCGTGGTAAGGAGCTCAAGAAAGCAAGCCAAGTTCGTGGTGTCCTGGTAAGAGGACCAGTGTTGCTTTCCTATTTCGAGTTTGGGAGCAAATCTCTGCAGGTAGCACAGCCGGAAGTGCAAGAGTGCACTATCTCAGATTGAGACGCCCTTCGTGGTGACTTTATTTTTCTGATTCGAGGTCATTTCGGGGCCCGTTTTTGAGGCGGAAGTTCTCCGCAGGCACTCAGAAAAAGGCCCTGTTTTTGCTGTGCGACCACTGTTCTGCAGGTCGGTGAAAAGTTGCCGCAGAAATTGCATCGTATGCCTGTGTGCAGAGATATTGGGAGTTGCAGATTCATGCTTGTTGCCTGTTGATGCAAAATCGTCACTAGGAAGTGACTGTGTGGTGAAATACCACTTTCGTCAGTTTTGCAGATCTGCCCGTGTGAGGCAAAAGCTGTGTTTTTTGCAGTGACAGAATATTTCGCAGTGTTCTGTAATGGCATCTGATTCTCTTTCACAGATTGTCACAGAAAAGCTTGACAAGAACAACTTCCAGGCATGGAAGTTTAGAATGACGAATTTCCTTATGGGAAAAGGCTATTGGGAGTTCATTACAGGAAATGAAGAAGAACCTATTCTTCCTAATGTTCCCAGTCAACAGGAAATGCAGGCATTCAAAGGATGGCATGAGAGAGCCAGGAAAGTTATGTACTGGCTGTCTATCAGTATTTCGGACTCCATGATTGTGCATATTCAGGGTGCAAGTACGCCAAAGGAGGCATGGGATACTTTGTCAAAAATGTACAGCACAAATACGCAAGCCAGGAAAATGCAGCTCAAGCAGGAGCTGCACAATGTGCAGAGAGAAAACATGAGCATCAATGACTACCACATGAAGATGAAGAAAATTGCGGATGCACTTGCTTCTATTGGGTCGCCAGTGGATGACGACAATTTGGTTTCTGTGACCTTGAATGGTCTAGGAAAGGATTATGCACAGTTCCGGACATCCATTGCCGTCCGTGAAAAATTTCCTGATTTTGAGGAGTTGATTGCTCTTCTAATTTCTGAAGAGCAGAGAAATGGGGGTGCATCTTCTTCAGCAGGAACTTCAAAAGAAACTGTCTTCTACTCAAATGCTGGCAGAGGTAGAGGCAGAGGTAGAGGAGGCCGATCTGCAGGCCGTGGTAGAAATCAGAATATGCAACAAACGCAAGAAAACCAGTCCTATGCAGGAGGACATGGTAACTCTAGAGGCAGGGGGAGCCAAAGAGGCCGTGGTGGATGGCAGAGAGGCCAAAATGCAAACAGCAATGTTGAATGCTACTATTGTGGCAAAATGGGTCATATGGCTAAGGACTGCTACAAAAAGCAGAATGACATTATGAATGGAAAATTGCAGCAAGGCAATTATGCATCCTCTAGTAGACAGGGTGATGACAGAAATGAGCATTTGTTTATGGTGCAGCATATGACAAATTCTGTGACAAGTGCAGAAGAAAGCAATGATGTGTGGTATGTTTACTCAGGTGCGTCAAACCACATGACAGGTCATGCTGAATGGATGCAGGATACAAGGAAAATGGAAAAACCAGGATTTGTGGAGACTGGTGATGATACTGCACATCCTATTGTGCAGATTGGCAAAATTCCTTTGTCTATGCAGGATGGGAAAAAGAAATACCTTTCTGATGTATTTCATGTCCCGAACATCACCAAGAACCTGGTTTCTGTTGGTCAAATGGTTGAGTAGGGCTTGCAGGTCAGATTTAATCCTCATGGATGCTTTGTTGAGGATATGAAAAATAATGGTCGCTTGATAGCAAAAGGAAAGAAGAAGGGCAGGATGTTTACGTTGGATGCGGACATGCCTGAATTGAGTGCAGCAATGTTTGCACATGGGACCGGTGTAGTTGTAGATATTGATATCTGGCACAAACGCATTGGTCATGTTAATATACAGCGACTTAAATTAATGCAAGCCCAAAATATTGTTGCAGGATTGCCTAAATTCAAGGTTGCAGAAATGCACAAGGTTTGTGAAGCCTGTCAATTTGGGAAACAGGCAAGGAAACCTTTTCCTAGGCATGTTCAAGAGAGTAAAAAGCCATTGGAATTAATCCACTCTGATGTGTGGACTACTAAAGCTGCATCTATTGGAGGTTGTCACTATTTTGTCACATTTATTGATGACTTCAGCAGAAAACTTTGGGTGTATTTTATAAAAAAGAAAAGTGAAGTGTTTGGGCACTTCAAAGCTTTCAATGCTATGGTTGAAAAAGAAACAGGCCTGCAAATAAAATGCCTAAGGTCAGATGGAGGGGGAGAGTACCTCTCAAATGAGTTTGCAAAGTTCTTGCAGGAGCATGGTATAAAGCAGCAATATTCATGCAGTCATACCCCACAGCAAAATGGAATTGCAGAAAGGAAAAATAGGCATATTGGAGAGGTATCTCGGGCTATGCTAAATGAAAAAGATCTACCAGATTATTATTGGGCTGAAGCAGTTGCTACAGCAGTTTACATAATGAACAGGACTCCCACTGCAGCAATACATGGCATGACGCCAGAGGAGATGTATACTGGTAGGAAACCAGATATTTCTCATTTGAAAAATTTTGGTTGCATTGCCTATGTCCATGTGCCAGATGAGTTGAGGTCCAAGTTGGTCCAAGTTGGATCCAAAAGCTGAGAAGTGCGTCTTTATTGGTTACTCTCTGCAGCAGAAAGGGTATAGATGCTATAACCCTTCTACACGTAAGTTCACAGTGAGCAGAGATGTTGTTTTTGATGAGATGAGTAGCTGGTATAAACCAGTAAATGTGATGATTGATGTAGATGCACAAAATGGTAATGCTGCACAGAATTCACAACATCAATCACAAAATATTAGTGGACCTGGAGTGTCCTCTAGTAGTGGTTCACATACTTTGCCATGGACAGGCAGATTGAGATCAGGAGAATCTTCGCAAAGCAATGCAGAGAGTGGTATGCAGGTATCACGAAAAGGAAAAGAGAAGGTAGATCAGCCCATGTTTGATGTGAATGCAGGTCACTCTTGTGTGGATGGTGAATCCAGTGGCTCTGAACAGAGCATTGATGATGAGTTGGGTATTCCCTCTGTTGTTACACCTGGAGTAAGGAAGACCAGGGGTGTTTTGAGAGCACCTGGAAGTGAGCCTATTTTGCGCAAGTCTACCAGGGTTAGGTATCCTGTGGATAGGCTGAAATATGATGGATTTGCAGCCATTCACTATGCCTATATGGTCAAAGTGATACAGGAACCAGAACCCACTTCTTTTGAGCAAGCCATGGGAAATGAAAAATGGGAGAAAGCCATGGATGAAGAAATGGATGCCTTGGATGCTAATGCTACATGGGAATTGGTGCCTTTGCCTAAAGGCAAGAATGCAATTGGCTGTAAGTGGGTTTATAAGATCAAGCACAATGCAGATGGTTCTGTGAATAGATACAAGGCAAGATTAGTTGTCAAGGGGTATGCACAAACATATGGCATTGATTATGAAGAAACTTTCAGCCCGGTTGCAAGGATGGCAACCGTAAGAGCAGCCATTGCTATGGCAGCATCAAAGGGATGGTCTTTACATCAGATGGATGTAAAGAATGCCTTCTTGCATGGTGATTTGCAAGAAGAGGTCTTTATGGAGCAGCCAGCAGGATATGTTCATGCTATTCATCCTGAGTTTGTTTGCAGGTTGAAGAAAGCCTTGTATGGCTTGAAACAAGCACCTAGAGCATGGTCTGACAAGATAGGACAGTATCTTGTCACTATTGGCTTTTAACTCTATGTGAGAAAAACAGAGAAAGGGATTATGCTGCTGGTCATTTATGTTGATGATTTGATCATCACAGGTGATAGTGATGAAGATATCCTTCATGTGAAAATGCTATTGAGGCAGAAGTTTGAGATGAAGGATTTGGGAGAGCTGCGTTATTTCTTGGGCATTGAGGTGATTAGATCACCAAGTGGGATACAGCTCTTGCAGAGGCAGTATGGATTGGACATGCTGTCCAAATATGGGATGACAGGCTGTAAGCCTATTTCAGTTCCTTTGGAGCAGAATGTGAAGCTGAGTGCAGATGCAGGTGAGCTTCTGGAAGACCCTACTATGTACAGACGTATGTACAGACGTATAGTAGGAAGTTTGATTTACATGACTATTACCAGGCCAGATTTGAGCTATGCTGTTGGGTTGGTAAGTCAGTTTATGCAGGCTCCAAGGAAACCGCATTTGGATGCGGCTAGACGCATACTTAGGTATGTGAAGTCCACATTGCAGTGTGGACTATTTTATGAGGCTGGGGTTCAGATACAGTTGCATGGATACACTGATGCTGATTGGGCTGGTAGTATTTCTGATAGACGATCTACCAGTGGATATGTGTTCTCTTTTGGGAGTGCTGTAGTCACTTGGAGCAGCAAGAAACAGCCTACAGTTGCCTTGTCGAGCACAGAGGCTGAGTACAGGGGTGCAGTAATGGCTGCATGTGAAGTAGCTTGGTTGCATAAGCTACTCTATGATATGCATCAGTCTACAGATGGGCCAGTTGTCATTTATTGTGACAACATGAGCAGCATACACTTGGCAAAGAACCCAGTCTTTCATGCTAGAACAAAGCACATTGAGGTTCATTACCACTATGTGCGGGAGAAGGTTTTACTAGGTCTTATTGATCTAGTTTATGTCAGCACAGAGGATCAGGTAGCTGACATATTCACGAAAGCAGTGGGCACAGAGAAGCTGCGCAAGTTCAGAGACCTGCTTGGTGTGCAGGAATTGGGATTGAGCTCGAGGGGGAGTGTTGAGATATCGAGCTCCACTCGCGATATGCCAGGGTGACTGTTGTGCATTTATGTCACCGACTTGTTAGCTACAGATGCGGTTGGTACACCGCCCACGAATAATAGCTGGATGACAGCTATCCTTATCTACTCTAGTTTGTGGCTCAGTTAGTATGCCACCTTAGTTAGTTGAGTTTGGTTTGAGACCCACATATAGGGTTCTTCTATTTTCTTTATACTAGAGTTCTTTTGGCTTTCACAACTAAGAAGAGGAAAACTGATTTTCAGCCTCCACCTTTGTGTGTATTCCCCCATTGTGCATGTGAGAAAGCCGCAAGTGAGACTCCTTCCCTCTCTCCCACTTTCTTTACATTTCCATGCCTGGGTCCATCATGCACAAAGAAAGGCTTGAGGTAATGCTTGTTGATCACCTTCCCTCCATATGGTTCATGAAGCTCCTGAACTTGTACAGACCCATTGCTACATTCCTTGATGACTTTGTATGGACTGGGTCCATAGTGGCAAAAACTTCTTATCCATTTGGTGTTCCAATCTGTTATCAAAGCATAGCACAACATCCCCCTCAGCAAAATGTCTTTCCCATCCCTTGCGAATCTTAGCATCCAAGTGGGCCTTTTGTCGATTCTTTTGGATTTCTGTTTGATGTAGGGCAAGGTGTTGGGTTTCATCTAGCTTCTCAAGTTGCACCAATCGAGCCTCTACATGTTCATCTTCTATCATCCTCTGTTCTTGTGCCAATCTCAAAGCTGGAATCTCTATCTCTAGTGGTAAAACGGCCTCAGTACCATATACCAACTCAAAAGGAGTGTGACCTGTAGATGTTTTATGACTAATGTTGTAAGCCCATATGGCTTTTGTGACCTTTTGATCCCACTGGCTCCTATTTCCTGTGGCCATTTTTCCCATGGTTTTACAAAGGAGGCCATTGGTCCGCTCTGTTTGACCCATGGATGCTGGATAATAGCGAGGATAATAGATGCTAGAAGTTTCATGAGCTGTGTATCTCCCTCTCCTATTGAATGTTTAGTTTAGTATAAGAGCCTAGTGAAGGCACTGTGTGATCAATACCCTTGCGATCCATGAGTAACTCCACTGCTTCATTTAAGAATGGACTCCCATGGTCAGAGACAATCTCCATGGGTGTCCCAAACCTTGTGCAGATACATTCAAATATGAAATTTGAAACTGCCTTACCATTTACAGTGGGGAGGGCGATAGCTTCAGCCCACTTAGTGACATATTGAGTGGCTACCAAAAGATACTTCTTTTTGTGGGCAGTCATGGGCAAGGGCCCGACAAAATCTATTCCCCACTTTTGAAACTAATGGATGGACATCACTGGGTGATGTTGCTCAGGACACAAATCCTTCCTACCAAAGAATTGGCATGGTTCACAGTTTTTGCAATACAAAGTGACTTGAACAACGTCAGCCAATAGTATCCAGCATGTAAAATCTTCTTAGCTGTATAGTCACTGGCATAGTGGCCTCCACAAAATCCATCATGATAATGCTTCAATACCTTAGGCACTTCATCTGCATCAATGGCCCGTCTTAGTACCCCATCTATGCCTTGATGGTACAACACCCCATCAAGGAGGGTGTAGCGCCTACTATCTCTGCAGATCTTCTTTCTCTCATAGCTAGTACTTTCTGGAGGAAAGGAGAAAGCAGTCAGAAACCTGTAGATACCACCATACCATGGATCCCCAACTTCTATGGCCGCTACAAGGGTTACATCAAGGCACTCCTCTCAAAGCATTATTCAAGTTGGAACAACCCCCTTTTATAATTTTGAAAGAAAAATCATATTCTTGTAGAACTGCTAGCCATTTGGCCAACTGGCCCATGGGATTTGGTGATTGAAGAACTTGCTTTGCAAGACCAGTGCTAGTGAGTATAATGAAGGACTTTCCAGCCACATAATGCTTAAATTTCTCAATGCAAAACACCAAAGACAAGGCATGCTTGTCCGCCTCTGAATAGCGTCGCTCAGTGTCGAGCAATTGTCGAGAAGCAAATCGAACGGGATACATGAACCCATCCTCCCCTTGCTGGAGAAGAATACCTGCCAGAGTGTGCTCATCAAACCCAGGATTGATATAGAAATTCTTTGACCAATCTAGATTGCATAGAATGGGTTCTGAAGCTAGAGCATTCTTGATTTGTGCAAACCCATGATCACAATCCTCATCCCAAGAGAAATCAACCCCATCTTTTAATAGCATGGGCATGGGTCATGTCAAAGCAGCATATTGATCAATGAAGCGGTGATAGTATCCTGCTAGATTGACAAATGAGCGTACCTGACGTTTGGTTGTTGGTGGGGAGAGCTTGAGGATGGCTTCTACCTTCTCGGGGTCAGGCTTGACGCCCTTAGATGAGACAATATGTCCCAGTAACCTACCTTGAGTGGCTCTAATGGTGCATTTCTCAGGCTTGAGACTACCATTTGCATCATTGACCCTTTGGAAGGCTAATCTAACCTTCATGACATGCTCCTTACATGACGAGAATATAGAGAAATCATCTAAAAACACCCCCAAGAAATCCCCCAACTAAGGAGCAAACACCATCTGCATAAACCTTTGAAAGGTAGTAGGAGCATTGGTGAGGCCAAATGGCATTACTTTGAATGCAAATGTCACCCAGGGTGTGGCAAATGTGGTTTTAAGCACATCTTCTTTGGCAATTCTGATTTGATAAAACCCAAAGTAACCATCACAGAAAGTATACATCTCATGACCACTTACCTTCTCAAGAATGAGGTCTTGAAAGGGCAGAGGATGATGATCCCTCCTGGTGGCTGCATTGAGTTTCTTATAGTCGATGTAGACCCGCCACTTGTTGTTTTTCTTTAGGGTGACTACCACTGGTGAAACCCATTCAGTATTGTGAGCCGGAACAATAAACCCAGCTTCTACAAGTTTTGGAACTCTGAGCACAAAGCATCGATCTACAGGGGCCCTAATCTTTGATACTTCTGAGCCACAGGCTTCGCATCAGTCTTCAGCTCTATCTTGTGCTCTATGGCAGTCACATGGCGAAGGTGACAGTAGCTAGTTGCAAAAAGGTCGAGGAAATCTTTGAACATTTCTAGGAATTCATCTCTCTCACTTGGAGTGAGGTCTGGGGAAAGCATAGATTCAAGCTGTTGAGGTCTAGCTGTTACCTTTTCTGAAGGTGGCGAGGTTGGAGACACCCCCATCATGTAAACTTCCTCATTCGAGAACTCCTCCCCCCGTCTGATCCTTCCATTGGTTCAGACACCGAGGACGAGAGAGTATCACTGTCTTGCTTCTCTTCTTCTTCAGGTTCCGTGGCATCGGGTTGCACCGGGATCTTCTCCTTAGAAGCACCAAAAGACATGTGTCCTGTATTCCAATAGCTGATTGCATCACTCTTTCTCAACCATGGTCTCCCTATTATGGCTGGGTAACTCCTGCCTGTATCTTCCATGTCCACTACATAGAAATTGACGGTGGTGGTCAACCCATTGATAGTGATGGGCAAATTCTCAATGACTCCCAGGGTGGCGAGTCGCCTACCATCTGCTACCTTGATCCAAGTGGAGGAACTCCTTGTACATTTCAAATTCAATTTCTTCATGATTCGGGGCACCATGATATTACATGCAGCTCCCCCATCAACACACACATTTTTGACACGACAATTATCTATAATGACATCGACTGTATGTGGGTGCCGATCAATTTCTTCAAAGATAGAAGATACCTCTCTTACCTTTCCCTTTTTCTTGTTTCTCCTTGTTGAGAGCCTTTGCTACAGCTCACGTCTCACCTTAGGGCTTAATGCTATTAGTTGAGGGAGCGTGATGCTCAAAGACCGATGAGCAAGGTCTTGAACGATCGAGTAGTTCTCTTGCTCTGAGCCGATGGGAAAATCCGAGGGCGACCACTTACTCCAACGAGATCTTTTAGTCTTCTCTGTTGGTGGGTCTGCCATCTCAGCATCTGAGGGCTCTAAGAAGGACACCTTCTTCCTAAGGCGGCCCGGTCCACGGTTTGAAGAGGGGTCTGAGGTGGTACTACTTCTTTTTCTGAGGTCAAGGATCTCTACATTAGAATCCTCAGTGATAGATTTACTTAGAAGATTCACCCTTGGAATATTGGGGCATTCCATGCGATAATGACCCTTCTGGTGGCACTCGTAGCATACAACATTAGCACGGTCTCTTGGAGGGCGGTTGGCATGGTTTTTGATGCCCACCATCTCAAGCCAAAGATCATTCAGGGCCTTGGCTAGGTCATTGACTCCAGGTTCTGTTGCAGGGGGGGCCTCTTTAGTTGGAGGGGCCAAGGTAGTAGAAAGGAGGGGGGCTCGTGGGTGAGGTTGGGGAAATCTTCAAGGCGGAGGGTGAGAATATACACCTTGTTGAGGGTAAGCATTTAGGGGAGGACCATACATTTGAGGTGGAGGCGGTGGATACATCCTTGATGAGGGGTGGGGGTATGCCCCTGAGTTAGACCTCCCAGGTTGTTGTTGCAGGAATTGAGGGGGTTGCGGAGGGACAATCATCTTCTTTGAAGCGGGGTCAAACTGAACTTTGTCAAACTTTTGAGCAATCTCATGTGCTAGCACCATAGTTTCTGGATTCTCCCATTTAAGCTTGAGGTGAAATTCATCACTTGCTCCTGCTACAAGGTAGCCCAGCACATGTTGAGTCATTCCAGCTCGAAATCTGGCATTGTCCTCCTACATGTGGCAATTAAACGTGGCAATTAAACGGCGGTCCAGGAGCACGGCCGCTCGATCCACATATCGATGCGCCGTCTCACCTTCTGATTGCTTCAAGTTTGCCACCTGCAGGTACACATTCTCCGACTCCTCTTCTTTGCCGAAATACTCAATCATCACTGCTGTCAACCTTGGCCATCTTTCGCGAACATCTTCGGCCTGCTTCTCATACCACACTTGAGCCCAACCCTCTAGAAATGTGGGAAGAACCAACAGCCATCTGTCTTCAGTAAGAAAGTTGAGAGAAACACAACGGCGCTTGAAGGCCACAAGATACTCATTTGGATTTTCTTCCACCTGTCCACAAAACATGGGAATGTCAGCCATGCTTGGAAGATGGAAAGAGCGAGGCAAGACAAGGCTTATCTATGGACAAACAATAGAAAGAGGAAGCTTGAACTAAAAATCGGGAGAAGATACATCCACAAAGCACACATAGGCAGGGTAGGGTGTGACTGGTATATTGTGAAATACTACATGGGAAGAATCTTCAGCATAGAATAGCACATAGACAATCTTAAAAGGACCAACCCTCATGATATCACATCCATCTTTATAAGCGAGGGTTAGAGACACAGTGCTGCATGAGGTTGTTCATCAAGGCAAACAAGAATGCCATGACAAATGTCAATAGTTGGAGAGCTTGCACATCACCTTCAGCTTCTTCCAGTTCTTGTAGTCGCCATGCTATTTCTTCAAGGGGTGTGTGGTGTGGCATCCTTCTTTTGAGCAATGTCCTTAAGGACTTTTCTAATGATCTTCTGAAGTTGGTGAACTTGTATCAAGTATGTCCAACACTTAGTTTCATGATGACCACAACCTTTGCATTCCTTACAAATGATCACCCTCCTTCATGGCTTACGGCTTTGTTGGGGTGGTGCTTCCACTCACGTCATGCGTGATTGAAGTACAAGCTTCACGTGCTAAGAAATCAACAACTAGATTTCGAGCTCGAGGGATATACTGAATTTTTACCTCTTGAAATTGGTTGCAAAGTTCCAATGCTTGTTGATGTCATGGAGCCAAGCCTTTTCTCCGCACCTCCACCTTCCACTAACTTGTTCACACACTAGTTGAGAATCTCCTTGCACTTCAAGTTGCTTGACATGATGTCCTTGTGTCTTTTGTAGCCCAAAAATGAGCGCCGAGTACTCAGCTTGATTGCAA
Source organism: Dipteris shenzhenensis (assembly GCF_047967505.1). Lineage (NCBI taxonomy): Eukaryota > Viridiplantae > Streptophyta > Polypodiopsida > Gleicheniales > Dipteridaceae > Dipteris > Dipteris shenzhenensis. Next base: position 43,065,180 of record NC_141614.1, read on the forward strand.
GTACTTGCAGGTGCAGACTTGCTATAACAATACTTCTCACCACCCGGCGAAGTGAGCTTCACACCCACGCTAGCAGCCTTGGTCGAAGGTTTGTAAGCTCCATCAAATTGAAGGATCCAAGATGTCATCACACCAAGACTAAAATTCGGACATCCCAAGTTTCTCAGTAGTCCAAGATAGGTAGAAGGAGAGGGTGGGGAGAATTCAACACTTGAGCCAAACATTCAGCACCAAATAAACTTGCAATCCTTTGTTGATACTTTATCTTTAGACCAAAAAGAATTACAACTTGAAGCTCGAAATGAGGCACAAAAGGTTGATTAGGTACAAATGGATTCCTTGGTGGAAACATTACCAACCATAGCGGAGGCCTAGAAACCTTTGTAGTGAGATTGAGAATAAACCATTCAGGATGAGCTTATCCACAGGAATTAACAAGCAGATGCACCAAATCTCCCCCCAAGCTTGGGGAGCATCCCACCCTTCGATGAAGGACACCGTTTTAATTACCTCTGAAGCAGCAAGTAGTTCGATCACCGCACAATGAGTAGAATTAAAATCAAATTTCTCCCAGTGTATCAGTAGTTCTTCACCATGAATCATCCACGGTGTATCATTCCACCCGTCATCTCCTTGAACAATGCACTAGACAATCAGCCATTGAAGGTCGACATGAAGATCAAGGAAGAGATCTCCTGCATTGGTAGTCGTAAGGCATGGAGGACCAAGCACCAAATCCTTAAACGCATCGAGAAGTGACATAAATATCCACCCTCCTCATGTGGTGTGCATCCGTGAAGTGGACTTGGAGAAGTTCCGAATCGATGATCTAGCAGAAGATGTGAATAGAGCACATGAAATGAAGTACTTTTGCTTTCTATAGTAAGAGTAAACTCCCCATGGTTAGAGAGTTATAGTTCCCGAGATTTCAATATTTAAACAAAAATCATTATATTTTCATCACTTCCAACTTGTTGGCCCAATGATAAGTCTCCATTAGGAAAAAAGGGAGCTCATTTTGGGGCCTTTTAGAAGAGAGAGAAAATAGGCTCTCAACCAATTAGGAGTGGGCCAACGTAACGTTGAAAATTTAACAAAAGAAGATGAAAATAAGAAAAAGAAATAGTACTATATGTTCGTAGAAGCATGTCACATTAATGAGGTGATCTAATTTGAATCTTTAAAAAAATTATTTTCTGTACAGAATTTAGTGATTTTGACACTGCAGACGCATCCGAAACGGCCTAAAACCCCGAGGACGGCACTGGAAACGCTGGAATCGGACATCCGGAGGCCCGGAAACGGCCAAAAAAGATCGAAAAACGCGATTTGCAGAACGATTTGGCACGGCCGTTCCGGACGCGTATGCGGTGTCAGAATCACCAAATTTTGCACAGAAAAGTTTGCTCTTATATGAACATTGAATGTAAAGCATGTGAAAGAATATATTTATTCCTTTTCACACTGACATTTTTCATGCAAGTATCCATATTTTCTTGCTTTTGTAGAGAGAGAAAAGAGAAAATAGTGAATTTCTTACAGGGCCCCAAAATGAGCTCCCTTTTTTCCTAATGCCCTTTTGTGAAGGGGGAGGTCTTGGGTTCAAATCCTACTCTTTAATAAAAAGAGAGGAGAGGAGAGGAGAAGGAGAAGAGAAAGAGAAAGAGAGAGAGGGGTGCAGGATCTGCTGTTACAGTTTTGCAAAAACTCAAAAAATTATCCGCGACCAGAAGACGTAGCAGCCCAGAAAAATGTCGCGCAGGTGAACATAGTAGATGCGAATAAGAAGAAGAGAAGAGAGAGAGGGGCACGGGATCTGCTGTTATAGTTTTGTAGAAACTCAGAAAACTGTTCGTGACCAGAAGACATAGCAGCCCAAAAAACTATCGCGCGGGTGAACACAGTAGATGCGAGAAAACTATGTCCGCAACCAAAAGATGCAGGAGCCAGAAAACTATCATGCGGGTGAACACAGTAGATGCACGAATCGAATATGCGCATAGGAACTCTGAAGGAGCACAGATGATACAGTTCTGCAGATGCGACCGGTACGAATAAAAAATTCGTCGGCCAGAATACACGTAGGAACCGTGAGCAGAAAGTAGGCAGACTGAAAGTGCAGGAGCAGGGAGGTTTTGCAGCTGTAGAGATAGGGAGGCACACAGTTTAGAGGCGCAAAAGAAGAGAACTATGCACGGAAGAGGACGTAGTGCCGCACCCAGTCGTAGGAGTAACAGATTTCATACCATTAGCTGTGGAGCTTTCGATCCCAGTAGCCACACCATTTCTATTAGCCAGAAAAGAAATCAGGACTAGAGGCTAGAGGCTAAGCATGGCGACACTCGAGGGCCATAGAGGAAAGGAGATTGTGAGGGCGAAACGTTATTATGGGAGGGGAAAAGGAATTAGAAGGGGAGGGAATGAAGAGGGAGACTATGACATAAGGGGAAAGGGAGAGGGGGAAGCGAAGCATGTACATGATAGGAGGAGGAATGTAAAGATGGAGACATCAAGCGAAGAGGACCATGCTTTATTTGAAAGAAAGGATGAGAGGGAAATATCAAAGTACTAGCTAGGTGGCTTTACAAGAATGAGCGTATCTCATCAAAGAATAGCCCCCTCCTTTTATAGCCAAAAGAGGGGGTCTCTCCCAATTAATGCATCCTCCCACATGCTTGGTGTGTGTGAAAAATTCTCCCATGTGGGCTAGGAGGTTATGCACTCTCAATTGTGTGCGACAACCCTTTGCCTCCTCAATTTCCAGCAATGAATAATGCTACTGACTTCCACCTCTGTTAATCCCTCATTATTTGGAACCCATTCATGTTTCTTTTGCAAGCATCCCTCATAGAGTTGTTTTATTGTATATCTTCTCGGGAGATTTTTCAATGGCTTTGGTTCATACCATAAAGCTGTAAATGTTATAGGAGTTCCCTTGTCATCTCTTTCTATCTTAGCAACCTTTGCAACCCAAATTGGGCCACCTTGGTCATCCAACTCTGAACCTGGATCAGATGCCCAAACTACAACAAATAGACCCTCTTCAATCTCATTAGATGGTATAAACTCTGGTAAGGGTTTGTCTCCCTTCCTGCCACAATATTTTCAAGGTAAAAGGCATTCCTCTGCTTCCTCCATATCTACTAACATATTTATATCCAAAGGAAAACTTGGTGACCTAGCTTGTTCCGGCCAAAAGGATTCACAATATTCAATGCTCATTAAGTTTTCTTGTCTTTCTAAAGATTGGATAAGTGCTTCAGTTGATTTAATTGTCTCCAAATTCTTTGTTGATTGCTCAGGATATTTCTGCATCATACTTTGAAGATGTTTAATGAAGGCTTTCAAGCCTTTCATTTCATCTATGTCAAGTGATTTTTTTTTTGCAAGAACAAATCTAGTTTCCTCGAATGGAATAATTCGTTGTAATAAAGGATATGACTCACTCCATAAATGATCTCCATCTACTGAGTAGTGCTTCCATTGCATCACTGGAATATTGTTATGCATTTGAAACTGAAAGTAGTGTGGATTTGTGTGTCCTATTAGGGCATCATCTCCTATTTGTAAATGTGGCTCTATGAATGCTCTCCAATCTACCACCTCTCTAAGATAGCCACTTCTGATTCTTCCTTGCGAGAACCTCCAAATTTTTTTCCAATTTGAAATAGCATATCCTCCATTGTCAAAACATCCATTGCCTTCAACTCACTAGAGATAACACTGAAGATTTGATCTGTGTCTTCATGTGTATGGCCGACAAGAAGAAAGCCAACTTCCACTTCTTCAAATATTTTCAAACCAACCAGCATAGAGCATAAAGCAAATATATATTTATTCTTGTTCTCTCTCCAACAATTATTAGCTTGTATTCACAATGTGTTAGGTAAACATCCGTGAGCATCTCTGACCTTTCTTATTGCTTTCATGATTGATGTAACAACTTGGTTACTATCATGGTCATGCAAACTATTAATCCATACATCACAAAAGATTCGGTCTCCATGTACTAATATTCCACACAAGTGTGCTTTTAGTCCACGTTTGCCCTCTAATGCTAGTGGGATACGTCTATATCATGGCAAAGTGGTTGTATTCTGGTCCATGCCATCAATGCTGATGCACATGGACTTATCGACGTGTGAAATAGCTTCCTCTCTCCAAGAAGCATACAACTTTTGAGCATCCTGCACATGATGTAAATGGATTGATCGCCATTTAATATATCTTCCTCGCTGTTGCTCACATTTACTATGTTCAATGGCATTTTTTAATTCATCACATGTCTTACATTTTGACATCCTTTTCTTTGATGGTGTCTTGACATGGCAAAAATCTCTACGCCAAATTTTGTATAAGGTTGATCGTGAAATCATGCTCTCGTCTTTGTCTTGTAAAGCTTTATTGATAGTTTCTAGGATGACCTTCTTTGTCATTCCTAAAGGAAGATGTTGTTGGCATTCGACACGTCCATCTAGCATTGTTTGTTGAAGATGAGGCTGCGGTAATGCATGGTCTTCAAGAACTTGCTTTAATGTTGCGGTTGCATTTATAGTGCTTCCATGGCATTTAAGCTTGTAGGTATGTCCATGAATTGTATGAACCACTTTTTCTTTCACCTCTGCCCAGATGGTCCAGTATGTGCCATGTGATAGTCCAGTTAACCATGTGATATATAGCGACCTTTTTGCTTTGTTCCGTCGCTATATAGTGACATTTCTTAATTAAAAACGTTGCTATATAGCGACGAATAAGCGTCGCTATATAGCGACACTATGGGTTAAAACTCGAAACTCTCATCATGTGGCATTTTCTTTATACTATTCTCTAATCTCTCAAGATAGCAAGCCAATATCTCCTCCCACCTATTTTCGACGACCTCCCACCTATTTCAAGCAACCTCACACTCTATTTTCCACTCCTCACCCTTCTTCTAGCTCTTGTACTCCCTCTCTACCCTTTTTCCTCTTTGGTTTCTTGAAAGGAAGTTCTTTAAGAGGTGAGTTTGTTTCAACAATGTAGGTTGTTTGTTTGTTAGATTTAGTTTTGTGAGTGCTTCTCCTTGTATTGCTAAACCTGTAAACTAGTTTTCATGCTTGTTTTTAAAGGATTGAAACAAAAAATGAGATTTCAAGAAAGAAAGAAGACTCACCTCTTTTTTCTGTATTTCTCTTCCTTCTCTTTCTCCTTGTCTCCTCAATCTCCTCCTTTCAAGAAGTTGCTTTTGTAATCTCCTCCTTCCTCTAACATCTTATTTGAAAAAATGGGTTGTTTTCTCTCTTTTGTAGGGCCAGTCCACAACACCGAGCGGGACATACTATTTCAGGTAAGTGCTTCCTCTTTTGTCCATTTATTATTTTTGTTATTTGCATTGGCCTGCAGCTAGCACCTTAAGCGCTAGCTGCAGTGATGGGCGTAGGAACCCTCTCTTCCCCTCAAACTCTTTCCTTCTTCCCCCTTCTCTTATTCTCTTTTTTCCCCCTTCTCTTTTTCCCCCCTTCTCTTATTCTCTCTTTCCCCCTTTTCTCTTTTCCCCTTCTCTCTTTTCTTTTCCTCTTATTCTGTATTTCCGCATAAGCTCATGCATAAGCATAAGCTTCACATAAGCATGAGCATAAGCTCATGCTCATGCATGAGCATAAGCATGAGCTCATGCTTATGCTCATGCTTATGTGAAGATAGTGGGAGAAAGGGAAGGAGTCTCACTTGCGGCTTTCTCACATACACAAATGGGGGAATACACACAAAGGTGAAGGCTGAAAATAGTTTTTCTCTTCTTAGTTGTGAAAGCCAAAAGAACTTTATATGTGGGTCTCAAACCAAACTCAACTAAATAAGGTGGCATACTAGCTGAGCCACGAGCTAGAGTAGATAAGGATAGCTGTCATCCAGCTATTATTCGTGGGTGCTCATGCTTATGCTCATGCATGAGCATGAGCCTATGCTCATGCTTATGTGAAGATAGTGGGAGAGAGGGAAGGAGTCTCACTTGCGGCTTTCTCACATACACAAATGGGGGAATACACACAAAGGTGGAGGCTGAAAACAGTTTTTCTCTTCTTAGTTGTGAAAGCCAAAAGAACTTTATATGTGGGTCTCAAACCAAACTCAACTAAATAAGGTGGCATACTAGCTGAGCCACGAGCTAGAGTAGATAAGGATAGATGTCATCCAGCTATTATTCATGGGCGGTGTACCAACCGCATCTCCAGCTAACAAGTCGGTGACATAAATGCACAACGGTCACCCTGGCATATCATGAGTGGAGCTCGATATCTCAACACTCCCCCTCGAGCTCAATCCCAATTCTTGCACACCAAGCAAGTCTCTGAACTTGCGTAGCTTCTCTGTGCCCAATGCTTTCGTGAATATGTTAGCTACCTGATTCTCTGTGTTGACATAAACTAGATCACTAAGACCTAGTAAAACCTTCTCCTACACATAGTGATAATGCACCTCAATGTGCTTTCTTCTAGCATGATAGACTGGGTTATTTGCCAAGTGTATGCTGCTCATGTTGTCACAATAAATGATAACTAGCCCATCTGTAGACTGATGCATATCATAGAGTAGCTTATGCAACCAAGCTACCTTGCATGTAGCCATTGCTACACCCCTATACTCAGCCTCTATGCTCGACAAGGAAACTGTAGGCTATTTCTTACTGCTCCAAGTGACTGCAGCACTCCCAAAAGAGAACACATATCCACTGGTAGATCATCTATCAGTAATACTACCAGCCCAATCAGCATCAGTGTATCCATGCAACTGTATCTGAACCCCAGCCTCATAAAATAGTCCATACTGCAATGTGGACTTCACATACCTGAGTATGCATCTAGCCGCATCCAAATGCGGTTTCCTTAGAGCCTGCATAAACTAACTTACCAATCCAACAGCATAGCTTAAATTTGGCCTGGTAATAGTCATATAAATCAAACTTCCTACTATGCGTCTGTACATAGTAGGGTCTTCCAGAAGCTCACCTGCATCTGTGCTCAGCTTCACATTTTGCTCCAAAGGAACTGAAATAGGCTTACAGCCTGTCATCCCATATTTGGACAGCATGTCCAATCCATACTGCCTCTGCAAGAGCTGTATCCCACTTGGTGATCTAATCACCTCAATGCCCAAGAAATAACGTAGCTCTCCCAAATCCTTCATCTCAAACTTCTGCTTCAATAGCATTTTCACATGAAGGATATCTTCATCACTATCACCTGTGATGACCAAATCATCAACATAAATGACAAGCAGCATAATCCCTTTCTCTGTTTTTCTCACATAGAGTGAGAAATCTGCCTTGGAAATCTGAAAGCCAATAGTGACAAGATACTGTCCTATCTTGTCAGACCATGCTCTAGGTGCTTGCTTCAAGCCATACAAGGCTTTCTTCAACCTGCAAACAAACTCAGGATGAGTAGCATGAACATAACCTGTTGGCTGCTCCATAAAGACCTCTTCTTGCACATCACCATGCAAGAAGGCATTCTTTACATCCATCTGATGTAAAGACCATCCCTTTGATGCAGCCAATGCAATGACTGCTCTTACAGTTTCCATCCTTGCAACCGGACTGAATGTTTCTTCATAATCAATGCCATATGTCTGTGCATACCCCTTGATAACTAATCTTGCCTTGTATCTGTTCACAAAACCATCTGCATTGTGCTTGATCTTATAAACCCACTTACAGCCAATTGCATTCTTGTGTTTAGGCAAAGGCACCAATTCCCATGTAGCATTTGCTTCCAAGGCATCCATTTCTTCATCCATGGCTTTCTCCCAATTTTCATTTCCCATGGCTTGCTCAAAAGAAGTGGGTTCTGGTTCCTGTATCACTTTGACCATATAGGCATAGTGAATGGCTGTAAATCCATCATATTTCAGCCTATCCACAAGATACCTAACCCTAGTAGACCTGCGCAAAATAGACTCACTTCCAGGTGCTCTCAAAACATCCCTGGTCTTCCTTACTCCAGGTGTAATAATAGAAGGAATACCCAACTCATCATCAATGCTCTATTCTGCGCCACTGGATTCACCATCCACATAAGAGTGACCTGCATTCACATCAAACATGGGCTGATCTACCTTCTCTTTTCCTTTTTGTGATACCTGCGTACCACTATCTGCATTGCTTTGAGGAGATTCTCCTGATCTCAATCTGCCTGTCCATGGCGAAGTATGTGAACCACTACTAGAGGACACTGCAAGTCCACTGATATTTTGTGATTGCTGCTGTGAATTCTGTGCAGCATTACCATTTTGTGCATCTACATCAATCATCACATTTACTGGTTTATACCAGCTGCTCATCTCATAAAAAACAACATCTCTGCTCACTGTAAACTTACGAGTAGAAGGGTTATAGCATCTATACCCTTTCTGCTGCAGAGAATAACCAATAAATATGCACTTCTCAGATTTTGGATCCAACTTGGACCTCCACTCATCTGGCACATGGACATAGGCAATGCAACCAAAAATTTTCAAATGAGAAATGTCTGGTTTTCTACCAGTATACATCTCCTTTGGCATCATGCCATGTATTGCTACAGTGGGAGTCCTGTTCATTATGTAAATTGCTGTAGCAACTTCTTCAGCCCAATAATAATCTGGTAGATCTTTTTCATTTAGCATGGCCCGAGATACCTCTCCAATATGCCTATTTTTCCTTTCTGCAAGTCCATTTTGCTGTGGGGTATGACTGCATGAATATTGCTGCTTTATGCCATGCTCCTGTAGGAACCTTGCAAACTCATTTGAGAGGTACTCTCCCCCTCCATCTGACCTTAGGCATTTTATTTGTAGGCCTGTTTCTTTTTCAACCATAGCTTTAAAAGCTTTGAAGTGCCCAAACACTTCACTTTTCTTTTTCATAAAATACACCCAAAGTTTCTGCCTCCAATAGATGCAGCTTTAGTAGTCCACACATCAGAGTGGATTGATTCCAATGGCTTTTTACTCTCTTGAACATGCCTAGGAAATGGTTTCCTTGCCTGTTTTCCAAATTGACAGGCTTCACAAACCTTATGCATTTCTACAACCTTGAATTCAGGCAATTGTGCAACAATATTTTGGGCTTGCATTGATTTAAGTCGCTATATATTAACATGACCAATGCATTTATGCCAGATATCAATATCTGCAACAACACTGGTCCCATGTGCAAACATTACTGCACTCAATTCAGGCATGTCCGCATCCAACGTAAACATCCTTCCCTTCTTCTTTCCTTTTGCTATCAAGCGACCATTATTTTTCATATCCTCAACAAAGCATCCATGAGGATTAAATCTGACCTGCAAGCCCTGCTCAACCATTTGATCAACAGAAACCAGGTTCTTGGTGATGTTTGGGACATGAAATACATCAGACAGGTATTTCTTTTTCCCATCCTACATAGACAAAGGAATTTTGCCAATCTGCACAATAGGATGTGCAGTATCATCACCAATCTCCACAAATCCTGGTTTTTCCATTTTCCTTGCATCCTGCATCCATTCTGCATGACCTGTCATGTGGTTTGACGCACCTGAGTCAACATACCACACATCATTTCATTCTTCTGCACTTGTCACAGAATTGGTCATGTGCTGCACCATAAATAGATGTTCATTTCTGTCATCACTCTGTCTACTAGAAGATGCATAATTTCCTTGCTGCAATTTTCCATTCATAATGTCATTCTGCTTTTTGTAGCAGTCTTTAGCCACAGTAGTAGCATTCAACATTGTTGTTTGCATTTTGGCCTCTCTGCCATCCACCACGGCCTCTTTGGATCCCCCTGCCTCTAGAGTTACCACGTCCTCCTCCATAGGACTGGTTTTCTTGAGTTTGCTGCATATTCTGATTTCTACCACGGCCTGCAGATCCGGCCTCCTCTACCTCTGCCTCTACCTCTTCCAGCATTTGAGTAGAAGACAGTTTCTTTTGAATTTCTGCTTGAAGAAGATGCACCCCCATTTCTCTGCTCTTCAGAAATTAGAAGAGCAAACAACTCCTTAAAATCAGGAAATTTTTCACGGATGGCAATGGATGTCCAGAACTATGCATAATCCTTTCCTAGACCATTCAAGGTCACAGAAACTAGATCATCATCTTCCACTGGTGACCCAATGGAAGCAAGTGCATCTGCAATTTTCTTCACTTTCATGTGGTAGTCGTTTAAGCTCAAATTTTCTCTCTGCACATTGTGCAACTCCTGTTTGAGCTGCATTTTCCTGGCTTGCATATTTGTGCTGTGCATTTTTGCCAAAGTATCCCATGCCTCCTTTGGCGTACTTGCATCTTGAATATGCACAATCATAGAATCAGAAATACTGATAGATAGCCAGTACATAACTTTCCTGGCTCTCTCATGCCATCCTTTAAATGCCTGCATTTCCTATTGATTGGGAACATTAGGAAGAATTGGTTCTTCTTCATTTCGTGTAATGAACTACCAATAGCCTTTTCCCATAAGGAAATTCGTCATTCGAAACTTCCATGCCTGGAAGTTGTTCTTGTCAAGCTTTTCTGTGACAATCTGTGAAAGAGAATCAGACGCCATTACAGAACACTGCAAAATATTCTGTCACTGCGAAAAACATAGCTTTTGCCTCACATGGGCAGATCTGCAAAACTGACAAAAGTGGTATATGACCACACAGTCACTTCCTAGTGACGATTTTGCATCAACAGGCAACAAGCATGATTCAATAACTCTGCACAAAGGCATACGATGCAATTTCTGTGGCAACTTTTCATCGACCAGCCGAGCAGTGGTCGTACAGCAAAAACAGGGCCTTTTTCTTAGTGCCTGCAAAGAACTTCCGCCTTCAAAACGGGCCCCGAAATGGCCTCGAATCAGAAAAATAAAGTCACCATGGGCTTTGCCCTCACCCGCAGCATATAATGCCCTCTCGCCACACTACGAAGGGCATCTCAATCTAAGACAGTGCACTCTTGCACTTCTGGCTATGCTACCTGCAGAGATTTGCTCCCAAACTCGAAATGGGAAAGCAACACTGGTCCTCTTACCAGGACACCACGAAATTGGTTTGCTTTCTTGAGCTCCTTACCATGAACAAGGCTCTGATACCATGTGAAGATAGTGGGAGAGAGGGAAGGAGTCTCACTTGCGGCTTTCTCACATACACAATGGGGGAATACACACAAAGGTGGAGGCTGAAAACAGTTTTCCTCTTCTTAGTTGTGAAAGCTAAAAGAACTCTATATGTGGGTCTCAAACCAAACTCAACTAACTAAGGTGGCATACTAACTGACCCACAAACTAGAGTAGATAAGGATCGCTGTCATCCAGCTATTATTCGTGGGCAGTGTACCAACTGCATCTCCAGCTAACAAGTCGGTGACATAAATGCACAACGATCACCCTGGCATATCGTCAGTGGAGCTCGATATCTCAACAGCTTATGCTTCTCTCTCTCCCCCTTCTCTATTTTCTCTAACTCTTATTCTCTATTTCCGCATAAGCTCATGCATAAGCATAAGCATGAGCTTATGCTTATGCTTATGCTCATGCATGAGCATAAGCATAAGCTCATGCTTATGCTTCTCTCTTTCCCCCCTCTCTATTTCCCCCTTCTCTCATTCTCTATTTCTGCATAAGCTCATGCATAAGCATAAGCATGAGCTTATGCTTATGCTTATGCTTAAGCACAAGCATAAGCATAAGCTCATGCTTATGCTCATGCATGAGCATGAGCTTATGCGGAAATAGAGAATAATAAGCTCATGCACATGCATGAGCATAAGCATGAGCTTATGCTTATGGTTATGCTAAGCATAAGCATAAGCATAAGCTCATGCTTATGCTCATGCTTATGCTTCTCTCTTTCCCCCTTCTCTCATTCTCTATTTCTGCATAAGCTCATGCATAAGCATAAGCATGAGCTTATGCTCATGCTTATGCTTCTCTCTTTTCCCCTTCTCTATTTCCCCCTTCACTCATTCTCTATTTTCGCATAAGCTCATGCATAAGCATAAGCATGAGCTTATGCTGCCTAAGCATAAGCTCATGCTTATGCTCATGTGTGAGCATGAGCTTATGCTCATGCTTATGCTTCTCTCTTTCCCCCTTATCTATTTCCCCCTTCTCTCATTCTCTATTTGCGCATAAGCTCATGCATAAGCATAAGCATGAGCTTATGCCTATGCTTATGCTCATGCATATGCTTCTCTCTTTCCCCCTTCTCTATTTCCTCTAATTCTAATTCTCTATTTTCGCATAAGCTCATGCATAAGCATAAGCATGAGCTTATGCTCATGCTTATGCTTCTCTCTTTCCCCCTTCTCTATTTCCTCTAACTCTTATTCTCTATTTCCGCATAAGCATAAGCATGAGCTTATGCTTATGCATGAGCATGAGCTTATGCTCATGCTTATGCTTCTCTCTTTCCCCCTTCTCTTATTCTCTATTTCCTCTAACTCTTATTATCTCTTTCCGCATAAGCATAAGCATGAGCTTATGCTTATGCATGAGCATGAGCTTATGCTCATGCTTATGCTTATGCTTCTATCTTTCCCCCTTCTCTTATTCTCTATTTCCTCTAACTCTTATTCTCTGTTTCTGCATAAGCATAAGAATGAGCTTATGCTTATGCATGAGCATGAGCTTATGCTCATGCTTATGCTTGTAAGGTTATCTTGTCTCCTCAATCAAATTTCTTTGAAAATTTGCTTCTCTAAACTCCACCTTCCTCTAACTAGTTATCTAAAAAATCATATGTTTCCTCTCTTTTGTAGGGCCAGTCCATGAAACACCGAGCAGGACTTTTCCAGGTAAGAAAGTGCTTCCTCTTTTTTCCTTTTTCTATTTTCGTTATTTGCATTGGCATGCAGCTAGCGCCCTACAGTGATGGGCATAGGAACCCTCTCTTCCCTCTCTTCTCTTACTCCCTCTTCTTTCCTCTTTTCCTCCCTCTTTCCCCACTTTTCCCCTCATATGGTCATGCATAAGCACATCCATTTGCTTATGCTTATGATTATGCATGAGCATATGCTCATATGCTCATGCATAAGCATATGCTTCCTCTCTTTTTCTCTTATGCATATGCTTTTCCTTCCCTTATGCTTATGCTCTTTTCCCCTCTTCTTTTTCCCCTCTTTCAATCTCTTTTCCCCTCTTTCTTCTCTTCTTTTCCCCTCTCTTTTTTCCTCTCTTTTTCTCTTCTTTTCGTAAGCATATGCACTTGCCTATGCTTATGCTTATGATTATGCATAAGCATATTCTCATATGCTCATGCATAAGCATATGCATATGCTTTCTCTCTTTTTCTCTTATGCATATGCTCTTCCTTCTCTTATGCTTATGCTCTTTTCCCCTCTTCTTTTTCCCCTATTTCAATCTCTTTTCCCCTCTTCCTTCTCTTCTTTTCCCCTCTTCTTTTTCCCCTCTTTCAATTTGTTTTTCCCTCTTCCTTCTCTTCTTTTTCCCTCTCTTATTTCCTCTCTTTTTCTCTTCTTTTCTCTTCTCTTCTTTTCTCTTTTGTCCACTCTTTCCTTCTTTTCATCTCTCTTTTTTCCTCTCTTTTCTTCTTGTCATCTCTCGTTTTTCCTTCTCTTTACCCCTCTCTCTTTCTCTTTTTTCCTCTCTTTTTCTCTTCTTTTCATAAGCATATGCATTTGCATATGCTCATGCTTACGCATGAGCATATGCTCATATGCTCATGCACAAGCATAAGAATATGCTTTCTCTCTTTTTCTCTTATGAATATGTTTTTTCTTCTCTTATGCTTATGCTCTTTTCCCCTCTTCTTTTTTTCCTCTTGCTTCTCTTCTTTTCCCCTCTTGCTTCTCTTCTTTTCCCCTATCTTTTTTCCTCTCTTTTTCTTTTCCTTTCATAAGCATATGCATTTGCCTATGCTTATGCGTATGCATGAGCATATGCTTATGTTTATGCTTATGCATGAGCATATGCTCATATGCTCATGCATAAGCATATGTATATGCTTTCTCTCTTTTTCTCTTATGTGTATGCTTTTCCTTCTCTTATGCTTATGCTCTATTCCCCTCTTTCAATCTCTTTTCCCCTCTTTCTTCTCTTCTTTTCCGTTCTTCCTTCTCCTCCTTTCCCCTCTTTCAATCTCTTTTCCACTCTTCCTTCCCTTCTTTTCCCCTCTTCTTTTCCCCTCTTCTTTTTCCTGCTTTCAATCTCTTTTTCCCTCTTCCTTCTCTTCTTTTTCCCTCTCTTGTTTTCTCGTTTTTTCTCCTTTTCTCTTCTCTCTTTTTCTCTTTTTTCCTCTCTTTTCTTCTTTTCATCTTTTTTTTTTCCTCTCTTTTCTTCTTTTCATCTTTCTTTTTTCCTTCTCTTTTCCCCTCTCTCTTTCTCGTTTTTTCTCTCTTTTTCTCTTCTTTTCATAAGCCGTATTTTGTTCTTTTTTTTCAAACATATTCTAAATGGAACAATCATGCCCTCACCCACAGGTGTCCTCCGTAAACCCCAACCTGGTTCCCCACGTCATAGGGATTATAGACATAGCTTTTGTGCTAGCTCATGTAAAAGAGAAGATTGCATAAGAGAGCAACTGAGTGAAGTACAATGTTGGGGTATGTGTGCTTGGGTGGGGTCCAAGGCGAAGGGTAGTTGAGTAGGGGTGACTGAGGAATACATGACACAACCTACGAGATCTCTATAGGTTATAGAGAGACCACCACAGCCCGTGGAGCACCAAATATGATTGTGTAAAGGACATAATGGGTTCTGTGGAGGCCTTCGTGGATTGTGAGTACATAATCATTGAAGAGCATGACCACATATTAGAAGAAGTGGAGGATGAGGTCCCCAGTGACTCGCCTAGCAGCCCGAAGGAGGAAAGTACCTCAGAGAGTAATGCAGAGCAGTAGACCTCCTCCACCATTTTGGCATTTTTGGAGAATTTCTCTTTTGGAGATAAATTTTTCTTAAGCATACTTTTGAAGACATATATTTTTTATATACATACTTTTGCCGATATTGTTTATATATGAAAATCTTCTTACATTCTACTTGTCTTTCATAAATATTTCTCATTTCAAAATTGACTTTTCATAATTGTCTTAAGTAAATAATTGTCCTTTCATATTTATCCTTTATGCATTGATGTCATTTCATGATTTTAACAAGTGATTAATTTCCTTTTCATTATATCTTGAGTTTGAATTTCATAATTATCTTAAGTAACTAGTTGTCTTTCTTCTTCTTACCCTCTATTGCTTTTTGTTTTTTGTCTTCGTGTTTAGATCTACGTTTGTCCAATCCCCCCAAATTAGACATGGTTGATTAGACAACTAATGTGAGATGAAAGATTTCGATTAGACAACTAACATCATGAGACTGAAGAATGAGAAGGTTGGGCTCAATGAACTCAAAGATTTTGATTACCAAACTAACATGAGACTGAAGATTGAGGAGGTCAAGCTCATGAAACTCTCTCCGTATTTAAGTGCACTATATACACAACTATGAGCCCATTATGAAATCTAGCCCCAAAACTCTGTACACTGATCAAACTTTGTACACCGATCCACCTACTCTCGATACACATATAGTGAATATATGGCATACCCAAATACCTTCGGAATGCATTTGTTCTATCTGAAAACGATGGTGGATGACATCCTTGTAGAAACAAACTGAGAGAAGGAGGAAAATAGCTATAAGGAGGACATGCTTCAGTGGTGGGTGTATTACTGGAGTCGAGAGAGATGGTGAATATTAATTTTCCTAGCTATTTTTTTCCCTACTCCTTTAAGGTACTTATCAAGCTCATGATGTAGGTTTCTTTTGGTAGGACATGATAGAGGCACGAAGATGTATAGAGTGCAAAGACCAGGATGAAGAGAACCCCCAACAAAAGGAGGAGTTACTATGGGCATACAAGTCCGCAGAGTCAAGCAAGCAATGTGTAGTCCGAGTGTGTGAAGAGGTATGCCATTGTGCATCAGACAAGCTTAAAGAGCTGGGAGATGCTTGCTATTGAGAGTCTAATAAGATAGTTGGGAGTCTGAAATTTCCTTGAGCCACAAAATATCATTGTATTTTGAAAAAATTAAAATATTGCAGATATTTCTTAGACTTGTGGACTTACTCATGGTGCTCGTAATACCTAATTTTCTATCGACCTACCTCCATGTTAGTACTTAAATGTTTTAAGTAGCCCGATGGTTGAAATCTAACCATTAACGATAACCAATCTAAAGGGCACTATTTTAGTATAGCACTAGGCAACAAATTTTAGGAAAGCATGGCAGTAGTGTAGGGATAGCATGGTAGTAGTGCACGATAAGTTATTGCCAGTGCGGTGGCTCGTTGCACTATGATATTAACAGCCACCATCGTGGTGGTTTGGTTCCATTATTACAAGATGAATGGACTTGTAGGATGTGTGGATTTGTTATGGAAAACCAACATGGTGGTTGTTGGGATATACTAAAAACAAGCATGGGATGAAATCTGATGGTTAACAAAATGATAAACAATCTAAAGGGGACTGTTTTAGTATAGCACTGTGCAAAAAATCCAGGATAGTATTGAAATAGTGTACGGATAGCACGGTAGTAGTGTAGGATAAGTTATTGCCAGCAAGCATGGGATGAAATCTGATCGTTAACAAAATGATGAACAATCTAAAGGGGATTGTTTTAGTATAGCACTGTGCAACAAATTTTAGGATAGCACGGCAATAGTATGCAGATAGCATGGTAGTATTGTAGGATAAGTTATCGCCAACATGGTGGTTGGTTGCACTAGGATATTAACAGCCACCAGTATGGTGGTTCGCTTCTATTATTACAAGATGAATGGATTTGTAGGATATGTGGATTTTTCATGGGAACCAGCATGGTGGTTATTGGGATATACTTAAAACAAGCATGGGATTTACCGTTTGGGATTTACAAAAACAATTTAATAAAACCAGCATGGTGGTTGTTTGGGATATACTAAAAAGAAGCATAGTCTCAAATACAAATTCCATTTTCTCGGACAAGTGGACATATTCTTTCCTTGCAAAGAGACTACATACATTTTCTTAGTACTATCTTAGTCGTCCTCGTCCACCGCTCCAAGACACCCCAAGATGTGCTCATTTATGTCTGAATCCAATTTGAATATACTCTTGCCCTCCTTTTGTTGTGGCACAAATTGCATCTAGAACTTAATAGGTCTAACTAGATGAGAGTACACACATGTTTGTGGACTATTATGTAGCAGTTCGTAATTGCGGCCTCTCTTGGATGGTTTTTTGTACCAAAAAGCTCCAACTACTACATCCCACTTCTCATAGGTTGTTTCCCAATTATCCTTAAATGTTTCCTCAACCTTGTGCTTAGGTTTTGTGCACTACAATAGAGAGTATGGGTCATCTTCCTCATTCTCCCTAGATGCTCTGACAACTGCATAGTTATTGCCCTCTTCCAGACAATTAAACATCTATTTCATTAATTTTGGACTTTTTCTGTTGTTTTTGGACGAAGCCCAAAAATCCTTCCCAAATGAAAAGTTTACTTTGTGAAAATATCCTTCCCAAATCAAAATTTTACTTTTTGAAAATATTCTTCCCAAATCAAAAGTTCACTTTGTGGCACTATCATATTCACATAAAAGTCTTGTTTTTTCAATCTATACTTTTGCACCAACATGCAAGAATTTGAAATAATCCTATTTTAGAAATTCTAGCTATACCTAAGTTATTTGTTAATTTAATTATTTTTAATATTTTTCCTTGACATGATAAATTTATAAATCCATGAAAGGAGACTTAAATATTTCATGTAAATAACATTGTCACTCGCAATATGCACAAAATTTTTAAAACTTTTAATAAATAGAAAAAAGACATGATGCCATAAGACCCAACTTTTGTATTGAACCAAAGAATTATAATAGCAATTATAGCTATCATTATATGCTTACATTGAGAGACATTGCTCTCAGCTGGAGTCTTTGTATCCAAAATGATATAGATTGAACATATGTTTACAATTTAAATTGTTGCTCTTAAAGAGCCTCAATTCGTGCCATCTGCATAATTTGACTCCCCATTGTCTTATTGCTCAATGTCACAATAGTCCCTTGCCAGGTGCCATCTGCATTAACTCCCACTTGTCTTGCCAAGCCTTGCCCCTTGGGTGCATTGACTCCCCATTGTCTTATTACTCAATGTGACAGTCCCTTGCCAGGTGCCATCTGCATTAACTCCTTATTGTCTTGCCAAGCCTTGACCCTTGGGTGACATCCAGTGCATATTTTGACTCGCATTTGACATAGGAGGTGATGACTCTGATTATAATTGTCTTGAATTTGCTTCTTGCCTAGTACCCAAATAAAATCCTTCAATGGACTTCAATACAAAGCTTTAATCATGGACATTCTTCATTTGTGGTGTCTCCTTCTACTTCGTCTATGGCGAGCATCCTTAAAAATTCGTGTATATGCAAAATACTTTGCTGTGGTATTTTTATTTTTCCTTCTACCTCATATCCCATGCGCTTCTTTGATTTCTTTGCCCTTGAATGCCAAGACACTATGATTGTCTCCGTCGATACTTGAGAGACTGCTTCATCATTTGGGACCCACTCCTTCATTATACAATTAGTATACAATGTGTTGTTATCCATATTCTCCTTCCTACCCTTTGGCTCATACCATACTGCTATAAATGTTGTAGCTCTTCCTTGGTCATCTCTTTGCACATCAACTACTTTTGCAACCCAAAACTTCACATTCTCATATTCATCATCCGATGGCCGAACCACAACAAAAAAATTGACCTCTATATCTACTTGTGGCATAAACTCTCTCTTCTTCAGTCCACAATATGGACGTGGGAGTAATGATACAAATTCATTTTCAAAGACTGGAGTTGGGCGCAAATCATTATGAACATTTGGCCAAAACATATTGCATTCTTCCTTGACATCCTTTGAGCCTCGCATTCTCTCAAGGTCCTTTATTAAATTTCATGTCTTGTTAATTACAGTGGTACTGTGTTCTCTCCAAGCAGGCTTTGAATCAGGATATCTTCGAAGCATTTCCTCTTTGTATGTAATAAATGCTTTTAATCCTTCTATTTCACAGTTAGACCTCTCATTGAATTCTTGTATAGGAGCCCATGTTGGATACCTTTCCTTGCTGGGAATTGAAGTTAAGAGACTGTAAGGTTCTTTAGGTTCCCATTTTGTATCATGAGAATACTGTTGCCATTGCATTACGGGTTTTTCATCTTTTAAAAAAAAATGAAAGTAGTGTGGATTGGTATGACCTGTCAATGCATCACCACTCGTTTGTATGAAAGGTAGAATGAAGCTCTTCCAATCATACATTCTTTCGAGCCTCTCACATACTATACTTTTCTTATGACCACCAACTTGCCTGCCACATCTTCTTACCAAGTCATCTATTGTCTCCACATCCTTGCATTTAAGCTCTCTTGAGACTGTGCTAAAAACCTGATCGATATCCTCATGTGTATGCCCAACATACAAAAATCCACATTCGACGTCATTGAAGATTCGATGAGCAACTAGCATGGAGCAGAATGCAAACATGAGTACATTCTTATTTTCTCACCAGCAATTATTAGCTTGTATTCTCAAAGTCGGTGGTAGGCGACCTTTTTCTACATGTACATTGCAAATTGCCTTCATAATATATGTTACAACTTGATTGCTATCATGTAGATGCAAGGAATCAATCCATATATCTACAAAGAACTTAATTCCATGCACTAACACTCCACATAGATGTGTCTTTAGAAAGTGCTTTCCTTGTAATTTAGGTGGAGTGGCAACAAAATGAGGCAATGTTGTTGTATTTTGATCCATGCCATCTACAATAAGGCACATGTAGTCATCGGGATGCGAAATAGCTTGCTCCTTTCAAAATGCATATTTTTGTCTGGAATGTCAAATAAGGTCATGATGAGATTTTTGGTTTTTTTTGTATAATTCCCTTTGATTTGGACATGTTGCACTCTCAATCGCTTGCTTTAAATCATCACAGACATTGCACTTTGACATTTTTTGCCTCCTTGGGATTTTAACATATCCAAAGTTCTTCTTCCAAAGAGTATACAAAGTATGAGAAGAAGCTACGGCATCCCCTCTTTGCCTTTGCTTTTCTACAATAGAGTCAAATACTTCGAGCTTTGTCAAGCCCATTGGAAGGTGCATTTTAGTGATCGCGTCACTGTTAGGGAGTTTGGTAGATATATGGGGTTGAGGTAAAGCATTTTCATGTATGAAGTCTTGCAAAATTGCTGCTGCCCTGACAGTTGAGATTCTTGATTTGGACCTTCCTCTATTACCGTGAATGCTAAATTTGTTGCCGCCCTTTGCCTTGGTGACTAAATCCCAATATGTACCATGGGATAATCCAGTAATATTGCGATATGCCTTATTGCAAATCTTTTTTCCATTTATGAGAGGTTTTACCTTTTGTCTTGAACTTAGCCTTTTATTGCCATTTTGAAGAAAGCAAGAGAGACTTGTGAGAAGGTATTCATTTCTTTCGCTTCCTCTTCTTTACCACACGTGTCCTCTACATTCCTTGATGTCTGCAAGATCAATGAAGCGCATACATCTTCGCTTGCAACATAGATATCCCAATGCATTTAACATGTTCTCCTCCTTCATTACTCTCTTCCTCTTTGGCTGCTTTTGTGGATCTTCCTGGATTCGCTTTCTCTTCATGCATATGTATGACTGTTTTCGTTCCTCGTGCACGTTGTTATCTGTATTTATGCACTTCTTCTCCTCACATTTGTTTGTAACCAAGCATCCATGATTGGTCGTTGCATCCTTGGCCATATCACAATCAAAGTTAAATATTGAATAATACTCTGTTGATCTCATCCTTGTTTTTAACATACTCTTAGGACCATTCAATGAATTCAATATTCTACGAGAGGATTGAGAACCTTGAAACTCTTCCACTCCTCAGAGAACATCGCTCATTGGGACATCTTGCATGGCTTTCACAAATCCACAAGCTTAATTGACACCAGGTTTATGCATATGCATGAACTCATCCACACTTGACAAGACATCAGTATTGAAACCTTTGCCCTTCTCACTGTGCAAGAATTCATCCACCCGAGATAAGGCTTCGCTTCTAAAATCATTTTGTTTCTCGGAACCAATGAACTCATCCACTCTAGATAAGATGTCACTTCTATAATTGAGTACATTGAAATCATCCACATTTGAAGTGATAGAGCCTAGCACATGGGCACGCTTTTTAGGTCCTTTGATATTGTAGTATAGCTTGTCTTTATCATTGAAAACCACGTGCCTCTTTCTCATGTTTAAAAATTGCATGCTCCATCTCATATTCTTGCCTACCTCATAGTAGGGATCACATAAGGATGTTATGTTATCAACCATACCATCATCAGTGACTTTTAGAATCCTCATCTATGCAAATGACCATTGCTCCACTTGTTCAAATCCCAATACTTCACCTTCTGCTATAGTCTTATTTGCAAATGATCTCATTTGTAAAATGTCCCCTATAATAAAATCTAAGGTGGTGCACTTTGTATTCTCGATAATGTCTGTTGCATAAGTCTCATCTTTGTCCCATGCTATAAATGATTTGTTGGATGTATTGTAGGGCATAACATCTCCAAGTGTTTCCATATCTCCACATTTATACTTTAGCTCAACATGTGCACTAAGAATCTTTGATACAGTAACTGCCACCTTATCTTCGCCAAGTCTTCGAAAGTGGCAAACTGAATTGGGATCACTATCATGGATTGTAGCAAATGCAACTACTTCTATTTTGCTACATAAAATCACATCCATCCCTGGAACAAAATCTATAGCCATCTCCTTTGTGAGAGTCCTTTGCAAGCAAGCTGCAATAGCAACAATTACATAAAAATTACTCTCTTTTTAATAATCTACTCATTTATTATAATTTTTAATTAGTACTTAATTTATTGGTGGGAGAAGTTATTTGATCAAGTACTCATCAGATGGACATGCCAAGTTATCCTTTGCATGGTCAATCGAGCATTAAATACTATTTTTGCTCTAGTGTCATGCACATCCGGAAAAAAACATGATGCTAGGTATGTGATCCAATCAAGTACTTATGGGATGGGTGCGCCACTTTGCATGTAAGTCAATTCCACCTAGTTGAAGGTGTTTGCAAAGTATTGTGCCCATCAGAAATGCTTTGCATTGTCGATCAAGCATAAAACACCGTTTTTGCTTTAGTGTCATGCACAACCATTAAAAAGCACGTCCTAGGTCTTTTATTCAAACAAGTACTTCTCAGATGGGGGCTCCACTTTGCACGCAAGTCAGTTTCAACTAGGTTGAGGTTCATTC
The DNA here is from genome assembly GCF_047967505.1 of Dipteris shenzhenensis. Taxonomy (NCBI): domain Eukaryota; kingdom Viridiplantae; phylum Streptophyta; class Polypodiopsida; order Gleicheniales; family Dipteridaceae; genus Dipteris; species Dipteris shenzhenensis. Next base: position 43,087,506 of record NC_141614.1, read on the forward strand.
AAAGTATTGTTACCATCAAATATGCTTTGCATGGGCGATCACGCATTATACACCATTTTTTCCCTAGTGATATGCACATCCGCAAAAAAACACGCCCTTAGGTGTGATATCCAAACAAGTACTTATCAGATGGGTGTGCATGTTTGAAAACATATCAATGCCACCTAGGTTGAGGTGTAGGAAAAGTATTGTGCCCATCGGATATGCTTTGCATGGTTGATCAAGCATTAAATACCATTTTTGCCTTGGTGTCATGCACATCTGTAAAAAACACGCTGCTAGGTATGTTCTCCGATCAAGTACTTATGGGATGGGCATGCCACTTTGCATGTAAGTCAATTCCACCTAGTTTAAGGTGTGTGCAAAGTATTATGCCCATCGGATATGCTTTGCATTGTCGATGAAGCACAAAACACCATTTTTGCTCTAGTGTAATGAACAACCATAAAAAAACACAATCCTAGGTGTGTTATTCAAACAAGTACGAGACAAGTACTTATCGGATGGGGGCTCCACTTTGAACACAAGTATCTTTGAACTAGGTTGAGGTGTGTGTAAATTATTGTAACCATTGGATATGCTTTGCATGGTGGATCACACATTGTACACCATTTTTCTTGTAGTGATATGCACATCCGCAAAAAAACACGCCCTTAGGTATGTTATCTGACCAAGTACTTATAGGATGGGTGTGCCTCTTTGAGAATAAAAGTATTGTGCCCATCGGATATCCTTTGCATGGCCGATCGAGCATTAAACACCATTTTTGCCTTAGTGTCATGCACATCCGTAAAAAAACACGCTGCTAGGTGTGTTATCCAATCAAGTACTTATGCGATGGGAATGCTACTTTGCATGTAAGTCAATTCCACCTAGTTGAAGGTGTGTGAAAATTATTGTGCCCATCGGATATGCTTTGCATTGTCAATCAAGCGTAAAACACCGTTTTTGCCTTAGTGTTATGCACAACCATAAAAAAACACGGTCTTAGGTGTGTTAATCAAACAAGTACTTATCGGATGGGGGCTCCACTTTGCACACAAGTATCTTTCAACTAGGTTGAGATGCGTGCAAAGTATTGTCACCATCGGATATGCTCTGCATGGTCGATTACGCATTATACAGCGTTTTTCCGGTAGTGATATGCATGTCCACAAAAAACCACGCCCTTAGGTATGTTATCTGACGAAGTACTTATCGGATGGGTGTGCCTCTTTGAGAACATTTCAATACCACCTAGGTTAAGGCATGGGAAAAGTATTGTGCCCATCGGATATGCTTTGCATTGTCGATCAAGCGTAAAACACCGTTTTTGCCTGTGTCATGCACAATCATAAAAAAACACGGTCCTAGGTGTGCTAATCAAACAAGTACTTACCGGATGGGGGCTCCACTTTGCACACAAGTCCATTTAAACTAGGTTGAGATGCGTGAAAAGTATTGTCGCCATCGGCTATGCTTTGCATGGTCGATTATGCATTATACAACATTTTTCCGGTAGTGATATGGACATCCGTAAAAAAACACGCCATTAGGTATGTTATCTGACGAAGTACTTATCGGATGGGTGTGCCTCTTTCAGAACATTTCAATACCACCTAGGTTAAGGCATAGGAAAAGTATTGTGCCCATTGGATATGCTTTGCATGGTCGATCGAGCATTAAATACCATTTCTGCCTTAGTGTCATGCACATCCGTAAAAAAACACACTACTAGGTGTGTTATCCGATCAAGCACTTATGCGATGGGAATGCCACTTTGCATGTAAGTCAATTCCACCTAGTTTAAGGTGTGTGCAAAATATTGTGCCCATCAGATATGCTTTGCATTGTCGATTAAGCATAAAACTCCGTTTTTGCCTTAGTGTCATGCACAACCATAAAAAAACACGGTCCTAAGTGTGTTAATCAAACAAGTACTTATCAGATGGGGGCTCCACTTTGCACGCAAGTATCTTTCAACTAGTTTGAGATGCATGCAAAGTATTGTCACCATCGGATATGCTCTGCATGGTCGATTACGCATTATAGAACGTTTTTCGGGTAGTGATATGCACAGTCGTAAAAAAACACACCCTTAGGTATGTTATCTGACTAAGTACTTATCGGATGGGTGTGCCTCCTTGAGAACATTTCAATACCACCTAGGTTAAGGCATAGGAAAAGTATTGTGCCCATCGGATATGCTTTGCATGGTCGATCGAGAATTAAATACCATTTTTGCCTTAGTGTCATGCACATCCAAAAAAAAAACACGTTGCTAGGTGTGTTATCCAATCGAGTACTTATGCGATGGGAATGCCACTTTGCATGTAAGTTGATTCCACCTATTTGAAGGTGTGTGCGAAGTATTGTGCCCATCTGATATGCTTTGCATTGTCGATCAAGCATAAAACACCGTTTTTGCCTTAGTGTCACGCACAACCATAAAAAAACACGGTCCTAGGTGTGTTATTCAAACAAGTACTTATCGGATGGGCGCTCCACTTTGCACACAAGTGCATTTAAACAAGGTTGAGGTGTGTGAAAAGTATTGTCACCATCGGATATGCTTTGCATGGTCGATCACGCATTATACAATGTTTTTCCGATAGTGATATGCACATCCTCAAAAAAACACGCCCTTAGGTATGTTATCTGACCAAGTACTTATCGGATGGGTTTGCCTCTTTGAGAACATTTCAATACAACCTAGGTTAAGGCATAGGAAAAGTATTGTGCCCATCAGATATGCTTTGCATGGTCGATCGAGCATTAATACCATTTTTGCCTTAGTGTCATGCACATGCGTAAAAAAACACGCTGCCAGGTGTGTTATCCGATCAAGTACTTATGCGATGGGAATGCCACTTTGCATGTAATTCAATTCAACCTAGTTGAAGGTGTGTGCAATGTATTTGGCCCATGGGATATGCTTTGCATTGTGGATCAACCATAAAACACTATTTTTGCCTTAGTGTAATGCACAACCATAAAAAAAATGGTCCTAGGTGTGTTTTTCAAACAAGTACTTATCAGATGGGGACTCCACATTGCACACAAGTATCTTTCATCTAGGTTGAGGTGTTTGCAAAGTATTGTGACCATTGGATATGCTTTGCATGGCCAATCACGCATTATACACCGTTTTTCCCATAGTGATATGCACATCCGCAAAAAAACACGCCCTTAGGTGTGTTATATGACCAAGTACTTATCGGATGGGTGTGCCTATTTGAAAACATGTCAATGCCATCTAGGTTCAGGTGTAGGAAAAGTATTGTGCCCATCGGATATTCTTTGCATGGTTGATCGAGCATTAAATATCATTCTTGCCTTGGTGTCATGCGCATCCATAAAAAAACACACTGCTAGGTATGTTCTCCAATCAAGTACTTATGGGATGGGCATGCCACTTTGCATGTAAGTCAATTCCATCTATTTAAAGGTGTGGACAAAGTATTGTGCCCATCGGAGATGCTTTGCATTGTCGACCAAGCATAAAACACTGTTTTTGCCTTAATGTCATGCACAACCATAAAGAAGCACGGTCCTAGGTGTGTTATTCAAACAAGTACTTATCGGATGGGGGCTCCACTTTGCACGCAAGTCCATTTCATCTAACTTGAGCTGCGTGCAAAGTATTGTCACCATCAAAGATGCTTTGCATGGTCGATCATGCATTATAGAACATTTTTTCGGTAGTGATATGCATATCCACAAAAAAATACGCCCTTAGGTATGTTATCTGACCAAGTACTTATCGGATGGGTGTGCCTCTTTGAGAAAATTTCAATACCACCTAGGTTAAGGCATAGGAAAAGTATTTTGCCCATCGGATATGCTTTGCATGGTCGATCGAGCATTAAATACCATTTTTGCCTTAGTGTCATGCACATCCGTAAAAAAACACATTGCTAGGTGTGTTATCCGATCAAGTACTTATGCGATTGGAATTCCACTTTGCATGTAAGTCAATTCCACCTAGTTGAATGTGTGTGCAAAGTATTGTGCCCATCCAATATGCTTGCATTGTCGATCAAGCATAAAACACCGTTTTGCCCTTAGTGTCATGCACAACCATAAAAAAACATGGTCCTAGGTGTGTTATTCAAACAAGTACTTATCGAATGGGGGCTCCACGTTGTATGCAAGTGCTTTTATCCTAGGTCAAGGTGCGTGCAAAGCATTGTCACCATCAGATATGCTTTGCATGGTCGATCACGCATTATACAACATTTTCGCTGTAATGATATGCACGTCCGCAAAAAAACACGCCCTTAGGTATGTTATCTGACCAAGTACTTATCGGATGGGTGTGCCCCTTTGAGAACATTTCAATACCACCTAGGTTAAGGCATACGAAAGGTATTGTGCCCATCGGATATCCTTTGCATGGCCGATCGAGCATTAAATACCATTTTTGCCTTAGTGTCACGCACATTCATTAAAAAACACGCTGCTAGGTGTGTTATCCGATCAAGTACTTATGCGATGGGAATTTCACTTTGCATGTAAGTCAATTCCACTTAGTTGAAGTTGTATGCTTTGCATGGACAATCACACATTATACACCGTTTTTCCCCTAGTGATATGCACATCTGCAAAAAAGCACGCCCTTAGGTGTGTTATATGACCAAGTACTTATCGGATGGGTGTGCCTATTTGAAAACATAACAATGCCACCTAAGTTGAGGTGTAGGAAAAGTATTGTGCCCATCGGATATTCTTTGCATGGTTGATCGAGCATTAAATATCATTCTTGCCTTGGTGTCATGCGCATTCATAAAAAAACACACTGCTAGGTATGTTCTCCGATCAAGTACTTATGGGATGGGCATGCCACTTTGCATGTAAGTCAATTCCACCTAGTTGAAGGTGTGTGCAAAGTATTTTGCCCATCCGATATGCTTTGCATTGTCGATCAAGCATAAAACACTGTTTTTGCCTTAGTGTCATGCACAACCATAAAAAAGCACGGTCCTAGGTGTGTTATTCAAACAAGTACTTATCGGAAGGGGGCTCCACTTTGCACGCAAGTCCATTTCAACTACCTTGAGCTGCGTGCAAAGTATTGTCACCATCAAATATGCTTTGCATTGTCGATCATGCATTATAGAACGTTTTTTCGGTAGTGATATGCATATCCACAAAAAAACACGCCCTTAGTTATGTTATCTCACCAAGTACTTATCGGATGGTTGTGCCTCTCTGAGAAAATTTCAATACCACCTAGGTTAAGGCATAGGAAAAGTATTTTGCCCATCGGATATGCTTTGCATGGTCGATTGAGCATTAAATACCATTTTTGCCTTGGTGTCATGCACATCCGTAAAAAAACACGCTCCTAGGTATGTTCTCTGATCAAGTACTTATGGGATGGGCATGCCACTTTGCATGTAAGTCAATTCCACCTAGTTTAAGGTGTGTGCAAAGTATTGTGCCCATCAGATATGCTTTGCATTGTCGATCAAGCATAAAACACCGTTTTTGCATTAGTGTCATGCACAACCATAAAAAAACACAGTCCTAGGTGTGTTAATCAAACAAGTACTTATCGGATGGGGGATCCACTTTGCACGCAAGTCCGTTTCAACTAGGTTGAGATGCTTGCAAACTATTGTCACCATCAGATATGCTCTGCATGGTCGATTATGCATTATACAATGTTTTTCTGGTAGTGATATGCACATTCGCAAAAAAACATGCCCTTAGGTATGTTATCTGACCAATTACTTATCGAATGGGTGTGTTATCCGCAATGATATGCACATCCGCAAAAAAACACGCCCTTAGGTATGTTATCTGACCAAGTACTTATCGGATGGGTGTGCCCCTTTCAGAACATTTCAATACCACCTAGATTAAGGCATACGAAAGGTATTGTGCCCATCGGATATCCTTTGCATGGTCGATCGAGCATTAAATACCATTTTTGCCTTATTGTCACGCACATTCGTTAAAAAACATGCTGCTAGGTGTGTTATCCGATCAAGTACTTATGCGATGGGAATTCCCCTTTGCATGTAAGTCAATTCCACATAGTTATAGTTGTATTCTTTGCATGGCCAATCACGCATTATACACCGTTTTCCCCCTAATGATATGCACATCCGCAAAAAAGCACGCCCTTAGGTGTGTTATATGACCAAGTACTTATCGGATGGGTGTACTTGTTTGAAAACTTGTCAATGCCACCTAGGTTGAGGTGTAGGGAAAGTATTGTGCCCATCGGATATTCTTTGCATGGTTGATCGAGCATTAAATACCATTCTTGCCTTGGTGTCATGCACATCCGTAAAAAAACACGCTGCTAGGTGTGTTATCCGATCAAGTACTTATGCGATGGGAATGCTACTTTGCATGTAAGTCAATTCCACCTAGTTGAAGGTGTGTGAAAATTATTGTGCCCATCGGATATGCTTTGCATTGTCAATCAAGCGTAAAACACCGTTTTTGCCTTAGTGTTATGCACAACCATAAAAAAACACGGTCTTAGGTGTGTTAATCAAACAAGTACTTATCGAATGGGGGCTCCACTTTGCACACAAGTATCTTTCAACTAGGTTGAGATGCGTGCAAAGTATTGTCACCATCGGAGATGCTCTGCATGGTCGATAACGCATTATACAGCGTTTTTCCGGTAGTGATATGCATGTCCACAAAAAAACACGCCCTTAGGTATGTTATCTGACGAAGTACTTATCGGATGGGTGTGCCTCTTTGAGAACATTTCAATACCACCTATGTTAAGGCATTGGAAAAGTATTGTGCCCATCGGATATGCTTTGCAGTGTCGATCAAGCGTAAAACACCGTTTTTGCCTGTGTCATGCACAATCATAAAAAAACACGGTCCTAGGTGTGCTAATCAAACAAGTACTTACCGGATGGGGGCTCCACTTTGCACACAAGTCCATTTAAACTAGGTTGAGATGCGTGAAAAGTATTGTCGCCATCGGCTATGCTTTGCATGGTCGATTACGCATTATACAACATTTTTCCGGTAGTGATATGGACATCCGTAAAAAAACATGCCATTAGGTATGTTATCTGACGAAGTACTTATCGGATGGGTGTGCCTCTTTCAGAACATTTCAATACCACCTGGGTTAAGGCATAGGAAAAGTATTGTGCCCATTGGATATGCTTTGCATGGTCGATCGAGCATTAAATACCATTTCTGCCTTAGTGTCATGCACATCCGTAAAAAAACACGCTGCTAGCTGTGTTATCCGATCAAGCACTTATGCGATGGGAATGCCAATTTGGATGTAAGTCAATTCCACCTAGTTTAACGTGTGTGCAAAATATTGTGCCCATCAGATATGCTTTGCATTGTCGATTAAGCATAAAACTCCGTTTTTGCCTTAGTGTCATGCACAACCATAAAAAAACACGGTCCTAGGTGTGTTAATCAAACAAGTACTTATCAGATGGGGGCTCCACTTTGCACGCAAGTATCTTTCAACTAGTTTGAGATGCATGCAAAGTATTGTCACCATCGGATATGCTCTGCATGGTCGATTACGCATTATAGAACGTTTTTCGGGTAGTGATATGCACAGCCGTAAAAAAACACACCCTTAGGTATGTTATCTGACTAAGTACTTATCGGATGGGTGTGCCTCCTTGAGAACATTTCAATACCACCTAGGTTAAGGCATAGGAAAAGTATTGTGCCCATCGGATATGCTTTGCATGGTCGATCGAGCATTAAATACCATTTTTGCCTTAGTGTCATGCACATCCAAAAAAAAAACACATTGCTAGGTGTGTTATCCGATCGAGTACTTATGCGATGGGAATGCCACTTTGCATGTAAGTTAATTCCACCTATTTGAAGGTGTGTGCGAAGTATTGTGCCCATCTGATATGCTTTGCATTGTCGATCAAGCATAAAACACCGTTTTTGCCTTAGTGTCACGCACAACCATAAAAAAACACGGTCCTAGGTGTGTTATTCAAACAAGTACTTATCCGATGCGCGCTCCACTTTGCACACAAGTGCATTTAAACAAGGTTGAGGTGTGTGAAAAGTATTGTCACCATCGGATATGCTTTGCATGGTCGATCACGCATTATACAATGTTTTTCCGATAGTGATATGCACATCCTCAAAAAAACACGCCCTTAGGTATGTTATCTGACCAAGTACTTATCGGATGGGTTTGCCTCTTTGAGAACATTTCAATACGACCTAGGTTAAGGCATAGGAAAAGTATTGTGCCCATCAGATATGCTTTGCATGGTCGATCGAGCATTAATACCATTTTTGCCTTAGTGTCATGCACATGCATAAAAAAACACGCTGCCAGGTGTGTTATCCGATCAAGTACTTATGCGATGGGAATGCCACTTTGCATGTAATTCAATTCAACCTAGTTCAAGGTGTGTGCAATGTATTTGGCCCATGGGATATGCTTTGCATTGTGGATCAACCATAAAACACTATTTTTGCCTTAGTGTAATGCACAACCATAAAAAAAATGGTCCTAGGTGTGTTTTTCAAACAAGTACTTATCAGATGGGGACTCCACATTGCACACAAGTATCTTTCATGTAGGTTGAGGTGTGTGCAAAGTATTGTGACCATTGGATATGCTTTGCATGGCCAATCATGCATTATACACCGTTTTTCCCATAGTGATATGCACATCCGCAAAAAAACACGCCCTTAGGTGTGTTATATGACCAAGTACTTATCGGATGGGTGTGCCTATTTGAAAACATGTCAATGCCATCTAGGTTCAGGTGTAGGAAAAGTATTGTGCCCATCGGATATTCTTTGCATGGTTGATCGAGCATTAAATATCATTCTTGCCTTGGTGTCATGCGCATCCATAAAAAAACACACTGCTAGGTATGTTCTCCGATCAAGTACTTATGGGATGGGCATGCCACTTTGGATGTAAGTCAATTCCATCTAGTTGAAGGTGTGGGAAAAGTATTGTGCCCATCGGAGATGCTTTGCATTGTCGACCAAGCATAAAACACTGTTTTTGCCTTAATGTCATGCACAACCATAAAGAAGCACGGTCCTAGGTGTGTTATTCAAACAAGTACTTATCGGATGGGGGCTCCACTTTGCACGCAAGTCCATTTCATCTACCTTGAGCTGCGTGCAAAGCATTGTCACCATCAAATATGCTTTGCATGGTCGATCACGCATTATAGAACGTTTTTTCGGTAGTGATATGCATATCCACAAAAAAATACGCCCTTAGGTATGTTATCTGACCAAGTACTTATCGGATGGGTGTGCCTCTTTGACAAAATTTCAATACCACCTAGGTTAAGGCATAGGAAAAGTATTTTGCCCATCGGATATGCTTTGCATGGTCGATCGAGCATTAAATACCATTTTTGCCTTAGTGTCATGCACACTCGGGGGGGTCACTATGTATAAACCCTCTATATCACGTGCGTTCAAGGCCTATATTTAAAGTCCCTTATCTGTAAAAAATTTCATTAATAAAATGTACCCCTTTTTTATACAAATCTGTAAATTTTTTCCAAAACTATTTTAAATAGTCCCTTATGTATATTTATTTCTGTAAATTTTAGATATTAAAAAAATCCTTCTGTTGAACTCACGTGATAGGGTTACATATGATGAGTGACCCCCCCGAGCATGCACATCCGTAAAAAAACACATTGCTAGGTGTGTTATCCGATCAAGTACTTATGCGATTGGAATTCCACTTTGCATGTAAGTCAATTCCACCTAGTTGAATGTGTGTGCAAAGTATTGTGCCCATCCAATATGCTTGCATTGTCGATCAAGCATAAAACACCGTTTGCCCTTAGTGTCATGCACAACCATAAAAAAACATGGTCCTAGGTGTGTTATTCAAACAAGTACTTATCCAATGGGGGCTCCACGTTGTATGCAAGTGCTTTTAACCTAGGTCAAGGTGCGTGCAAAGCATTATCACCATCAGATATGCTTTGCATGGTCGATCACGCATTATACAACATTTTCCCTGTAATGATATGCACGTCGGCAAAAAAACACGCCCTTAGGTATGTTATCTGACCAAGTACTTATCGGATGGGTGTGCCCCTTTCAGAACATTTCAATACGACCTAGGTTAAGGCATACGAAAGGTATTGTGCCCATCGGATATCCTTTGCATGGTCGATCGAGCATTAAATACCATTTTTGCCTTAGTGTCACGCACATTCATTAAAAAACACGCTGCTAGGTGTGTTATCCGATCAAGTACTTATCCGATGGTAATTCCACTTTGCATGTAAGTCAATTCCACTTAGTTTAAGTTGTATGCTTTGCATGGCCTATTTGAAAACATAACAATGCCACCTAAGTTGAGGTGTAGGAAAAGTATTGTGCCCATCGGATATTCTTTGCATGGTTGATCGAGCATTAAATATCATTCTTGCCTTGGTGTCATGCGCATCCATAAAAAAACACACTGCTAGGTATGTTCTCCCATCAAGTACTTATGGGATGGGCATGCCACTTTGCATGTAAGTCAATTCCACCTAGTTGAAGGTGTGTGCAAAGTATTGTGCCCATCGGATATGCTTTGCATTGTCGATCAAGCATAAAACACTGTTTTTGCCTTAGTGTCATGCACAACCATAAAAAAGCACGGTCCTAGGTGTCTTATTCAAGCAAGTACTTATCGGATGGGGGCTCCACATTGCACGCAAGTCCATTTCAACTAGGTTGAGCTGCGTGCAAAGTATTGTCACCATCAAATATGCTTTGCATGGTCGATCACGCATTATAGAACGTTTTTTCGGTAGTGATATGCATATCCACAAAAAAACACGCCCTTAGGTATGTTATCTCATCAAGTACTTATCGGATGGTTGTGCCTCTCTGAGAAAATTTCAATACCACCTACGTTAACGCATAGGAAAAGTATTTTGCCCATCGGATATGCTTTGCATGGTCGATTGAGCATTAAATACCATTTTTGCCTTGGTGTCATGCACATCCGTAAAAAAACACGCTGCTAGGTATGTTCTCCGATCAAGTACTTATGGGATGGGCATGCCACTTTGCATGTAAGTCAATTCCACCTAGTTTAAGGTGTGTGCAAAGTATTGTGCCCATCAGATATGCTTTGCATTGTCGATCAAGCATAAAACACCGTTTTTGCGTTAGTGTCATGCACAACCATAAAAAAACACAGTCCTAGGTGTGTTAATCAAACAAGTACTTATCGGATGGGGGATCCACTTTGCACGCAAGTCCGTTTCAACTAGGTTGAGATGCTTGCAAACTATTGTCACCATCAGATATGCTCTGCATGGTCGATTATGCATTATACAATGTTTTTCTGGTAGTGATATGCACATTCGCAAAAAAACATGCCCTTAGGTATGTTATCTGACCAATTACTTATCGAATGGGTGTGTTATCCGCAATGATATGCACATCCGCAAAAAAACACGCCCTTAGGTATGTTATCTGACCAAGTACTTATCGGATGGGTGGGCCCCTTTCAGAACATTTCAATACCACCTAGATTAAGGCATACGAAAGGTATTGTGCCCATCGGATATCCTTTGCTTGGTCGATCGAGCATTAAATACCATTTTTGCCTTACTGTCACGCACATTCGTTAAAAAACATGCTGCTAGGTGTGTTATCCGATCAAGTACTTATGCGATGGGAATTCCCCTTTGCATGTAAGTCAATTCCACATAGTTATAGTTGTATTCTTTGCTTGGCCAATCACGCATTATACACCGTTTTCCCCCTAATGATATGCACATCCGCAAAAAAGCACGCCCTTAGGTGTGTTATATGACCAAGTACTTATCGGATGGGTGTGCCTGTTTGAAAACATGTCAATGCCACCTAGGTTGAGGTGTAGGGAAAGTATTGTGCCCATCGGGTATTCTTTGCATGGTTGATCGAGCATTAAATACCATTCTTGCCTTGGTGTCATGCACATCCGTAAAAAAACACGCTGCTAGGTGTGTTATCCGATCAAGTGCTTATGCGATGGGAATGCTACTTTGCATGTAAGTCAATTCCACCTAGTTGAAGGTGTGTGAAAATTATTGCGCCCATCGGATATTCTTTGCATTGTCAATCAAGCGTAAAACACCGTTTTTGCCTTAGTGTTATGCACAACCATAAAAAAACACGGTCTTAGGTGTGTTAATCAAACAAGTACTTATCGGATGGGGGCTCCACTTTGCACACAAGTATCTTTCAACTAGGTTGAGATGCGTGCAAAGTATTGTCACCATCGGAGATGCTCTGCATGGTCGATTACGCATTATACAGCGTTTTTCCGGTAGTGATATGCATGTCCACAAAAAAACACGCCCTTAGGTATGTTATCTGACGAAGTACTTATCGGATGGGTGTGCCTCTTTGAGAACATTTCAATACCACCTAGGTTAAGGCATAGGAAAAGTATTGTGCCCATCGGATATGCTTTGCATTGTCGATCAAGCGTAAAACACCGTTTTTGCCTGTGTCATGCACAATCATAAAAAAACACGGTCCTAGGTGTGCTAATCAAACAAGTACTTACCGGATGGGGGCTCCACTTTGCACACAAGTCCATTTAAACTAGGTTGAGATGCGTGAGAAGTATTGTCGCCATCGGCTATGCTTTGCATGGTCGATTACGCATTATACAATATTTTTCCGGTAGTGATATGGACATCCGTAAAAAAACACGCCATTAGGTATGTTATCTGACTAAGTACTTATCGGATGGGTGTGCCTCTTTCAGAACATTTCAATACCACCTAGGTTAAGGCATAGGAAAAGTATTGTGCCCATTGGATATGCTTTGCATGGTCGATCGAGCATTAAATACCATTTCTGCCTTAGTGTCATGCACATCCGTAAAAAACACGCTGCTAGGTGTGTTATCCGATCAAGCACTTATGCGATGGGAATGCCACTTTGCATGTAAGTCAATTCCACCTAGTTTAAGAAGTTTGCAAAATATTGTGCCCATCAAATATGCTTTGCATTGTCGATTAAGCATAAAACTCCGTTTTTGCCTTGGTGTCATGCACAACCATAAAAAAACACGGTCCTAGGTGTGTTAATCAAACAAGTACTTATCAGCTGGGGGCTCCACTTTGCACGCAAGTATCTTTCAACTAGTTTGAGATGCATGCAAAGTTTTGTCACCATCGGATATGCTCTGCATGGTCGATTACGCATTATAGAACGTTTTTCGGGTAGTGATATGCACAGCCGTAAAAAAACAGACCCTTAGGTATGTTATCTGACTAAGTACTTATCGGATGGGTGTGCATCCTTGAGAAAATTTCAATACCACCTAGGTTAAGGCATAGGACAAGTATTGTGCCCATCGGATATTCTTTGCATGGTCGATCGAGCATTAACTACCATTTTTGCCTTAGTGTCATGCACATCCAAAAAAAAAACACGTTGCTAGGTGTGTTATCCGATCGAGTACTTATGCGATGGGAATGCCACTTTGCATGTAAGTTAATTCCACCTATTTGAAGGTGTGTGCGAAGTATTGTGCCCATCTGATATGCTTTGCATTGTCGATCAAGCATAAAATACCGTTTTTGCCTTAGTGTCACGCACAACCATAAAAAAACACGGTCCTAGGTGTGTTATTCAAACAAGTACTTATCGGATGGGCGCTCCACTTTGCACACAAGTGCATTTAAACTAGTTTGAGGTGTGTGAGAAGTATTGTCACCATCGGATATGCTTTGCATGGTTGATCACGCATTATTCAATGTTTTTCCGATAGTGATATGCACATCCTCAAAAAAACACGCCCTTAGGTATGTTATCTGACCAAGTACTTATCGGATGGGTTTGCCTCTTTGAGAACATTTCAATACGACCTAGTTTAAGGCATAGGAAAAGTATTGTGCCCATCAGATATGCTTTGCATGGTCGATCGAGCATTAATACCATTTTTGCCTTAGTGTCATGCACATGCATAAAAAAACACGCTGCCAGGTGTGTTATCCGATCAAGTACTTATGCGATGGGAATGCCACTTTGCATGTAATTCAATTCAACTTAGTTGAAGGTGTGTGCAATGTATTTGGCCCATGGGATATGCTTTGCATTGTGGATCAACCATAAAACACTATTTTTGCCTTATTGTAATGCACAACCATAAAAAAAATGGTCCTAGGTGTGTTTTTCAAACAAGTACTTATCAGATGGGGACTCCACATTGCACATAAGTATCTTTCATCTAGGTTGAGGTGTGTGCAAAGTATTGTGACCATTGGATACGCTTTGCATGGCCAATCACGCATTATACACCGTTTTTCCCATAGTGATATGCACATCCGCAAAAAAACACGCCCTTAGGTGTTTTATATGACCAAGTACTTATCGGATGGGTGTGCCTATTTGAAAACATGTCAATGCCATCTAGGTTCAAGTGTAGGAAAAGTATTGTGCCCATCGGATATTCTTTGCATGGTTGATCGAGCATTAAATATCATTCTTGCCTTGGTGTCATGCGCATCCATAAAAAAACACACTGCTAGGTATGTTCTCCGATCAAGTACTTATGGGATGGGCATTCCACTTTGCATGTAAGTCAATTCCATCTAGCTGAAGGTGTGGGCAAAGTATTGTGCCCGTCGGAGATGCTTTGCATTGTCAACCAAGCATAAAACACTGTTTTTGCCTTAATGTCATGCACAACCATAAAGAAGCACGGTCCTAGGTGTGTTATTCAAACAAGTACTTATCGGATGGGGGCTCCACTTTGCACGCAAGTCCATTTCAACTACCTTGAGCTGCGTGCAAAGTATTGTCACCATCAAATATGCTATGCATGGTCGATCACGCATTATAGAACGTTTTTTTGGTAGTGATATGCATATCCACAAAAAAATACACCCTTAGGTATGTTATCTGACCAAGTTCTTATTGGATGGGTGTGCCTCTTTGAGAAAATTTCAATACCACCTAGGTTAAGGCATAGGAAAAGTATTTTGCCCATCGGATATGCTTTGCATGGTCGATCGAGCATTAAATACCATTTTTGCCTTAGTGTCATGCACATCCGTAAAAAAACACATTGCTAGGTGTGTTATCCGATCAAGTACTTATGCGATTGGAATTCCACTTTGCATGTAAGTCAATTCCACCTAGTTGAATGTGTGTGCAAAGTATTGTGCCCATCCAATATACTTGCATTGTCGATCAAGCATAAAACACCGTTTTGCCCTTAGTGTCATGCACAACCATAAAAAAACATGGTCCTAGGTGTGTTATTCAAACAATTACTTATCGAATGGGGGCTCCACGTTGTATGCAAGTTCTTTTAACCTAGGTCAAGGTGCGTGCAAAGCATTGTCACCATCAGATATGCTTTGCATGGTCGATCACGCATTATACAACATTTTCCCTATGCTTTGCATTGTCGATCAAGCACAAAACACGGTTTTTGCGTTAGTGTCATGCACAACCATAAAAAAACACAGTCCTAGGTGTGTTAATCAAACAAGTACTTATCCAATGGGGGATCCACTTTGCACGCAAGTCCGTTTCAACTAGGTTGAGATGCTTGCAAACTATTATCACCATCAGATATGCTCTGCATGGTCGATTATGCATTATGCAACGTTTTTCCGGTAGTGATATGGACATTCGCAAAAAAACATGCCCTTAGGTATGTTATCTGACCAATTACTTATCAAATGGGTGTGTTATCCGCAATGATATGCACATCCGCAAAAAAACACGCCCTTAGGTATGTTATCTGACCAAGTACTTATCGGATGGGTGTGCCCCTTGGAGAACATTTCAATACCACCTAGGTTAAGGCATACGAAAGGTATTGTGCCCATCGGATATCCTTTGCATGGCCGATCGAGCATTAAATAGCATTTTGGCCTTAGTGTCACGCACATTCGTTAAAAAACATGCTGCTAGGTGTGTTATCCGATCAAGTACTTATGCGATGGGAATTCCCCTTTGCATGTAAGTCAATTCCACATAGTTATAGTTGTATTCTTTGCATGGCCAATCACGCATTATACACTGTTTTCCCCCTAATGATATGCACATCCACAAAAAAGCACGCCCTTAGGTGTGTTATATGACCAAGTACTTATCGGATGGGTGTGCCTATTTGAAAACATGTCAATGCCACCTAGGTTGAGGTGTAGGGAAAGTATTGTGCCCATCGGATATTCTTTGCATGGTTGATCGAGCATTAAATACTATTCTTGCCTTGGTGTCGTGCACATCCGTAAAAAAACATACTACTAGGTATGCTCTCCGATCAAGTACTTATGGGATGGGCATGCCACTTTGCATGTAAGTCAATTCCACCTAGTTGAAGGTGTGTGCAAAGTATTGTGCCCATAGGATATGCTTTGCATTGTCGATCAAGCATAAAACACCATTTTTGCCTTAGTGTCATGCACAACCATAAAAAGACACCATCCTAGGTGTGTTAATCAAACAAGTACATATCGGATGGGGGCTCCACTTTGCACGCAAGTCCCTTCCAACTAGGTTGAGATGCGTGTAGAGTATTGTCACCATCAGATATGCTCTGCATGGTCGATTACGCATTATAGAACGTTTTTCTAGTAGTGATATGCACATCCGCAAAAAAACACACCCTTAGGTATGTTATCTGACCAAGTACTTATCAGATGGGTGTGCCTCTTTGAGAACATTTCAATATCACCTAGGTTAAGGCATAGGAAAAGTATTGTGCCCATCCGATATGCTTTGCATGGTCGGTTGAGCATTCAATACCATTTTTGCCTTGGTGTCATGCACATCCGTCAAAAAACACGCTGAGGTATGTTCTCCGATCAAGTACTTATGGGATGGGCATGCCACTTTACATGTAAGTCAATTTCACCTAGTTTAAGGCGTGTGCAAAGTATTGTGCCCATCGGATATGCTTTGCATTGTCGATCAAGCATAAAACACCGTTTTTGCGTTAGTGTCATGCACAACCATAGAAAAACACGGTTCTAGGTGTGTTAATCAAACAAGTACTTATCGGATGGGGGCTCCACCTTGCACGCAAGTCCGTTTCAACTAGGTTGAGATGCTCGCAAAGTATTTTCACCATCAGATATGCTCTGCATGGTCGATTACGCATTATACAACATTTTTCCGATAGTGATATGTACATTCGCAAAAAAACATGCCCTTAGGTATGTTATCTGACCAATTACTTATTGAATGGGTATGCCTCTTTGAGAACATTTCAATACCACCTAGGTTAAGGCATAGGAAGAGTTTTGTGCCCATCCGATATCCTTTGCATGGTTGATCGAGCATTAAATACCATTTTTGTCTTAGTGTCATGCACATCCGTAAAAAAACACGCTGCTAGGTATGTTATCCGATCAAGCACTTAGGGGATGGGCATGCCACTTTGCATGTAAGTCAATTCCACCTAGTTGAAGGTGTGTGCAAAGTATTGTGCCCATCAAATATGCTTGCATTGTCGATCAAGCATAAAACACCGTTTTTGCCTTAGTGTCATGCACAACCATAAAAAAACACGGTCCTAGGTGTGTTAATCAAACAAGTACTTATCAGATGGGGGCTCCACTTTGCACGCAAGTCCGTTTCAAGTAGGTTGAGATGTGTGCAAAGTATTGTCACAATCGGATATGCTCTCCAAGGTCGATTACACATTATACAACGTTTTTCCAGTAGTGATATGCACATTCGCAAAAAAACACGCCCTTAGGTATGTTATCTGACCAAATACTTATCGGATGGGTGTGCATCTTTGAGAACATTTCAATACCATGTAGGTTAAGGCATAGGAAAAATATTGTGCCCATCGGATATGCTTTTCATGGTCGATCGAGCATTAAATACCATTTTTGCCTTAGTATCATGCACATCCGTAAAAAAACATATTGCTAGGGGTGTTATCTGATCAAGTACTTATGCGATGGGAATGCCACTTTGCATGCAAGTCAATTCCACCTATTTGACGGTGTGTGCAAAGTATTGTGCCCATCAGATATGATTTACATTGTCGATCAAGCATAAAACACCGTTTTTATCTTAGTGTCATGCACAACTATAAAAAAACACGGTCCTAGGTGTGTTATTCAAACAAGTACTTATCGAATGGGGGCTCCACTTTGTATGCAAGTTTGTTTCAACTAGGTTGAGGTGCGTGCAAAGTATTGTCACCATCGGATATGCTTTGCATGGTCAATCACGCATTACATAACATTTTTCCGGTAGTGATATGCACATCCACAAAAAAACACGCCCTTAGGTATGTTATCTAACCAAGTACTTATCAGATGGGTGTGCCTCTTTGAGAACATTTCAATACTACCTAGGTTAAGGCATGGGAAAAGTATTGTGCCCATCGGATATGCTTTGCATGGTCAATCAAGCATTAAATACCATTTTTGCCTTAGTGTCATGCACATCCGTAAAAGAACATGCTGCTAGGTGTGTTATCCGATCAAGTACTTATGCGATGGGAATGCCACTTTGCATGTAAGTCAATTCCACCTATTTGAAGGTGTATGCAAAGTATTGTGACCATGTGTTATGCTTTCCATTGTCGATCAAGCATAAAATGCAATTTTTGCCTTAGTGTAATGCACAACCATAAAAAAACACGGTCCAAGGTGTGTTATTCAAACAAGTACTTATCAGATGGAGGCTCCACGTTGCATGCAAGTATCTTACAACTAGGTTGAGGTGTGTGCAAAGTATTGTAACCATCAGATATGCTTTCCATGGCCGATCATGCATTATACACCATTTTTCCCCTAGTGATATGCACATCCACAAAAAAACACGCCCTTAGGTGTGTTATCTGACCAAGTACTTATCGAATGGGTGTGCCTCTTTGAGAAAATTTCAATATCACCTAGGTTGAGGCATAGTAGAAGTGTTTTGCCCATCGGATATCCTTTGCATGGTAGATCAAGCATGAAATACTCTTTTTGCTCTAGTGTCATGCACATCCGTAAAGAAACACGCTGCTAAGTATGTTATCTGATCAAGCACTTATGTGATGGACGTGCCACTTTGCATGTAAGTCAATTCCACCTAGTTGAAGGTGTGTCTAAAGTATTGTGCCCATCGGATATGCTTTGCATTGTCGATCAAGCATATAACACAGTTTTTGCCTTAGTGTCATGCACAACCATAGAAAAACACGGTCCTAGGTGTGTTATTCAAACAAGTACTTATCGGATGGGGGCTCCTCTTTGCACACAAGTCTGTTTCCACTAGGTTGAAATACGTGCAAAGTATTGTCACCATCGGATATGCTTTGCATGGTCGATCACGCATTATACAACGTCTCTCCCGTAGTGATATGCACATCCGCAAAAAAACACGCCCTTCGGTATGTTATCTCACCAAGTACTTATCGGATGGGTGTGCCTCTTTGAGAACATTTCAATACCACCTAGGTTAAGGTGTAGGAAAAGTATTGTGCCCATCGGATATGCTTTGCATGGTTGATCGAGCATTAAATACCATTTTTGACTTAGTGTCATGCACATCTCTAAAAAAACACACTGCTAGGTGTTTTATCCGATCAAGTACTTATGCGATGGGAATGCCACTTTCCATGTAATTCAATTCCACCTAGTTGAAGGTGTGTGCAAATTATTGTGCCCATCAGATATGCTTTGCATTGTGGATCAAGCATAAAACATCGTTTTCGCCTTAGTGTAATGCACAACCATAAAAGAACACGGTCCTAGGTGTGTTATTCAAACAAGTACTTATCAGATGGGGGTTCCACTTTGCACGCAAGTATCTTTCAACTAGGTTGAGGTGCCTGCAAAGTATTGTGACTATTGGATATGCTTTGCATGGCTGATCACGCATTATACACCATTTTTCCCTAGTGATATGCACATCCGTAAAAAAACATGCCCTTAGGTGTGTTATCTGACCAAGTACTTATCGGATGGGTGTAACTCTTTGAAAACATTTCAATATCACCTAGGTTCAGGCATAGGAAAAGTGTTGTGCCCATCGGATATCCTTTGCATGGTTGATCGAGCATTAAATACCATTTTTGCCTTAGTGTCATGCACATCCGTAAAAAAGCACGCTGCTAGGTATGTTATCCGATCAAGCACTTAGGGGATGGGCATGCCACTTTGCATGTAAGTCAATTCCACCTAGTTGGAGGTGTGTGCAAAGTATTGTGCCCATTCGATTTGCTTTGCATTGTCAATCAAGCATAAAACACCGTTTTTGCCTTAGTGTCATGCACAACCATAAAAAAACACGGTCCTAGGTGTGTTATTCAAACAATTACTTATCAGATGGGGGCTCCACTTTGCACGCAAGTCCGTTTCAACTAGGTTGAGGTGCGTGCAAAGTATTGTCACCATCGGATATGCTTTGCATGGTCGATCATCATAGATGATTTTTTCCTATCAGTTTCGTTAAGAAGCGAAACTTTTATATTGGTATCGAAAGTTTGTATGCCCTAATAAAAATAAAGGTTTGAAAAATTCGCCAAGATTTGAAACTTTTATGAGAAAAAAATTAAAGTTTCGCCAGGATTTACAACTTTTTCTTTAAAATTCAAAAGAAAATATATAAAATTGTAATATGCCCTACAAATATTGTGAAACTAAAAAAACTAGCTTGATAAACTTTTGCCAAGATTTTATATTAATATATAAGTATAGATTCGATAAAAACATCCCTGTCGATCATGCATTATACAACGTTTTTTTGGTAGTGATATGCACATCCGCAAAAAAACACGCCCTTGGGTGTGTTATATGGATGGGTGTGCCTCTTTGAGAACATTTCAATACCACCTTCGTTAAGGCATAGAAAAAGTATTGTGCCCATCGGATATGCTTTGCATGGTCGATCGAGCATCAAATACCATTTTGACCTTAGTGTCATGCACATCCGTAAAAAAACATGCTGCTAGGTGTGTTATCCGATCAAGTACTTATGCGATGGGAATGCCACTTTGCATGTAAGTCAATTCCACCTAGTTGAAGGTGTGTGCAAAGTATTATGCCCATCGGATATGCTTCGCATTGTCGATCAAGCATAAAACACTATTTTTGCCTTAGTGTCATGCACAACCATAAAAGAACACGGTCCTAGGTGTGCTATTCAAACAAGTACTTATCAGATGCGGGCTCCACTTTGCACGCAAGTATCTTTCAACTAGGTTGAGGTGCCTGCAAAGTATTGTGACTATTGGATATGCTTTGCATGGCCGATCACGCATTATACACCATTTTTCCCTAGTGATATGCACATCCGCAAAAAAACATGCCCTTAGGTGTGTTATCTGACCAAGTACTTATCGGATGGGTGTAACTCTTTGAAAACATTTCAATATCACCTAGGTTCAGGCGTAGGAAAAGTGTTGTGCCCATCGGATATCCTTTGCATGGTTGATCGAGCATTAAATACCATTTTTGCCTTAGTGTCATGCACATCCGTAAAAAAGCACGCTGCTAGGTATGTTATCTGATCAAGCACTTAGGGGATGGGCATGCCACTTTGCATGTAAGTCAATTCCACCTAGTTGAAGGTGTGTGCAAAGTATTGTGCCGATTCTATATGCTTTGCATTGTCAATCAAGCATAAAACACCGTTTTTGCCTTAGTGTCATGCACAACCATAAAAAAACACGGTCTTAGGTGTGTTATTCAAACAATTACTTATCAGATGGGGGCTCCACTTTGCATGCAAGTCCGTTTCAACTAGGTTGAGGTGCGTGCAAAGTATTGTCACCATCGGATATGCTTTGCATGGTCGATCATGCATTATACAACGTTTTTTTGGTAGTGATATGCACATCCGCAAAAAAACACGCCCTTGGGTGTGTTATCTGGATGGGTGTGCCTCTTTGAGAACATTTCAATACCACCTTGGTTAAGGCATAGAAAAAGTATTGTGCCCATCGGATATGCTTTGCATGGTCGATCGAGCATCAAATACCATTTTTGCCTTAGTGTCATGCACATCCGTAAAAAAACATGCTGCTAGGTATGTTCTCCGATCAAGTACTTATGGGATGGGCATGCCACTTTGCATGTAAGTCAATTACACCTAGTTGAAGGTGTGTGCAAAGTATTGTGCCCATCGGATATGCTTTGCATTGTCGATCAAGCATAAAACACTGTTTTTGCCTTAGTGTCATGCACTACCATAAAAAAGCACGGTCCTAGGTGTGTTATTCAAATAAGTACTTATCGGATGGGGGCTCCACTTTGCACGCAAGTCCATTTCAACTAGGTTGAGCTGCGTGCAAAGTATTGTCACCATCAAATATGCTTTCCATGGCCGATCACACATTATACACCGTTTTTCCCCTAGTGATATGCACATCCGCAAAAAAACACGCCCTTAGGTATGTTCTCTGACCAAGTACTTATCGGATGGATGTGCCCCTTTGAGAACATTTCAATACCACATAGGTTAAGGCGTAGGAAAAGTATTGTGTCCATTTGATATCCTTTGCATGGTTGATCGAGCATTAAATACCATTTTTGCCTTAGTGTCATGCACATCCGTAAAAAAACACGCTGCTAGGTGTGTTATCCGATCAAGTACTTATGCGATGGGAATGCCACTTTGCATGTAAGTCAATTCCACCTAGTTGAAGGTGTGTGCAAAGTATTGTTCCCATCGGATATGCTTTGCATTGTCGATCAAGCATAAAACACCGTTTTTGCCTTAGTGTCAAGCACATTTGTAAAAAAACACGGTGCTAGGTGTGTTATCGGATCAAGTACTTATCTAACCGACACGCCACTTTTCATGCAACTTAATAACACCTAGGTTGAGGTGGGTGCAAAGTATTGTGCCCATCAGATGTACTTTGCATGGTATATCATGTATTAAACTCCGTTTGTGCCTCAATGTCATGGACAACCATAAAAAAACACGCTTTTAGGTGTGTTATCCGACCAACTGCTTATCAGATGGGTGTACCACTTTGCATGCAATGCAATACCATAATTCTTGAGACTCATGCAAAGTATTGTGCCCATTGGATATGCTTTGCATTGTAGAACAAGCACTAAACACTGTTTTGGCCTTAGTGTCATGCACAATCGTCAAAAAACGCGGTCCTAGATGTGTTATTCGACTAAGTACTTATGGGATGGGCATGCCACTTTGCATGTAAGTCAACAATACCTAGGTTGAGATGTGTGCAAAGTATTGTGATGATCGGATATGCGTTGCATTATCGATTAAGCATAAAATAGCATTTTTGCCTTAGTGTCGTGGACAATAACCAATAAAAAACATGGTCCTAGGTGTGATATTCTAAAAAGTACTTGTCAGATGGGGAATTCAATTTGCAAGAAAGTCAATTTCAACTAGGTTGTTGTGCATGCATAGTATTGTGTCTATCGGTTATGCTTTGCATGGGGGATCACACACTATACACCGTTTTCCCCCTAGTGTTATGCACATCCGTCAAAGAACATGCTCTTAGGTGTATTATCATACCAAGTACTTATTGAATGGGTGTTCCACTTTGCATGGAACACCATACCACCGCTTTTGAGGCACGTGCAAAGTATTGTGCCCATCGGATATGCTTTACATGGTAGATTGAGTATTAAATACCGTTTTTGCCTTGGTGTCATGTAGAACCGTCAAAAAACACGATCCCAGGTGTATTTTTCAAACAAGTACTTATCGGATGGGGATGCCACTTTGCACACAAGTCAATACTGCCTAGGTTTAGGAACGTGCAAGGTCTTGTGTCCATTGGATATGCTTTGCATAGTCGATCGCACATTATACACCATTTTTATCCTAGTGTTATGCACAATCATCATAAAATACATTTACAGGTGTGTTATCCAAACGAGTACTTATGGGATGGGTGCACCACTTTTTATGCAAGTCAATATGACCTAGGTTGAGGTGTGTACTGCTATGGATAAAATTGTCTAAGGAAAAAGGCATTAATATGTGTGTGTGTTTGTATATGTGGAAATAGTATAATAAAATATGGTGTGCATAGGGCCCAAGGTTGAGGTGGCAGGGCATGACCATGTGCCACAATCGACCGTCGCTCCCATTGCCTCTTGCTCAATGAACCACGGCTTTGTTCCTATCCAAAATGTGCATCGCGTCTCTGCATCTGTAGGAAGACGACCCATCGCAGCTTGCTGTGGATCCAATTTATGAGAGTTAGAGTTAGCTAAAGTGCATGTAATATGTAGTAAAACAAATAGAACAATACATTAAATGAGAAGAAGTAGACTTACCATGGTTGCCTCGAACGCATACCGTCCGCCTGCACCAAAGTGCGAAGTACCTATGACGTCCAACCATCTCTTCGCAGCCCTCCTCTGACCCTCGAACAATTCAGGATGGTCCCTATGTTGCTTCTTGAAGTACTTCCAATCAGCTTTGTCTGCCCAGCTAGGTTTAGCCAACCCCTTTGTGATGGAAGTATGCAAGGTTGATCTACGATACTTCAAGACCAAACCCATGTGCTCTCACATATAATCCTCATTAAACTCCACCTTTGGCGGATTAGGGTATCTTTGTTTTAACTCATTGATGACCGCCTGCTTCTTTTGGGCATCTTGATATCGCCAATCGGTAGCAATGCTGCTCTTGAAGTGACGACTCATCAACCTCCTCATGGTGGCCATCACTGCTTTGCCCTTTTTATCTTCTATTATCTCTCCGGTAGCTGTGATTTGATAGGAGAGATCCCCTGGTGAGTAAGGAGGACTGACGGTAGCAGAGTCAGAAGGAGTGGAAGCTGCGCGAGCGCTTTCGGAGCAAGGATTCGGGGGGGTCACTCATCATATGTAACCCTATCACGTGAGTTCAACAGAAGGATATTTTTTATTTCTAAAATTTACAGAAATAAATATACATAAGGGACTATTTAAAATAGTTTTGGAAAAAATTTACAGATTTGTATAGAAAAGGGGTACATTTTATTAATGAAAAATTTTACAGATAAGGGATTTTAAATATAGGCCTTGAACGCACGTGATATAGAGGGTTTATACATAGTGACCCCCCTGAGAGCAAGGATTAGTAGTGGGAGTAGGAGAGGGAAAGGGACTTGACTGATACTGTGTCTCCGGACCAAGTGGAGACCTGTAGGAGCGTGAGTGTGTTGACTCGTCTACATCTCCCGAGTCAGCACAACATGAGCCGCCCTTCCTACTCTTCCTTCCCTTATGAGAGGCATGCGTAGGTGATGACCCCGCAGTTGAAGGGGCACGAGGGGACAGCTAAGCAGTACGTCCACCCGTCGGTGTAGGGGAGGGAATTGCTGAGGTTCTCTGAGATAGCAGAGAGAAGAATCTCACTGCCTCCTCATTGCTCATCTACGCTACAAACTCATCAGGACTCTTGACAAAGCCATGCATGGCTAGCAAAGGAGTTCCCCGAGGGGTAGTCGCAGTGCTACGTGGAAGAGGAGTCGGACCAGGGGTAGTCATAGTGCTAGGTATGAGAGGAGTCAGACTAGGTAGTCCTCGGGGTAGTCACCTGAGAGGAATCAAAGTCCTCTGGAGCATAAACATCATGAGCTCTTCTCCTGCGAGGCTGTCCGTACTCATCGGATGAGCGACGTGATCCCATGTCTAACATAGACACAAACACGAAAACAAAAAACAAAAAAACAAACATAAGCATAGGCATAGACATAGGCATAGGCAAAGAGAAAGAAGAGGGAAAGGAAAGAAGAGGGAAAGGAAAGAGGGAAATAAGCATAAGATCATGCTTATGCTTATGCGGAAATAGAGAATAAGAGTTAGAGGAAATAGAGAAGGGGGAAAGAGAGAAGGGGGAAAGGAAAAGAGCTAGGGGAAAGAGAGAAGGGGAAAGAGAGAAGGGGGAAATAGAGAAGGGGGAAAGAGAGAAGGGGGAAATAGAGAAGGGGGAAAAGAGAGAAGCATAAGCATGAGCATAAGCTCATGCTCTTTCATGAGCATAAGCATGAGCTTATGCTTAAGGTTATGCTTACGCTTAAGCATAAGCATAAGCATAAGCTCATGCTTATGCTTATGCATGAGCATGAGCTTATGCGGAAATAGAGAATGAGAGAAGGGGGAAATAGAGAAGGGGGAAAGAGAGAAGCATAAGCATGAGCATAAGCTCATGCTCATGCATGAGCATAAGCATGAGCTTATGCTTATGCTTATGCATGAGCACGAGCTTATGCGGAAATAGAGAATGAGAGAAGGGGAAAGTAGAGAAGAGCGAAAGAGAGAAGCATGCATGAGCATAAGCATAAGGTCATGCTCATGCTTATGCTTATGCATGAGCATGAGCTTATGTGGAAATAGAGAATGAGAGAAGGGGGAAAGAGAGAAGCATAAGCATGAGCTTATGCAGAAATAGAGAATGAGAGAAGGGGAAAAGAGAGAAGCATAAGCATGAGCATAAGCTCATGCTCATGCATGAACATAAGCATGAGCTTATGCTTATGCTTATGCGGAAATAGAGAATGAGAGAAGGGGGAAACTTAAGAAAAAGCATAAGCATATGCTTATGCTTATGCATGAGCATGAGCTTATGCGAAAATAGAGAATGAGAGAAGGGGGAAATAGAGAAGGGGGAAAGAGAGAAGCATAAGCATGAGCTTATGCGGAAATAGAGAATGAAAGAAGGGGGAAAGAGAGAAGGGGGAAAGAGAGAAGCATAAGCATGAGCATAAGAGAGAAGGGGGAAAGAGAGAAGCATAAGCATGAGCTTATGTAGAAATAGAGAATGAGAGAAGGGGAAAATAGAGAAGGGGGAAAGAGAGAAGCATAAGCATGAGCATAAGCTCATGCTCATGCATGAGCATAAGCATGAGCTTATGCTTATGCTTATGCTTCTCTCATTCTCTATTTCCGCATAAGCTCATGCTTAAGCATGAGCTTATGCGGAAATAGAGAATGAGAGAAGCATAAGCATAAGCATAAGCATTCTCTATTTCCGCATAAGCTCATGCATAAGCATAAGCATAAGCTCATGCTTATGCTCATGCATGAGCATGAGCTTATGCTCATGCTTATGCTTCTCTCTTTCCCCCTTCTCATGCTTATGCTTATGCAGAAATAGAGAATGAGAGAAGGGGGAAACTTAAGCATAAGCATAAGCATAAGCTCATGCTTATGCTTATGCATGAGCTTATGCGGAAATAGAGAATGAGAGAAGGGGGAAAGAGAGAAGCATAAGCATGAGCATAAGCTCATGCTCATGCATGAGCATAAGCATGAGCTTATGCTTATGCTTATGCTCATGCATGAGCTTATGCGGAAATAGAGAATGAGGGAAGGGGGAAATAGAGAAGGGGGAAAGAGAGAAGCATAAGCATGAGCATAAGCTCATGCTCATGCATGAGCATAAGCATGAGCATGAGCTTATGCGGAAATAGAGAATGAGAGAAGGGGGAAATAGAGAAGGGGGAAAGAGAGAAGCATAAGCATGAGCATAAGAGAGAAGGGGGAAAGAGAGAAGCATAGGCATGAGCTTGTGCGGAAATAGAGAATGAGAGAAGGGGGAAAGAGAGGAGCATAAGCATGAGCATAAGCTCATGCTCATGCATGAGCATGAGCTTATGCGGAAATAGAGAATGAGAGAAGGGGGAAAGAGAGAAGCATAAGCATGAGCATAAGCTCATGTTCATGCATGAGCATAAGCATGAGCTTATGCTTATGCTTATGCTTCTCTCATTCTCTATTTCCACATAAGCTTATGCATAAGCATAAGCATGAGCTTATGCTTATGCTTAAGCATAAGCATAAGCATAAGCTCATGCTTATGCTTATGCATGAGCTTATGCGGAAATAGAGAATGAGAGAAGGGGGAAACTTAAGCATAAGCTTAAGTTCATGCTTATGCTTATGCATGAGCTTATGCGGAAATAGAGAATGAGAGAAGGGGGAAATAGAGAAGGGGGAAAGAGAGAAGCATAAGCATGAGCTTATGCGGAAATAGAGAATGAGAGAAGGGGGAAAGAGAGAAGCATAAGCATGAGCTTATGCGGAAATAGAGAATGAGAGAAGTGGGAAATAGAGAAGGGGGAAAGAGAGAAGCATAAGCATGAGCATAAGCTCATGCTTATGTTCATGCATGAGCATGAGCTTATGCAAAAATAGAGAATGAGAGAAGGGGGAGAGAGAAGCATAAGCATGAGCTTATGTGGAAAAAGAGAATGAGAGAAGGGGGAAATAGAGAAGGGGGAAAGAGAGAAGCATAAGCATGAGCATAAGCTCATGCTCATGCATGAGCATAAGCATGAGCTTATACTTATGCATGAGCATGAGCTTATGCGAAAATAGAGAATGAGAGAAGGGAGAAATAGAGAAGGGGAAAAGAGAGAAGCATAAGCATGAGCTTATACTTATGCTTATGCTTAATAGAGAATGAGAGAAGGGGGAAACTAAAGCATAAGTATAAGCTCATGCTTATGCTTATGCATGAGCTTATGCGAAAATAGAGAATGAGAGAAGGGGGAAACTTAAGCGTAAGCATAAGCATAAGCTCATGCTAATGCTTATGCATGAGCTTATGCGGAAATAGAGAATGAGAGAAGAGGGAAGTAGAGAAGGGGGAAAGAGAGAAGCATAAGCATCCGTATAAGCTCATGCTTATGCTTCTCTCTTTCCCCCTTCTCTCATTCTCTATTTCCGCATAAGCTCACGCTCATGCATGAGCATAGATAATCAGTGGCCGGACTTTGTGAGGGAGCCACGCAACTAACATCTTGGACGGCGTGAATCCTTTAGGGTTACGCTCGACATCTTGGTCGACATGGCCCATAGTCATGGTGAATTACAATATCCCACCATGGCTAACAATAAAAAAGGGACACCTCATGCTTGCACTACTTGTGCCAGGAAAGTACAAGGCAAAAAACATGGACGTGTACACTGTACATGGCACCTTTGATAGAGGAGTTATAGATATTATGGAGAGGAGTGCAGGTCTTTGATATTTCCAGAGCTAGACATACCAATGATATTTTGGTCAGGGGTATCTTGATGTGGACCATGCATGACTACCCAGGATATGGAGAGTGCGCAGGTACATGGTTGTGTGTTTATATGTACAATGAGGGATTATGCTTTTTTTACTCTCTTTTGCATGCATGTCTTGTACTAACACATTCATGCACGCGTGCAGGACTTGTTACAAGTGGGTACCATGCTTGTCCTGTTTGTGGACTGGCTCTGAAATCGCTTGCATGCTACTCCAAACATATGAGGAAAAATGTTTATGAAGGTCATGCTCGATACCTTCCGCTTGAACATCTTGCACGTGGAGGTCAGCTTGATCCACCACCATCATATTTGAAGGCAAGTGACTAGATTCAAGCTTGGAGGGCGAATGGAGAGGAACCTCCTCCTGGTATGAAGAGGCTATCGATATTTCACGAGCTTCCTTATTGGGGTCAGTTACAAATCAATCATCTCTTGGATCCCATGCATATCTTCAAGAATGTGGGGGCTACTATTTGGGCACACTTGGTTGGTTCTAAGGACTCAAGAGGAGTGCGAGAAGACTTGCGTGCTATGAATAGGATGTCTCGTTTGTGGCCCCAAGTGCATGCTTTGGGAAAAGTTGTCCTCCCGAAAGCAACGTGGATCCTCTCTACGAGGGAGGAGGCAGCGATCAAGGTAGACATTGCCTCTTTTCAAACACCGACAGGGTACATGCATTGCTTGAAAGGAGCATTTTCAAAGGACAATAAGATTAGTGGGCTCAAGTCCCATGATTGGCAGAAGGTCTTACAGGTATTCTAAGTAGAATTAGTCTACTGATAATCGTGATGCATTAGCATAATTATTATTATGTTATATTATTGACATGACTTCATTGTTGCTTTGATAATTCATCCTGCCAATTACAATAAAAGGTGCTTACAAGAAGATGTTAGAAATGCTATATTCAAGATCTGTGGTATTGTGAGGTATGCTTACTATCAAATTGCATTATGTATTTTCTTCATGGACATGTGAAATAGGTGGATATCTCAAATATCTTACATATGCATGGACATGTGAAATAGGTGGATATCTCAAAAAGAGATCTCTATATCGAGCATCGAGAAGGCTAGGTTGGAATCCATCAAAGCCGTATGCTTGCTTGAGAAGCACTTTCCCTCGAGCATTATGACAACTCAAGTCCACTTGCTTGTGCACATAGTTGATGAGGTGGCTATAGCAGGTACCGTTCATAGTCGATGGATGTTTTTTCTTGAGCGGTTTATGAAAACTTTAAAGGGATTTGTAAGACAAAGAGCAAGACCAGAAGCAAGCATGGCAGACGGATGGCTTGTGCAAGAGTCATTAGTATATATCACAGAGTTTCTTGCATCCACGGATCCCAATATGCTACAAGCTTGGCACAACAAGGATGATGATCGCATCGTTGGCGAGGTTCCCCAAGGAAAAGGGATTGAAAGAAAGATGAGCGAAGAGCAAATGGAGAAATTCAAGAAGTTTTGTATCCTCAATAGCCCTGAGATGCAGAAGTGGATTAAGAGATATGAAGTGGATTGAGAGATATGAAAGTAGAAAGAATAAATGCAAGGACGAGATTCAGAGTAATGTACAGGCGATCACAACCATATCCACGGGATCTGGCTCTTCTCCCTACTCACATGTCACTTGATTGGCTGTAACTGGCTCTACGTAAAGCCGAACGTGATGGAGAGACAATAAACGAGCACGAGCGAGAGTTATCATCTGGATGTATGGTGCATGTAAGTTTCTTACCTCTTGACGAAATTAAGTAATTATTTGTGGCAATATATGCTATAAAATAGATGCATCTTCATTGTTTTAATGATGCTCTTTTACAGTACAAAAAGTACAGTGCATTATGGTCATATGGACGACATTTTTGTGTGGAACGCATCGATTCAAAGAGAGTCACGTATGATTGTGGAGTCATGGCTAACTTCACACAAGATAGCCGAGCAAGTGCTTCAGATACCAATCTTCTCTCCTCACAGTTGGATTATTGTGGAACCATATGCGACATCTATGAAATTTATTGCAGACGATTTACTATTTTCATTCTTGATGTAAAATGGTTTAGAACTACTTACAACAGTCCCCATGCGACAGTGAGAAAAGATAGTAGCGGTCTCTTTGCAATAGACTCCACCAAACATTGGACCGATGAAAGTGATACTTTTGTTCTTCCTGAGCACTGTGAGCAAGTGCATACTAATGATTTAATTAGTCGAAGCTTTCGTTTTAAAAGTCCATTGATACATGTACTTGAGCATAATTTCATATATATAATTGACGACATTTGGCACCCATCTTCAATATAGGTGGTTTTTCATCCGGATCGTTTTGATCCAAGATGGTGGTACGCGATCCAAGTTGCACCACGAAGCAAGCAAATTTTTTAAGATCGAGATGTGGATATGGAGATGCCACTACCAATGCCCAATCCAATTGATGAATCTAGCGAAGAAGATGTAGATCACCATATGAGCCAAGAGGAAGATGTGCATAATGACATCGCACGGGAGGAGGATGGAGATCACGATATTGAGGAACAAGACAACAATCATCAAGAATCACCACACTTTATTGAAGAAGATGATCAAATACTTTTAGGTAAACGTACAATGCTAGAGTACGATGATGATATAGGAGATCAACTCGGTATAGAGTTGGAGATAGACTTGTTTGGTGCCTTAAACTTGGCTCAAGATGAAACAGTTGATGTAAATGCTCTTATTTGATTTTTCTCATCTCAAACTTGGACATGAATATATGAGCTTCAAAGGCTTGATGTACATGCTCTCATTTTTTTATTCTCCATGAGCTCAAACATGTATGAAAATTTAAAAAAATTTGTCATTGGAAAAAACTAACTTTTAAGGCCTATAAAAAAAAGAAAACCTCTCTGGAAAAACGTCGCTATAAATTTGTATATCAGTGTCGCTATATAGCGACACTTAAAAGTCGCTATATAGCGACTTTTAGCAACAGTCGCTATATAGCGGCGATTTAGGAAACCCGCTTTTCATACCGACGATTAACGCTAAGCGGGCACTAAACGTCGGTACGTAAACGTCGCAATAGGATCCGTGTGTAGTAGTGATTTATATATTGAATTCAACAAACTCTTTTTTTTCAAATAAATGGTGTATCTATACACCACTTATATGTTGAATTCAACAAACTCTTTTCATATGGTGTCATATTTTCACTTCATAGTGTTAAAATTGAACTAGAGTTAGGAGAATACTATTATTATTATTATAGTTATTAGATGGGGGCACCATGCACAAGTTTGGGAATTATAGCTTCAGTGAGCCATTTTTTTTAAAATTAGAGGTCACCACTTGACTTTTTAGCTTAGTAAGGCCATATTTGTATATAAGTGACACATTTAGTGCTCTAAAAAACACAATTTTTGAGCTCACTAAGTGAAGTTGAGTGGAGAAGATATGCTCCAAAAAAAAGTCCAAACCAGGAGAGAAAGTGCAAAAATTTTGAATAGTGGGTTCCATGTAGAATTTGTTTCCGGGATGATTTTGGACCAAGCGCTCTCAAATATTGTCTTCTAATGTTCTGCATTATCTCCTTGGAAGTTTCCAATGTCTATTGAGGTCTTTATAAACCTCATCAATGGTGGAACTTGGCATGGGGATGGGGAAAAATCAAGAGCTGACTACCCAATATTTAAACTCTTTTTTGTAAACTAGACTTTGAGTCTCCCGATTCCATTGAGTATCCCAATGCCAAAGAGCTAGTTTGTCCATGACTAAATCATGCCGATTATTGGTAAGATAGAACTCCCTTTTGATTTCTGGCCTGCTTTCCCAATTCAGGTTGCCTTGGTCCCACAGGTGTCCCCAACTCTGGAGAACCTTTTTGAAATAGATACTAGCTCTGATGAGGTCCTCCTCATTTAAAGGCTTGCCTTTAAAAACCACCAAGACCAAGACAGAATCAAGAGCCATAAAAGACCCTTTACTAATGAAGAGAATATTATAGCTCTTAATCTCTTCAAAACTAGTCAGAGAGACTTCCATAAAGGACTCCCTTTAATGTTACATGATTTAGGGCAACAAAGGGCACAAAGTAGAGGATATCTTTTCCATTTAGGAGCCCTGACGAGGTGAGTGATTACTTTTATACATATTACACACACATATATACTTATGCAAAAGTGAGTTCAATATGAGATTGGGAGAAAAAAAAAAGCATTTTGTTTGTATCTAAGTATATGGGAAGTTATGAGTTATGTCTTTCAATGCATCTTCTTGATTGTAGGGAAAAAGTTGAGCGAACTTGCAATACTAATGCTCATGCAATTGAGATGTAATCTAGGTTACAGAATGTTACAATCTGTAGTGACACTGATGTTCATGTCATCAAAGAGAGAACTTAGGAGCTCATGGGGTCTATGATCTATTCATTTATTTGCTATGTTTTAATTCTAAGAAAAGCTTTAATCTTTGGTCATCACAAATTCAAAAATAAATTAGTACCCCTCTCATTTGCAAGGAGGATCGAATCTTGATGGATCTTTCGTCTCATCTCATTTATGATTCGATTCATACATTTTCTTCCTTTGTAAAAAAGGACCAAAACACATAACTAAAACATATAAAAAATGCTACATGGTAGAATCTTTAGCTCAATAAATAGTAGAATCTTTAGCTTAAAAACATACTAGATTGCGAATGGAATACAAATCTAGCAACAAGTGTAGCAATAGAGCTAGGTGTACAAAGCCTACTCCAATGTACATATCAAGGGTTGAAAAAAAGCACACAAGTTCCCACACATTGCACTTTATTGATGAAAGAGACAAGCTTTGAATAATGACTCCAAACTCCATGCTTTCATAGTCACAAGGAAAGGACTCGGATGCTCTACCTTTTTGCTTAACAATCGAACCTCTTGAGACAAGAGTGCACAACTGCACATGGATACTACCTTCTAGAGTATTGGAAATCCTACGTACCTTAGGTATATAGGCTTGCATTTAACAAAAGGAGAATCCAAATCTCCAACTCTCCACTATAGCACTCCCTGTAAGAAGGTAGTGCTAAAAAAGGTAATAAAAAGGATTTAGGATCGACCAAGGTACCTTTGTTATTAGTGAAAGGATCGGGGGAGAAAATTCTCCAAAAAAAAAAGGCGAGTGGCGAGAGCTGCAAGCCCTTCTTCTTTTTTTTGAATTGTCATCTGCAAGCCTTTTTATGAACGTCAATGGGCCCTCAACCAGTGATGTTCAACCATGTCAGCACTCCAGACATCTTCTTGCTTCAACAATGATTGGAGGTCGAGGAAGACGTGCAGTCTTGTAGATGCGATGTTTTGGAGAACAAGATTTGAAAGTTGGATGGTTGAGATTTTCTTCCATCCGATTGGGAACGGAAGGCAGCACTCCATATACGCTATGTTCGTAGGCAGATGCTAGCAATGGAAGGCAAATGTTCCCATGGAAGGCAACTATGCACAGTCGCGTAAACATTCTGGAGAATGGCTTTGCTCGCTTGGAGAGCAAGTTTCTCCGATTCTAACAAGGTGAGTTTCTTCAATGGGCCTGCCCTTTCGAAGATATGTAAGGATCTCTCTCGAATTAAATTGATGTGCGTGGACTCTAACTCGGTCTTGACGAATATGGACTGTAAGTTAACTGCCCCACGCAGTGCAATTCACAACAACACTTCACATGCACACTTGGCCCAAACTTCCAAGAATAACCAATGGTCTGATGGCACTCATAAAATGGTAATTAAATAAAACAACTACGCAATTTCAATTCGTACGAGGGCAGGCCAACAAATTCTAAAACTGTCAGCGTATTTGTCGTGAATTTTGCAGCCAGAACCTGCTCTTATGTCGACAATGAGTTCCAATAATCACCTACTTTAGCGGATAGTTTACTCCAGCTGGTGACATACACGTGGCACGTACTGAACCTCCTATAACCAGACGTGGCGCAAACAGCGCTCAACAACAGCCTTTGATGCCAAAAAATCGGCCACCAGAAGAACCAACAGCGCGCCTTTGATGGCAAAAAATCGGCCACTGTGGTCACCATTGACTCTTAGAAATCGGCAACGTCGTCTGTCATGACTCATCAGGCAGCCTAGGGGGCCGGCTCTGATTTCCGACGCTCCCGACGTCATAAATTCACAAGAAATTAAAACTCAATTTTCCCAATTGGGTTGACACAGCTAGTAGTGTTTTCTTCACGTCACGATCAAGAATAGACGAACCAGTCAATCGAGCTGTGTGCGTTTGGGAAGAGAATCTGAATGCAACAGTGCAAACGTTACGCTTATTCGCAATAACACACAGCTGATCAATTGCTCAAGTGGACGAGGATTTATATTACGGTGTCACTAGTATTTCATACAAGAGAGGTCTGAGCCTCTCTCGAATCATATAGATACGCCTGAAAAACTCCACCAAGTCGGAAATCGTTGAAATCAAGAGATTTCGCCGGTACTGGCAGCAGGAAAAACGGGAAATAATTTAATGTACTTGTGTCGAGGGAAGAGCGAAATGAAGTCCTTAGTGGTGGGTTCTCCGGTGGATACAGCTACAAGAAGTGAATCGTATGGCTATATGTGACGTAAGGTAGACTGGTCGCAGCTAGTTGTATAATCACGTAACCTCTCGCCCCTCTGAAGCTTCCAGTGCCCCCGATCAAAGCCAGTTCGGGAGACTGCGCAGTACTGATGCCTTGATAGTGAATGGTTCCGTTGTAATATCCGTCATTGTAAGTAACGATTTCCAACTCGAAGCCCACATATGCTGAAGTATAACTGGCATCGATCACGATACCCCTAGCAAACCCCAATTCAGAAGAATTGCGTTCTACCTCCCGGGTGACGTTTAGTGCGAAGAGCACAGTATTTCCGAGAGAATTAGTGACGTTGGGATCCGGGGCATGGATAATATAGTCGAGGTCAGGGACGCCCTGATAGACCTGGGCATAGTACATGAGGGTGGGTTTCTTGTAATGGGGAGGGGCAGGAGGGCCACAATTTGCGAAAGCAGCAAGGACGAGAGTAAGGAGCACAAGGACGGAGGGATGGAAAGTGTTGAAGACTGCCATGGCGGTTTTGAATATTGGAAGTTCAGACGTAGCGCCTCGCCTTATAAGAGGCCTACGTACCTACTACTGGTCAATGCCCGATCCTATGTACCGGATGCTACATCTATCAATTTGAATTTTGAATAGAGATCCGCCGTCTCTTACGGCTTACGTATCTTCTATTGTTTACTTGTATTTTCCGCCCGAAGTCTATAAGTAATTATATCTTGCACTATATCAGCCATTTTATACGACGTAACTCACGTCCTATAACCCGCACTAGAATATTATCGATAAGCCACGAGCATTTTGATACATGCACACGATTCCGTTAATACAGAAAACTCCCAATTTGCCGGCAAGCGACCGGCTCTTCCTCTCTCGTGTGTGCACTTTGCTCGGTCAGAATCGACGTTTTCACTAGACGGAACAGTCTCATCGCTTTGACTGTATCTCCATATTGGAAAACATATTGTCCAAACTAGAAGACCATTATCTTCTCCCCTTACATAGTTTATCCTTTCAATTTAGAAACAGCTAGCATGGTCACAGATTTCATGCCCCATAGAATTGGCAGGACACACACCTTCTTATGAACCTTTAATTCTTAATACTAGAGAGTGTTACATGTCCGTCAAGGTCCAAGGAAGGGTGACGAGCCACCCCATCCGTATGATCGCAGCCAATTCTAAAGCAGAAGTCGCATCTACACGCGCGCGGGGTGATCACAATCAATTTTCCAGAACAGAGCAACCACCATCCGACGTAGAAAACGGCATGGAATGCTAAATTGCTGAGTTGTCACCGTGAAGATTGTCCCCACAGGTCACTTCCTGTGTCAGCCACCCCCTAGGCCTCGACGTACGGAAAAAGCCTTCCTTGGGCTTTTCCCTTATTCTTATTATCCCAGATTTCTCATCTTATATTAGCGCCAATTTCTACTCACTAGAATCATTGTGTCTTTTAGTTTAGTGTCTATGGTAGCTGTAGGAGGAGTGAGGGTCCTTTCAAATTTGGTTTCAAACTCTATGGTATTAGAAGAAGTCATGTCTTTCCTTAAAATTAAGTTGAGTACTTGAATTAGTCTCCTCCTTACCGAGGAATGAGTTTGATCTTCCACATGCCTGGAGAATAGTGACATGAAAACCGTAGACCGCATGATGAAAAAATACTTTAAACTAAAATCCAGTTGTCTTTAGAAAATGCTTTCGTCACTTCTTTGGTCACACAGTGGTAGTCAAATTTTGGATAATCAAGTTATATTTTAACGTAAAATGCTTTGTTGTTATCTATTGATTTATACACATTAGGAAAATAATCTAGTGGTCTAATTAATCATTCTTGTGTCTTATAACCCTTAACTTCATTAAGTGCTTAGGTTAGGCAGTCTACTAACCGGAAGTGCTTCACTTGCAGAAGCCATGTTTATCATTTGGTATGACTAAACCCCTAAGAGTTCAAAGTTAGGCCTTTAGAAAAGTTGACGATACAAACGTACATGTTTTTAAAGGTTCCCATTAAAAATTTCCTTAAGTAGAATTCTTTAAAATTTTCAAATTTTTGCCATTAAAAAAAAGTGTTATGTAAAACCCACATGCTATAGTCACATCTTTTTTAGTGAACCTTAGTATACACTAACCACTTAATCTTATTCTTTTATTTTCCTTGAGTTAATTTTGAACTAGATTTATACTTTAAATAGGCTACTATACATTATCAATTTTCATACTTCTAGTTACTCTAGATATCAGCATCTAGGTTGAATAGGTGGTAATCATACTTCTGCATGATTACTTTGACTAGTGCATTGAATTTTGCCATAGCTTCGAAGGTTATACCTTGCTAGTCCTCGTTTGAGCTTATGTTGTCATTATTTTGAGGATGTTTCAGTTGTTTTTGGGCATCATGATTCTTGAAAATCCTAGAATCATTATAAATCCTATTTTTGGCATATTTGGCCATAATTGACTATGGTAAAGTCATATCTTATCATAGTTTTCATTGATGTACATCCTATTTTTTTTCATGTTTTGTAAACATATAGTCCTTGTAATGTGTCTAGTGATTGTTTCTAGTACACTTCACGATAACTTTATCAATTTTGACTCAAAAACTCTTTGATTGAATGTAATAATTTTTGGAGTCAAAGACACTAGTTGCAAAAGTATCTATCTAGCTTGTGTATTTGTCACAATATCATAAATTGCATATCTCATGCAATCTAGCTTACTTATAGGAGGAAATTTCTAATATTTTTTGATATCCCTATTGAGATGATCATGGGTGTTTGCAGGTGCAACTATTTTGGTCTTAATAATGACCATTCTATGACAGAGGAGAATATTGTTTAGATAAATATTCCTTGGCAATGCAATATAAAGATAAACATACATTATCTTATATGTTGACCTATTACCAGAGACACTCTCCATGACCCTTTTATCCACAACCATCTCAATTATGACCTCTTAGGAAGGATATTTGATTAATTATAAATATATGAGGAAGGAAGCACATTGCCTCTGGCCTCTTAAAAAGGGCTAGTTACTTCATTATAAATATATAGAGAATGACACACATTGCCTCTACGTGGTTACTTTTATACACACACATATATACTTGCAAGTGCTTTCAATATGAGATTGGGGGGAAACAAAAATATGCCCTCAAAGAAAAATTAATACCAATGCTCATGTAATCTAGGTTATAATGTGTTAGGATGCAAGTTTTAGTAATGGTGATGTAAATGTCAAAGAGAAAACCTAAATCTCATGGGGGTGATCCTCTTATTGATGTATTTGTGAGGCTGATTCCCGAAAAGCATCAACCTTTGGTCCTCATGAACTCATAAATAAAAGTTGTATCCTTGAAATTTGCAAGGAGAATCGAGCCTTGATGAATCCTTTGTCACATATCATCCACAATTTTGTTCATACCTTAATTTGTTCCTTTGTAAGAAAAAAGGACTAAAACATTATAGGATTTATAATGCATTTCTTTCCCTAGAAAAAATAAATAGTAGAATATTTGGCTCAATAAATAGCAAAAAAGAAAAGCACGTAGGCTCCCTACAAATTGTAATTGTTTTTGCATGGAGACATCATCAAACATTGAAAGTGTTCTGAATGAAACATATAAGCTTTGAGTGATGACTCCAAATTGCATGCAATCATAGTCCCAAGGAAAATATTAATGCACTATCATTTCTTTTGACCAACTAATCTTAAAAATAAATTTTCACAATCGCATGAGACTACCTAGGAAACCTACACACATTAGGTGTATAGAGCACCTCCTAGTCTTATTTAGAGCTTGTAGTTTAATTTAGCTTTACAAATTTTCACGTAACCAACAAGTGGACATCCACAAAAGGAGAATCCCACTCTCTACTATAGAACTTTTTTTGAAGACCCAATGCTAAAATAGCTAACAAGAGTGCAAAAGTATGCATGGGCACTCCCTCCTAGTTTGATATTGAAATTACTGCTTTTTTAGGGAAAAGAGAAAGCAAACAATTTTTAAAAGTTCTTCGTTAACAAAAAGCCTTGAAGGCAAAATACTTTTAACATGATCTTCATAAATGAACTCAATTAACTTTTTAGCATTGCCTAAAATGTTTTTGTGAATTACCACGTGTAATTTTTTTTAAAAATGAATCAAGTCCAACTGCCATTTATGGATATCATCCTATAAAAATTGCCTTTTAATAATATCTTCCTACAATAATTTACTTTTATTAGCCAAACTTCCTATAAACAAATATTTCCTTTCTCTTTTACATCCAAAGCCTATTGCTTTAGAACTATATTAGGAGGTAGTTCCCTTACCACTATATTAGGAGGCAATGAGAGTGCCCACACCTTGCAATTTAAAATTTATCCACTCATTAGGGGAGAAATGGGGTGTTAAAAGGGCATCCAATTAGTGTTTTCTAATTTCAAGGGGTTAGAGAGGGATTTGAGGTGTACCAATGAGAGTGCCCCTTTGTGTGGGTGTGTAGTCTGTTGAGAGAGAAGAAGAAGAGATGATAGACACACTAAATAGACTCCCAAATAATGATTCATATTGATCACTAGTTACACATATATAGATGAGACCTAGTTCAAGTTAGGGTGAGCTATATATAGCTCTAACAAAGGTCTCTAGCTACGGATGAAAAAACCCTTGGGGAGTACAAGGGAAAAACCCGAGCTCTTATATACAAGTATACAAGTTGATCATAGAGTTAAAGTGATGCATTGTACAATTATTTACAAGTATGTTATGCAGATGTGCATCTATGTACAAAAAGTCACCCATAGGTGTGTTAATCTTGGAAGAGAGAAGCTGCAAGAACTCCAAGTTTTGATCATAGCACTGTGAAGCGTGCCTCACTAAGTCCTTTAGTGAGAATATCCGCAATCATCTAAGAAGTGGGACAATGTTCAATCATTATAATCCCTTTCTTCACTTCATGTCTGACATAATGGTAATGAACAGCAATATGCTTGGATTTGTTATGCTGAATATAGTCTTTAGCCAGACTAATGGTGCTTCGATTATCACATCTGAGAGGAGTACTGGATGAGAGAGGATGACCAATATCTATAAGCAATTGGCACAACCAAACGAATTCTCAAGCTGCATACTCAGATTCTGTGGTAGAAACAACAACACAATGCTGCTTCTCACTTGCCCAAGAGACCAAGCAACCATTGATAAAGAAGCAAGTACCACTTGTAGACCTCATAAAGAAGTGAGAGCTTGCCCCCAATCCACATTTGTATATCCCAAAATATCAATGATTCTGTACGACGTCGATAAACTAATCCAAAGTTAGAAGTGCCTTTAAAATACTTTAGAACACGTTTTGCTACAGACCAACGTTGCATTGAGGGAGCAGCCAAATATTGACCTAGAAAATTGCGAGTAAAAATAATATTTGGTCGAGTGTTCAACCTGATAAACTCTAGGCAACCAACAAGATTGGCGTAGGGTTGATGTGAAACCTCAACATCATGAGTCGATCGAGTATATTTGATAGAGCTCACAAGAGAAGGATTGGTCACAGAGTGAGCATTCGTCAAGCCAAACTTTTGAACTGCATCTTGAATGAATTTTGTTTGTCGAAGTAGTAGAATTCCCTTGTGATGAAATCGTTGAACTTGAATACCAAGACATGAATGAATGTCACCAAGATCAACCATATCAAATGCTAAGGATAAGACTTTCTTGACATGTTGCAAGAAACCGAGATTGTTGGAAACAAGTATGGTGTCATCCACATAAAGAGCAAGGATGGCAAAAATAGCACCATCATGTTTGGCATATAAGTTGGGTCAAAGAAACAAGAGTTGAAACCTTGAGATGTGAGAAACTAATCAATTTTTATGTACCAAGAATGGGAAGTTTGTTCTAGACCATAAAGAGCATGATGAAGGCAACAAACAAGATGGTCCTTACCAGGAAGTATGAACCTTTGTGGTTGCTCCATATAAATCTCCTCTTTAAGATCTCCATTAAGAAAAGAAGTTTTCACATCCATTTGATGAATCTCCAAATCAAATTGAGTAGCAAAAGCCAAGAGTACTCGAATACTTGTGCTACGAACAACGATGAAAATGTACATGATAATCAACTCTTGCAATCAACGGGTCATCAACACAATCATGGATAGAACCATGCTCAAAATCAATAGCCAGATCAACATGAATATCAACACTATCATTAGAGGCCTACGTATGTGCAAGATGCAAATCAAGATTGTCAACAGAGCAAGAGGCCTATGTATGTGCAGGATGCAAATCAAGATTGTTAACACATTGCTCTGCAGATGGAGTACACTGCTACACACGGGCCTTATTCCGACAGTTAAGCACCAATGTTTAGCACGCGTAGGGCACTAATCATCGGTATGCAAAGCGAGCTTAAAAAGTATCGCTATATAGCGACACTTTTATAAACCTTGCTATATATCGACTTTTTTATAAATGTCGCTATATAGCGACGTTTATAAAAGTGTCGCTATATAGCGACACTTGCCAGACTTGTATAAAGTCGTTATATGGCGATGTTTTACAGAGTGTTTTTTTCCCCATACCGACCTTTAAAGATAGTTTCGCCCAATGAAAAAAAAAATTTCTTTTCATACATGTTTAATCCTTTGAAATAATAAAAGTACAAGAGCATGTACATCAAGTTTGAAGCTCATATATTCATGTCCATGTTTGACACTTGGCTTCATCCTGAGCCAAGTCTAGTGCACCAAACAAGTCTATCTCCAACTCTATACTGAGTTGATCTCCTATATCATCATCGTACTCTAGCATCGTATGTTCACCATAGACTTGATCATCTTCTTCAATAAATTCGGGTGATTCTTAATGATCGTCATCTTCTTCCTCAATATCATGATCTCCATCTTCCTCCTGTATGATGTCATTATGCACATCTTC
This sequence comes from Dipteris shenzhenensis, assembly GCF_047967505.1. Taxonomy (NCBI): domain Eukaryota; kingdom Viridiplantae; phylum Streptophyta; class Polypodiopsida; order Gleicheniales; family Dipteridaceae; genus Dipteris; species Dipteris shenzhenensis. The sequence goes on from NC_141614.1 coordinate 43,129,907, forward strand.
CTCTTGGCTCATATTGTAATCTTTATCTTCTTCTTTAAATCCATCTGGATCAATTGGATCTAGCATTGGTAGTGGCATCTCCATATCCACATCTCTATCTTCCAAAATTTGCTTACTTCGTGGTGCAACTTGGATCACATACCACCATCTTGGATCAAAACGATCCAGATGAAAAACTACCTATATTGAAGATGGGTACCAAATGCCGTCAATTATATGAAACTATTCGTAAGTACATGTACCAATTGATATTTAAAAACAAAAGATTCAATTAATCAAATCATTCGTATGCACCTGCTCACTGCACCTGCTCACAATACTCAAGAAGGACAAAGACCGTCGTAAATAGTTCTAAACCATTTTACATCAAGAATGAAACTACTAAATCGTCTAAAATCAATTTCATAGATTTTGTGTATGGTCCCACAATAATCCAACTGCGAGGAGAGAAGATTGCTATCCAAAGCACTTGCTCGGCTATCTTGTGTGAAGTTAGCCATGACTCCACAATCATACGTGACTCTCTTTCAATTGATGTGTTCCACACAAAAATGTCATTGGTATGTCTTGGAGCTCTGGAAATATCAGACCCACACTCTTGTCCATAAGATCTGTAACTTCTCTATCAAAGGTACCATGTACATGGCCTTAGACTCGAACATCACGTGCATTGTCCCTAAAAATAGAATCCATCATGTCCACCATACCCTCCTCATCATTTGGCACATCCGGGAGACTATACTCCTTCTCAAAGTGTGAAGGTATATGCACACCACCCTCGCTACCGTCCTCATCTTGTCTTCTCACTTGCAATGAGTGCAATGACAATACAACCTCTCCATAAGCCACTCTGCGCTCTCGAGCATTGGCGCATTATCGGACAAGCTTCCACTCGTCCCTTCCATCTGCACACCTCCAAAATCACAACACAAAATGCAAGGATATCCATTAAGATCCAAAAAATAGACACCCATGAGCTCCTTCCCTCTCTTCTTAGATCAAGTGCCCTATTTCATCGCTATATAGCGACGCTTATTTCATCGCTATATAGCGACGCTTTTAGGGTATAAGTATATAGCAACACTTTTAGGGTATAAGTGTCACTATATCGTGACCTTTAGGGTATAAGTGTCACTATATAGCGACACTTATACCCTAAAGGTCGCTATATAGTGACACTTTTAGGATATAAGTGTCGCTATAGAATGATTGCCCAGTGTTGCTATATAGCGATGCTGGGGGACTAAAACTCAAAACCCTGCACGACACCCTCTTCACAACTCTATTGTGAGAAAAGCAAAATTCTCTCCTCCAACGTTATATTCGGTGATCTCGCTTTCCTCCTCTATTCCCCACACTCCTCACCCCTACCAAGCCCCTCTCCCATTGACACTTGTGCTCCCTCTCCACCCTCCTCCCTCTCTACTTGTGTGAAAGGAAGTTTTTCAAGGTGTGTCTCTTTAAGTAATGTAGGTTCATTTTTTGTGAGATTTCGTTTTGTGAGTGTTGAAGCATGTTTCTCCTTGCATTGCTAAGCCTATGTGCTAATTTTCATGCTTGATTTTCAGAGATTAAGGACAAAAAACGAGATTTGCTCTTCTCTTTTTGGTATTTCCCTTTCTCCTCTTTTCCTTCCTTTCGGTGCTTTCTTCTTGTTTGTAGGCTTATGCTTATCTCCTCAATCCAATCCCTTTGGAAAGTTGCTCCTCCAACTCCTCCTTCCTCTAACTAGTTATCTGAAAAAATGGTATGTTTCCTCTCTTTTGTGGGGCCAGTGCATGAAACACCGAGCGGGACTTTTCTAGGTAAGAAAGTGGTTTCTCTTTTTTTCTTTTTTTGTTTTCGTTATTTGCATTGGCTTGCAGTTTCCCCGCATGGTCCCTCGTCTATACCGGCAGTATTTATTAGGACACCATTAAACACTGCCGGTAACCTTCCTATACCATGCGGTACATGTCCAATCGGCACGTGTGACGCTTGGATCGTCCGATTGGGAAGGATAAGAAATCTTATATGTTGAGATACCACATGGTACAAGAAGGTTATCGGTGGTGTCCATGACAAATCCCAGTTGTTCGGTATTTCTAGGATGACCAATTGTTCGGTACTTCCAGATGTCCGGATGCTCATTGTGTTACTAAATTATTGGTTCTTGATTTGCAGGATAATTATGGGCCTTCCTATTGTGTTGTTCAGTATTTCCAGGATGCCCAATTGTTTGTATTTCTAGTTGTTCGATACTTTCGACTACCCAGTTGTTTGGTACTTCTAGATGCCCAATTGTTCGGTACTTTCGGATGTCTGGATGCTTGTTGTGTTTTTGAATTATTGGTTCTTGATTTGCAGGATCATTATGGGCCTTCCTATTGTGTTGCTATGGTTTTCTTACACTACACAAGCGATATTTCAGCCCTGTCTTTGTGGACATCTCAAATCTGATACTTTTGGATTCCCAGATGCTCATTGTGTTTCTAGATTATTGGTTCTTGATCTGCACGATATTTATGGGCCTTCCTATTGTGTTGCTATGGCACTACCCAAGAGACATTTCAGCCCTACCTTTGTGGACATCTCAAATCGCCCGTCCATACTCATCTTTGGAGTGACTGACCTTCATACTCATCTTTGGAGTGACCGAAGCAATTTCCTCATACATTCATCCTTGGTACAATAGAAAAGGACACTTGAATATTTGCTGTGTTCATATACACTGCATGAAATCAGTCATTTTAGGTGGATGAATTGTGTAAAACATGAAGGCATGATTATAAAGGTTTGAGGAGGTTTGACCACATTGAACTTGGAGACAACAAGCTCTACTATTCAGATGAAGAGCTAAAACATCGAACTTGAAGATCTCAAGCCCTGATTATGCATCATCACTATGTCAAACAAGTTGAGATTTCCAGGTAGATTTTTCTATTTTTCACACATACTTTACATTGTATCATGCACCAAACATAGCGCCTATACTTTGCATTGTACTATGGACAAGTGCTTGTCTTATGCCTTTGTACTATCCACATGAAATTTTCACTGTATCATCCAACATTACATTGTATCATTCAAATTGGCATATGGCCATCCTTTGTATATATAATTTCACATAGATATATATAGTGGCTCGGTTTTTTCCCTTGTACTCCCCAAGGGATTTTTTCATCCGTAGCTAGAGGGCTAAGTTTGAGTGGGGGTGTTAGAGCTATATATAGCTTACCCTAACTCAACATAGTCCTCAACTATATATATGCCTATGATCTATGAATATAATCACTTCCTTGGAAGCAACTCTTGTGTCCGTCTCTCTCCTCTTTCTCTTCCTCTCAATAGAGTCAGTATAGGGGCATAAATGCAAGGGATCTGGAAGATCAGTATGTACCCACTTTGGCGTATCATTGTCACTGCATACCCCTTTCACATCATCCGAAACTCTACCGTTCGCATAGAGGTAAACTAGCTTTTTCGATCTTTTCGATGTCAAGCAGTTTCTTGTGCAGAATGCATGAACTTATAGTTACTCCAGTTGCATTCGCTAGAGGAGTTGCTACAAGGTTGCAATAACACCTTTATGGCCAAGGCTTGCAAATGAGGCATGGATGCTCCACACTCTTTCCACCATCTCCATGCTGGCATGTCTTTTGCTAGTTCTTTGATTCTTGGATAGGCAAACGGTCCTTCTCTATTTCGAAAAGTTGATAGTTCCCTAACAGCAAAGGCATACTCTATCCTATCCTCAAACAAACATCCAAGAAGATCATTCCACAACTACATTATCTAAACATAAGTCTCTATGCGATATTCCCACCATTGTGGATGTAATATATGGGCGACATAGTGCAAAGAGTTGTGAGCTTGATTCCATCGTTTTCACACCATCTTTTGCAACGCAATTCGTTTAGTCATGCTATTCCCACCTTTAGCGGGCCTCGCGTCTTCCTTCAAAACATCCCTCTTAGCAGTCCACCATGCCATATAAGCACTTCCCATGCTTGGCCACCGATAACTTTCTCAAATTTGCACCAGAAGACCTCCAAAAAACCACATCAAGTCAGACATGTCAAAATCGACAAGAGAAAATAAGCAATGAGATACTCAAAGCACTGTGTATTGAAATCAACAAGTAATACTTCCTGTCTTTCTTCATTATAATAGCAAGACCTTTGTAGCTCTAATACCATGTTGAGAGAGAAGAAGAAGAGATGATAGACACACCAAATAGACTCCCAAATACTGATTCATATTAATCACTAGTTACACATATATAGGTGAGACCTAGTTCAAGTTAGGGAGAGCTATATATAGCTCTAACATAGTCTCGATGGTGACTCACATGTCGTGGGGATCTTGAAGGAATGCCGATGGTGCCTCCCCTCCAATCTACTTCTTGTGAGAGCAATGCAAAGCACAAGCCATCCGTGAGTATCACTTAAGCAGCTCTCAGATTGTTGCAATGTGTTTTCATGAGAGATAGAGGGAAGGGGAATATGGGAGAAGAGAGGGAGAAGGGGAGGTTCTTATGGTAACTACCCGATAAGAGGTAGAGGATATTTATGGTGTGTGATCCTCCTTTACTAGTGCTTTCCCCTTCTTGTGAGCAGGTTTTTTGTGGTCCTACCTTTTCCAAGGGAGGTTCTTGTGGTTCTTCTCTCCAATATTTGGCTTAACTTTTCATAATTGATAGGCTTGAATTTGATGTCTTCCTCTCATTTGTTGGTGATGACAATTTTTTAGGCTTTGGCCTCCATTCGTTCTTCTACTCTTTATTGAGCACATTGTCAATGTTGTTGGAAGATCATGGAGGTGTTTTGCTTTATCAACAAGTACCTTGGGTATCCAAATATAAGTGTTTCCAAGGTAATATCCCTGGGCCTCTAGTAATCTTGTGGAAACCCAACGTTATTGTACCTTCCTTGTTGGATGGTGTAATTTAGTGGTGGCAAACACAAAGGCACTACAAAGAAAACCAGAGAACACCCAAAATCACTCTCGTAAGAGAAGAGGGAGATGTTATTCAAAACTTGTGCATCCAATAATGAAGACGAAAGTCAACCAATTGGAATTTTATACATGTCACCTTTTGAAGGGAGGGCCAACCCTATTTCCTTTGTACCACTCTCTTTTGTCATTCTTTAACAACCATCTTGGGCCTATTTGGCTCTAAGGCACATCCTAGCTCTATGGACTTTTCACTACAATATTGCCACCAACAAATGTAGTTAATGTGCCCCTCTTCCTGTTCTCAATTCAGTGCCATGGATCATGCAACAGTCATGGTTGTCGATGAAGCTTATTCCCGGTGAGTACCCTTGTGTATTTTTTCCATTTGTAGTGATTCATAGGCCTTCAATAGATCCTTTGTGGTAGAATTGTTGCTGGAAAGATGGATATTGCATATCTGGTAGCATTGGATTGCAATGTAATTGGCATGGCATGGCTTGATTGATTGGAATGGTTAGACGTTGGGTGGATGGATTATAGATGAGTACTTGTGACCTTGCAAAGAAAGAGGAAGCAAGAAAAAGTTCTAAGGTGTAAGCTAGTAGAGAGAAGGTATTAGTAGGGATTGATGTAAGATCCTAGTGGTCTTAGGGTTAGCCTATTAAGTACAGTGTATTCTCATTCTCTGCCTTAAGTTCCACATTTTATTTGAGGGGAACTTTTATTGGATTTTCATCAGACTATGTCTTTGACCTACCATGCTTGTAAGTTTGAAGATTTGCATGGCATTTTTCCTTCCTTCTCTACTTTGAAGTTATTTCAAAATCCATTTTATGGATTATATTTTATCAAGGGCTTTGTTTGAGTCATCAAATTCCAGTCTGATAATAACACCATACAAACCTCTACGTATGAAGAGGATTACTACATTTTGGGTTCTAGGAAAGTCCTCTAAGTTAAAACTGATATGATATTGGAAGGCTCAAATGGCTAAGTGGGTACTAGGGCTAAGCATAAAAAATAAGAATAATAAGGAAAAATAAAAAAGAGGAGGGAGAGTTATAGTTAGCTAAGGAAGGGTGGGGTTAGTAAATGAAAGTGATAACAAATCTTTGAGGATCACAAGAAACTCATTCAAACCCCCTCTTTGTTTTTTTGGGTCATCAAAGTCACCATGCAATTAAACTCATCCTATAGAGCTATTGGTGTAGGATCACTTGTAGTTATAAAGGTGGAGGAGTGCCTTGGGATAACAAGGGTTAAGATCTCTTTGGCTACCCTAGACCTTTACTAGTGAGGAGCTTCTTCCATGGTAGCAACATGTTGTGAAGGGCTTCAATATCTTTTGTCGAAGTAGGTTCATGTGTATATACTCCATTTTAATAACTAGGTTATCATGGATCTACTACTATGGAGTTCACTGAATGTTGTATTGAAGGAGTGGGTTTGTATTTCTTTGTGGAAAACTGATGAAGGCCTTTAACTAGCATTGCCTTTTCCTTTGAGGAGCTTTCAATCTTGTGTTACTACTCCATTTTAGGAGTAGGTTTCTGTGTAGCTACTGCTAGTGAATGCTTCATTGTTGGTGTCGTAGACTTAAACCTTTCAGGTCTCTCCTCTTATTTTTCTAGTTCTAGAGAGTGAAGCTGGCCATGATACATCATGAGAAGGTGTTCTGCCATGTTGATGAAGCTTAGGGATCCACATTGCCATCCTAAAGAAAAGGGCTAGTTTCCCTAACCCTAGCCCTAAATGGGTTTGTATATATTCTACATTTTCAACTAAATCTAGTGTATAATTAGTCATTTGTGGTGTACTCTCTAGCTGCGCCCTCTCTCCTCATCTCCACTTTTCTCCTCTCCCCTCTTCATATTTTGTCAGTACTCACTGGGAAATATCTTCATTGACAATGAACGACAACCATGACCATTGCACAATCCATGGCACTGAATCGAGAACAGGGAGGGGGCCACACTACCTACATTAGTCGGTGGCAATATTGTAGTGGCAAGTCCATAGAGCTAGGATGTGCCTTGGAGCCAAATAGCCCCAAGATGGTTGTTAAAGAATGAGGAAAGAGAGTGGTATAAAGGAAATAGGCTGCTCTAAGACTAGAGTCTCAGTAGCAAGGTTCTCAGTAGTTTGCTCTTCAGTTCCAAGCACCTGACTAGTAGGCTGCTTTAGAGTCTCATGACCAAGTTCTTAGTGAGTAGGGACCTGGCTACTAGGTTCCTGACTAGTAGGCTGCTCTGGAGTCTGTAAGGTCATGGTTGAAGAACCATCCATGCCTCCTGATAACTCCTCCTGGTCATGCTTTGCCTGATCCATACCTTCTTTGAGTAAGGCTTCCTTGCTTGATCCACTTGCACCTCCTTGACTCTAGTTGACAATTGATCACCCTTATTTTTTGTGCAAATTTTTTCTTGGCATAAGTCATCAGATGCAGAGCTTTCATCCTCATCATCACCTGAGCTAGAATCATCACCCTCATACTCCCTACCCTCGTCTTCAACATTTTTCTCACTACCCTCTTCTTTGACATTTTCCTCTTCAAAGAAGGTAGTGCAACTATAATATGTGTCAAAGAACTCAATTTGATGGGGGGTATCAATGACATTTACATTTCTACCTTGGCATAGCAATTTCTCATCAGCAAAGCCCATTCGATAAAATGCTACTTCCCACCCATCATTCATTAAATTCTTTGTCATCTCTAGTATCACATCAGGATTTATCAGCTTTCTGTAATCCACCATTGCTGCATCAAGCTTAACCTTATTATCCTCAAAGTAATGAAGCTCGAGAGTCCTTAAAGGAATTTTGATTGGATTGCCACCACCCCTAGATAAGAAGCACATCAAGAATGGCTGCAAGACTTGAATGGCAGTGCCTTCCAAGACAGTCATATGATTGCGTAGGACTATACCATGGTATACTTTTGAAAGTAAATACCCAAATGCAGATGTCAAACTCGCATACAAGGCATCCCTTTGTGATTCTATCATGAACAGGACCAACATTGATCTTTTCTTATCTGCCAAAAGTCCTTCTACAATAAACTGCACAAGTTCAACTATCTGTGACACTGCAAGGTCTTGCAATTCATCCATGCAAAATACGCATGGCTTCTCCCAAGCATGACCGCTCATTGTTATGAAATGCTCTGTATCAATGCCATTGATGTGTGCAAATTTTGTATCATTCTCTGATAGCAGGATATCATAGGAGAAGCTGAATGGAGAACCATCATCTAAACCACTAATTTCTCTACCTTGGGCAATGGACTGCAAGGCCTTTTTCTTGATGTCCATATATTCTATCTCAACAACCTTTGGCATTTTAGCTCTTAGATCCTTTGTTGGTGTGGCATCTGCATCCATTGAAGCCAACCATTTTCTAGCCCATGTCTTATCAAGGAGTTGACCTAGGCTAAGTGCTTTCTTCTTATCCACATCAATTGACTTGCCAGCTAACTCATCATTAGATTTCAATAAAAACAATAGTGCCGAGAGAGCAGCCTCACTTTGAATCATTCGGGTGACCACTTCATCCAAGTTGCTATGCTTGCTCTTCTTTCCAAGAAGCAGTCACCACTTAGGATCTTCTTGCAAACTTCTTCTGTTATTGCATCTGGAACAAACCTTAATGCTCTCCACCAAACAATAGACATCAGTTTCTTTATTTCTTTCCTCTGAGTTGCAGTGTGCTCTGGTGCCTCAAAGGATATCTTCCCTGTTTCATATGCTTGGCAAACATCCACCATGCTCTGAAATAGTGAGTCCTTGTGGAAGACAATGCAAGTAACATCCCTGTATCTTACAATGGCAGTGTTCAAATCCTTTGCCTCAACCTTATTACTTGGTATGCCTTGCGTATTGCTTACAACACCTTTCAAGCATCTATAGAACCGAGTCCTCTTTGCCATGTACTCAGATGTAGGTCTCCTGCCCTTCACTGTTTGTGGCTTTCCACAACCCACCCATAACTCCCTTGCCTTTATCAAGATCTCAAAAAGAGAAGAGCGCCTTTTCAACCTAAATAGAGCAAAATTCAGCCTTTCTGATTCTAGAATGTGCTTCGAGAGATCGTTAAATATGCATACATGACAAATGACCCGTTGAAACTTTTCCATCCACTCAATCTATGGCAAGTTTCCTTTTATTCCCTCACCAAGGGCGATCCTGCAAGCTTCACAAAAGTGTTGCCCATCAATGGGCTCGAACCTGCATCTTTCCACAGCATTCATCTCTTCTCGATGTCAGTCCCATATCGGCTTTGGTACAAAGCCTCTCCATGAACAAAGTCACTCCTTCTAAAGTTCTCAAAAGCATCAAGAAAGTCCAGGCGCTTTTGAAATGTGACATCAGGCAATGTAGGATCATCTTCTTGAAGTCTCTTAAACGTTATAGGATGAAGAGTGATATTAGTGGCAACTGGAGTTCTTGTTTTCCTCGTATCTTCATACAATTTGTGTGCAAATGTCTTATCTAGCTTTCTTTGATTTGTGAATAACGAAGCTTGATCAATAAGCTGAATTGTGAAAATCCTTAAACGTACCCCTCATCCTCTGAAGGATGTAAGTCTGCCACACTTATAGAAAAGTCTTCAAGACTTGTATCTTCTTCTTGCGGATCCTCCTATTCATCGCTATCCAATTTTTCGCCTAGTTTTAAATAACCTGCACTTGAACAATCTGCACGTGGAGTAGGAGTTATTTTTGCTCTCTTTCTTGGAATAGCTGTAGAATGAATCTGCTCCATGATCACTCCTCCTTGTTCCTATAGTTGTAGCAGTCGATGGTTTAGGTACAGTTGGAGATACTATAGTTACTGCTGCAGATATTGTAGTTACTCTTGCCGAAGTTACCGTAGTTATCACCACAGATATTGGCGGTACAACTTGAGGGTTACATGTTATAGATGGCGTACTTACTGTTGCACTTACTACTGCTGAAGGTATAACATTACCACTTGGAAATGCATCCCACATTTTCTTCAATGCTTCTAAGGCACTAAGTAATTCTTGGGATCCCTCAATTGAATCTGGTAAGGGCTTCAAGAAGTGCTTGTGGGTAACTCGTAACTTGTAAACCACCTCGTCATTCTTCCCTTTGCACACAACTTCTATCAAATTGTTTTCTTTAATGTTGATGTTTAAGACCATGCCACCATTTCTTACTGCCTCTGGAGAATATTTCACGCTTGACACATTCTCTGCAGTGATCACCAAAAAATACTTTGATTTGCGCTCCATAAAATACCAAGCATGTTCAAGGTATTTGAAAGAAACCTTGGAACTAAAACTGGAAGCCATAGTTTTCTGAAAAACAATAAAAAATAAAAAATGAGAATTACAATGATTTTCAAACTCGAAATATTAAATAAATTTCTAATTAAATATTGTTTTAAGTTTTATTTATTTTTAATTTTTAAAATTTTCAAACTTAAATTAAATTTATTTATTTTTTGTCTTTTTTTAAATTATTTTATTTTATTTTATTTTAATTAATTAATTTATTTTTATATTTAAAATTTAATTTAATTTTTTTAAAATTTTTAAGTTTTATTTATTTTAACTTTTTTTATTTTTAAAAATAAATTAATCCCACATGGAAAATGGGACTGGTGCCAGACTCACTTGGAGAATGGCACCAATGCCATTCTCCACAATTTTTTTTCGTATTTTTTTTTCTTTTTTAAATTAAATTAAATTAATTTTTTTTGTCTTTAAAAAATAAAATAAAAATTTAAAGCCCCTTTGGGGGCTTAGGGTAGGGGAGGGGATTAACCCCCAACCTGTTGCAGCCTCCCCGCCATCCTGCCTCTCCCTTCCTCTCCCCCGCCTCCCCCTCCCGTCTGCGCCCTCCCGTCGGCCCCCTCCCCTCCCTCCCGCCTCCCCCTCCCGTTTGTGCCCTCCCTGCCCTCTCGCCTCCTTGCCTGCCTCCTCTCCCTCCTCCGTCCCGTCTCCCCGCCTACCTCCTCTCCCTTCTCCCTCCCGCCTCCCCGCCTGCCTCCTCTCTCCTGTCTGCCCTCTCCTCTCCCTCCTCCCTTCCCTCCCATCCTCCTCACCACTCCCCGCCTTAAAAAAGAGGGAGAAGAGGGGGGGAAGCGGGAGGAGAGGGGAAGGGAGTGGAGAGGGGAAGGGAGTAGAGGGAGGAAGGGAGGGGGCCGATGGGAGGGGAGGTGGGGAAGGGGGAGCAGGAAGGGGGCGACGAGAGGGCAGGAGGAGAGGAGGGAGAGGGGGTTAACGGCTGACGGGAGGGGGAGGTGGGGAAGGGGGAGCAGAGGTGGGGAAGGGAGGGTGGGGAGGGGGCGGGAGGAGAGGAGGGAGGGGGGGTTCACCCCCCCAACCTCTTGCACATGCAACAGGTGGGGGGGTGTTATTAACCCCCATGCACAACAGGTGGGGGGGTTAATAACACCCCCCCACCTGTTGCATGTGCAACAAGTTGGGGGGGGTTAACCCCCCCTCCCTTCTCTCCTCTCGCTCTCCCGTTGCCCCTTCCCTGCCTCCCCTCCCCCTTCCCCACCTCCCCCTCTCGTCGGCCCTCTCCCTGCCTCCCCTCCCGCTTCCCCCCCCTCCCTCCTCTCCTCTCGCCCTCCCATCGCCCCTTCCCTGCCTCCCCTCCCTCTTCCTCGCCTCCCCGTCCTGTCGGCCCCCTCCCCTCCCTCCCGCCTGCGACGAGGAGGGGGAGGCAGAGGGGGAGGCGGGGGAGGGGCCGGCGGGGAGGGGGAGGGGAAGGGAGGGCTGGCAGGGAGGGGAGGTGGGGAAGGGGGAGGGGCCGGCGGGGAAGGGGAAGGGGGAGGCAGGGAAGGGAGGGGCCGACGGGGAGGGGGAGGGGAAGGGAGGGCCAGCAGGGAAGGGAGGGGCTAGCGGCGAGGGGGAGGGGAAGGGAGGGCCGGTGGGAAAGGGAGTGGCCGGCGGGGAAGGGAGGGGCCGATGGGGAGGGAAAGCAGGAGGAGAGGGGAGGAAGGAAAGGAGGAGAGGGGAAGCGAGGGGAAGGGAAAGGGGGAGGAGGGGGAGGAGAGGAAAAGGGAGGGGAAGGGGAGGAGAGGAAGCAGGAGGAGGGAGGGGGGAAGCGGGAGGAGAGGGGAAGGGAGGGGAGAGAGGAAGCGGGAGAAAAAGGGGGAGGAGAGGGGAAGGGAGGGGGAGGGGAGGGCAAGGGAGGGAAGGGAGGAAGCGAGAGAGGAAGCAAGAGGAGAGGGGATGGGAAGTAGGAGGGGAGGGAGGAGACGGAGGGAGTACCTAGGTGGAGAGGTGGTGGAGGAGCTCTAGGAAAGTTGTGAGAGAGAATGAGGAGAAGTAGAGTTTTATAGGAAATGGGTAGCTTTTAGGTCAAGTCAGCTTTTTTTAGTTTTTAAGGTTTTTTTAGTTCTTTTAGGTTCACTATAAGTAGAACATTCTTCATTCTCTCTTTTAGGTTCACTATAAGTGGATCTACGATGCTTCAAGACCAAACCCATGCATTCTCGCATATAATCCTCATTAAACTCCACATTTGGTGGGTTCGGGTATCTTTGTTTTAATTCACCGATGAGTGCCTGCTTCTTTTGGGCATCTTGATACCACCAATCGGTAGAAATGCCACTCTTGAAGTGATGACTCATCAACCTCCTCATGGTGGCCATCACTGCTTTGCCCTTTCTATCTTCTATTATCTCTCTGGCAGTTGTGATTTGATAGGAGAGATCCCTTGATGAGTAAGGAGGACTGACGGTAGCAGAGTCAGAAGGAGTGGAAGCTGCGCGAGTGCTTCCAACGCGAGGAGTAGCAGTGGGAGTAGGAGAGGGAAGGGACCTGACTGATACTGTGTCTCTGAACCAAGTGGAGACCTGTAGGAACGTGAGTGTGCTGACTCGTCTACATCTCCCGAGTCAGCACAACATGAGCCGCCCTTCCTACTCTTCCTTCCCTTATGAGAGGCATGCGCAGGTGATGACCCCGCGGTCGAAGGGGCACGAGGGGATGGCTGGGCAGTAAGTCCACCCGTTGGTGTAGGGGAGGGAATTGCTGAGGTCCTTTGACATAGCAGAGAGAAGAATCTTGCTGCCTCCTCATCACTCATCTGTGCTACAAACTCGTCGGGACTCCCAACAAAGCCATGCACGGCTAGCAAAGAAGTTCCTCGAGGGGTAGTCGCAGTGCTACGTGGAAGAGGAGTCGGACTAGGGGTAGTCCTCCGGGTAGTCACTTGAGAGGAATCAAAGTCCTCTGGAGCATAAAGATCATGAGCTCTTCTCCTACGAGGCTGTCCGTACTCATCGGATGAGCGACGTGATCCCATGTCTAACATAGACAAACACGAAAACAAAAAACAAAAAAACAAACATAAGCATAGCCATAGGCATAGGCATAGGCAAAGAGGGAAAGAAGAGGAAGAAGAGGAAGAGAAAGAGGAAGAAGAGCAAGAGGAATCTGAAAAAGAGGGAGAGAAGAGGGAAAAGAGAAGAGGAAGAAGAGGGAAAGGAAAGAGGGAAAAGAGAAGGGGGAGGAGGAGAAAGAAGAGGGAAAGGAAAGAGGGAAAGAAGAGGATTTTAGAGGGAAAAGAGAAGGGGGAGGACAAGAGGAAGAAGAGGGAAAGGAAAGAGGGAAAGAAAAGGAGAGAAGAGGGAGAGGAAGAGGAAGAAGAGGAAGAAGAGGGAGAGAAGAGGAAGAAGAGAGAAGGGGAAAAGAGAGAAGGGGGAAAGACAGAATAAGAGAAGGGGGAAAAAATAGCATATGTCTACTCCGCTTATGCTCATGCATAAGCATAAGCATGAGCATATGTCTAATTTCCTTATGATCATGCTTATCCCGCATAAGCTCATGCTCATGCATAAGCATAAGCATGAGCTCATGCTTATGCTTATTCTTAAGCATAAGCATAAGCATAAGCTCATGCTTATGCATAAGCTCATGCTTATGCTTATGCATGAGCTTATGCGGAAATAGAGAATAAGAGTTAGAGGAAATAGAGAATAAGAGAAGGGGGAAAGAGAGAAGCATAAGCATGAGCTCATGCTTATGCTTATGCGGAAATAGAGAATAAGAGTTAGAGGAAAAAGAGAATAAGCGAAGGGGGAAAGAGAGAAGCATAAGCTCATGCTCATGCATAAGCATAAGCATGAGCTTATGCTTATGCGGAAATAGAGAATAAGAGTTAGAGGAAATAGGAAAGGGGGAAAGAGAGAAGCATAAGCATGAGCATAAGCTCATGCTTATGCTTATCCATGAGCTTATGCGGAAATAGAGAATAAGAGTTAGAGGAAATAGAGAAGGGGGAAAGAGAGAAGCATAAGCATGAGCATAAGCATAAGCTCATGCTTATGCTTATGCATGAGCTTATGCGGAAATAGAGAATAAGAGAAGGGGGAGAGAGAGAAGCATAAGCATGAGCATAAGCTCATGCTCATGCATAAGCATAAGCTCATGCTTATGCTTATGCGAAAATAGAGAATAAGAGTTAGAGGAAATAGAGAATAAGAGAAGGGGGAAAGAGAGAAGCATAAGCATGAGCATAAGCTCATGCTCATGCATAAGCATGAGCATGAGCTTATGCTTATGCAGAAAGAGAGAATAAGAGTTAGAGGAAATAGAGAATAAGAGAAGGGGGAGAGAAAGAAGCATAAGCATGAGCATAAGCTCATGCTCACGCATAAGCATAAGCTCATGCTTATGCTTATGCGGAAATAGAGAAAAAGAGTTAGAGGAAATAGAGAAGGGGGAAAGAGAGAAGCATAAGCATGAGCATAAGCTCATGCTTATGCTTATGCATGAGCTTATGCGAAAAGAGAGAATAAGAGTTATAGGAAATAGAGAAGGGGGAAAGAGAGAAGCATAAGCATGAGCATAAGCTCATGCTCATGCATAAACATAAGCATGAGCTTATGCTCAAGCATAAGCATAGGCATAAGCTCATGCTTATGCTTATGCATGAGCTTATGTGAAAATAGAGAATGAGAGAAGGGGAAAATAGAGAAGGGGAAAGAGAGAAGCATAAGCATGAGCATAAGCTCATGCTCATGCATGAGCATAAGCATGAGCTTATGCTTATGCTTATCCTTAAGCATAAGCATAAGCATAAGCTCATGCTTAGGCTTATGCATGAACTAATGCGGAAATAGAGAATGAGAGAAGGGGGAAATAGAGAAGGGGGAAAGAAAGAAGCATAAGCTCATTCTCTCATTCTCTATTTCCGCATTAGTTCATGCATAAGCCTAAGCATGAGCTTATGCTTATGCTTATGCTTAAGGATAAGCATAAGCATAAGCTCATGCTTATGCTCATGCATGAGCTTATGCGGAAATAGAGAATGAGAGAAGGAGGAAAGAGAGAAGCATAAGCATGAGCATGAGCATGAGCTTTTGCTTATGCTTAAGCATAAGCATAAGCATAAGCTCATGCTTATGCTTATGCATGAGCATGAGCTTATGCGAAAATAGATGCAGAAATAGAGAATGAGAGAAGGAGGAAAGAGAGAAGCATAAGCATGAGCATAAGCATGAGCTTATGCTTATGCTTAAGCATAAGCATAAGCATAAGCTCATGCTTATGCTTATGCATGAGCATGAGCTTATGCTTATGCTTAAGCATAAGCATAAGCATAAGAGTTACAGGAAATAGAGAATAAGAGTTACAGGAAATAGAGAAGGGGGAAAGAGAGAAGCATAAGCATGAGCATAAGCTCATGCTCATGCATGAGCATAAGCTCATGTTCATGAGCATAAGCTCATGCATAAGCATAAGCTCATGCATGAGCATAAGCTCATGCATGAGCATAAGCTCATGCATAAGCATAAGCATAAGCTCATGCTTATGCTTATGCATGAGCTTATGCAGAAATAGAGAATGAGAGAAGGGGGAAATAGAGAGGGGGGAAAGAGAGAAGCATAAGCATGAGCATAAGCTCATGCTCATGCATGAGCATAAGAATGAGCTCATGCTTAATCTTTTAAGCATAAGCTCATGCTTATGCTTATGCATGAGCTTATGCGGAAATAGAGAATAAGAGTTAGAGGAAATAGAGAAGGGGGAAAGAGAGAAGCATAAGCATGAGCATAAACTCATGCTCATGGATGAGCATAAGCATGAGCTTATGCTTATGCTTATGCTTAAGCATAAGCATAAGCTCATGCTTATGCTTATGGATGAGCTTATGCGGAAATAGGGAATAAGAGGGAAAGGAAAGAGAGAAGGGGAAAAGAGAGAAGGGGGAAAGAGAGAATAAGAGAAGGGGGGAAAAAGAGAAGGGGGAAAAAAGAGAATAAGAGAAGGGGGAGGAAGGAAAGAGTTTGAGGGGAAGAGAGGGTTCGTACGCCCATCACTGCAGCTAGCGCTTAAGGTGCTAGCTGCAGGCCAATGCAAATAACAAAAATAATAAATGGAAAAAAGAGGAAAGAGTTACGTGAAATAGTATGTCCCGCTAGGTGTTGTGGACTGGCCCTACAAAAGAGAGAAAACAACCCATTTTTTCAAATAAGATGTTATAGGAAGGAGGAGATTACAAAAGCAACTTCTTGAAAGGAGGAGATTGAGGAGACAAGGAGAAAGAGAAGGAAGAGAAATACAGAAAAAAGAGGTGAGTCTTCTTTCTTTCTTGAAATCTCGTTTTTTGTTTCAATCCTTTGAAAACAAGCATGAAACTAGTTTACAGGTTTAGCAATACAAGGAGAAGCACTCACAAAACTAAAGCTAACAAACAAACAACCTACATTGTTGAAACAAACTCACCTCTTGAAGAACTTCCTTTCAAAAAAAACCAAAGAGGAAAAAGGGTAGAGAGGGAGTAGAAGAGCTAGGAGAAGTGTGAGGAGTGGAAAATAGAGTGGGAGGTTGCTTGAAATAGGTGGGAGGTCATCGAAAATAGGTGGGAGGAGATATTGGCTTGCTATCTTGAGAGATTAGAGAATAGTATAAAGAAAACGCAGCACGACGAGACTTTCGGGTTTTAACCCACAGTGTCGCTATATAGCGACGCTTATTCATCGCTATATAGCGACCTTTTTAATTTAAAAACGTCGCTATATAGCAATGGAACAAAGCAAAAAGGTCGCTATATATCACATGGTTGACTAGACTATCACATGGCACATACTGGACCATCTGGACATAAGCATAAGCATAAGCTCATGCCTATGCTTATGTAGAAAGAGAGAATAAGAGTTAGAGGAAATAGAGAATAAGAGAAGCGGGAAAGAGAGAAGCAAAAGCATGAGCATAAGCTCATGCTCATGCATAAGCATAAGCTCATGCTTATGCTTATGTGGAAATAGAGAATAAGAGTTAGAGGAAATAGAGAAGGGGGAAAGAGAGTTTCATAAGCATGAGCATAAGCTCATGCTTATGCTTATGTTATGCTCATGCTTATGCTTATGCATGAGCTTATGCCAAAATAGAGAATAAGAGTTAGAGGAAAGAGAGAAGCATAAGCATGAGCATAAGCTCATGCTCATGCATAAGCATAAGCATGAGCTTATGCTCAAGCATAAGCATAGGCATAAGCTCATGCTTATACTTATGCATGAGCTTATGCAGAAATAGAGAATGAGAGAAGGGGAAAATAGAGAAGGGGGAAAGAGAGAAGCATA
The DNA here is from genome assembly GCF_047967505.1 of Dipteris shenzhenensis. Classification (NCBI taxonomy): domain Eukaryota; kingdom Viridiplantae; phylum Streptophyta; class Polypodiopsida; order Gleicheniales; family Dipteridaceae; genus Dipteris; species Dipteris shenzhenensis. The sequence continues at coordinate 43,147,411 of NC_141614.1, forward strand.
AGCATGAGCATAAGCTCATGCTCATGCATGTGCATAAGCATGAGCTTATGCTTATGCCGTTCTCTATTTCCCCCTTCTATCATTCTCTATTTCTGCATAAGCTCATGCATAAGCATAAGCATGAGCTTATGCTTATGCTTATGCTTAAGCATAAGCATAAGCATTAGCATAAGCTCATGCTTATGCTTATGCATGAGCTTATGCAAAAATAGAGAATGAGAGAAGGGGGAAATAGAGAATGGGGAAAGAGAGAAGCATAAGCATGAGCATAAGCTCATGCTCATGCATGAGCATAAGCATGAGCTTATGCTTATGCTTACGCTTAAGGATAAGCATAAGCATAAGCTCATGCTTATGCTTATGCATGAGCTTATGCGGAAATAGAGAATGAGAGAAGAGAGAAAGAGAGAAGCATAAGCATGAGCATAAGCATGAGCTTATGCTTATGCATGAGCATGAGCTTATGCGGAAATAAAGAATAAGAGTTAGAAGAAATAGAGAAGGGGGAAAGAGAGAAGCATAAGCATGAGCATAAGCTCATGCTCATGCATAAGCATAAGCATGAGCTTATGCTTATGCATGAGCTTATGCAGAAATAGAGAATGAGAGAAGGGGGAAATAGAGAGGGGGGAAAGAGAGAAGCATAAGCATGAGCATAAGCATGAGCTTATGCTTATGCTTTTAAGCATAAGCATAAGCATAAGGTCATGCTTATGCTTATGCATGAGCTTATGCAGAAATAGAGAATAAGAGTTAGAGGAAATAGAGAAGGGGGAAAGAGAGAAGCATAAGCATGAGCATAAGCTCATGCTCATGCATGAGCATAAGCATGAGCTTATGCTTAAGCATAAGCATAAGCTCATGCTTATGCTTATGGATGAGCTTATGCGGAAATAGAGAATAAGAGGGAAAGGAAAGAGAGAAGGGGAAGAGAGATAAGGGGGAAATAGAGAATAAGAGAAGGGAGGAAAAAGAGAAGGGGGAAAAAAGAGAATAAGAGAAGGGGGAGGAAGGAAAGAGTTTGAGGGGAAGAGAGGGTTCCTATGCTAGTTGCAGGCCAATGCAAATAACAAAAATAATAAATGAAAAAAAGAGGAAGGACTTACTTGAAATAGTATCTTCCGCTAGGTGTTGTGGACTGGCCTACAAAAGAGAGAAAACAACCCATTTTTTCAAAAAAGATGTTATAGGAAGGAGGAGATTACAAAAGAAACTTCTTGAAAGGAGGAGATTGAGGAGACAAGGAAAAGAGGAGACTGAGGAGACAAGGAGAAAGAGAAGGAAGAGAAATACAGAAAAAAGAGGTGAGTCTTCTTTCTTTCGTAAAATCTTGTTTTTTGTTTCAATCCTTTGAAAACAAGCATGAAAACTAGTTTACAGGTTTAGCAATAAAAGGAGAAGCACTCACAAAACTAAAGCTAACAAACAAACAACCTACATTGTTGAAACAAACTCACCTCTTGAAGAACTTCATTTCAAGAAACCAAAGAGGAAAAAGGGTAGAGAGGGAGTACAAGAGCTAGGAGAAGTGTGAGGAGTGGAAAATAGAGTGGGAGGTTGCTTGAAATAGGTGGGAGGTCATCGAAAATAGGTGGGAGGAGATATTGGCTTGCTATCTGGAGAGATTAGAGATGCAGCACGACGAGACTTTCGGGTTTTAACCCACAGTGTCGCTATATAGCGATGCTTATTCGTCCCTATATAGCGACGTTTTTAATTTAAAAACGTCGCTATATAGCAATCGAACAAAGCAAAAAGGTCGCTATATATCACATGGTTAACTGGACTATCACATGGCACATACTGGACCATTTGGACATAAGCATAAGCATAAGCTCATGCTTATGCTTATGTAGAAAGAGAGAATAAGAGTTAGAGGAAATAGAGAATAAGAGAAGCGGGAAAGAGAGAAGCATAAGCATGAGCATAAGCTCATGCTCATGCATAAGCATAAGCTCATGCTTATGCTTATGTGGAAATAGAGAATAAGACTTAGAGGAAATAGAGAAGGGGTAAAGAGAGAAGCATAAGCATGAGCATAAGCTCATGCTTATGCTTATGCATGAGCTTATGCAAAAATAGAGAATAAGAGTTAGAGGAAATAGAGAAGGGGGAAAGAGAGAAGCATAAGCATGAGCATAAGCTCATGCTCATGCATAAGCATAAGCATGAGCTTATGCTCAAGCATAAGCATAGGCATAAGCTCATGCTTATGCTTATGCTTAAGCATAAGCATAGGCATAAGCTCATGCTTATGCAAAAATAGAGAATGAGAGAAGGGGAAAATAGAGAAGGGGGAAAGAGAGAAGCATAAGCATGAGCATAGGCTCATGCTCATGCATGTGCATAAGCATGAGCTTATGCTTATGCTTATGCTTAGGCATAAGCATCAGCATAAGCTCATGCTTATGCTTATGCATGCTATGCAGAAATAGAGAATGAGAGAAGGGGGAAATAGAGAAGGGGGAAAGAGAGAAGCATAAGCATGAGCATAAGCTCATGCTCATGCATGAGCATAAGCATGAGCTTATGCTTATGCTTATGCTTAATGATAAGCATAAGCATAAGCTCATGCTTATGCTTATGCATGAGCTTATGCGGAAATAGAGAATGAGAGAAGGGGGAAAGAGAGAAGGATAAGCATGAGCATAAGCATGACCTTATGCTTATGCTTATGCTTATGCTTAAGCATAAGCATAAGCATATGCTTATGCATGAGCATGAGCTTATGCAGAAATAAAGAATAAGAGTTAGAGGAAATAGAGAAGGGGGAAAGAGAGAAGCATAAGCATGAGCATAAGCTCATGCTCATGCTTATGCTTATGCATGAGCTTATGCACAAATAGAGAATGAGAGAAGGGGGAAATAGAGAGGGGGGAAAGAGAGAAGCATAAGCATGAGCATAAGCTCATGCTCATGCATGAGCATAAGCATGAGCTTATGCTTATGCTTTTAAGCATGAGCTTATGCTTAAGCATAAGCATAAGCATAAGCTCATGCTTATGCTTATGCATGAGCTTAGGCAGAAATAGAGAATAAGAGCTAGAGGAAATAGAGAAGGGGGAAAGAGAGAAGCATAAGCATGAGCATAAGCTCATGCTTATGCTTATGGATGAGCTTATGCGGAAATAGGGAATAAGAGGGAAAGGAAAGAGAGAAGGGGAAAAGAGAGAAGGGGGAAAGAGAGAATAAGAGAAGGGGGGAAAAAGAGAAGGGGGAAAAAAGAGAATAAGAGAAGGGGGAGGAAGGAAAGAGTTTGAGGGGAAGAGAGGGTTCCTACGCCCATCACTGCAGCTAGCACTTAAGGTGCTAGCTGCAGGCCAATGCAAATAAGAAAAATAATAAATGGAAAAAATAGGAAGCACTCACCTGAAATAGTATGTCCCGCTCGGTGTTGTGGACTAGCCTTACAAAAGAGAGAAAACAACCCTTTTTTTCAAATAAGATGTTAGAGGAAGGAGGAGATTACCAAAGCAACTTCTTGAAAGGAGGAGATTGAGGAGACAAGGAAAGGAGGAGATTAAGGAGACAAGGAGAAAGAGAAGGAAGAGAAATACAGAAAAAAGAGGTGAGTCTTCTTTCTTTCTTGAAATCTCATTTTCTGTTTCAATTCTTTAAAAACAAGCATGAAAACTAGTTTACAGGTTTAGCAATACAAGGAGAAGCACTCACAAAACTAAAGGTAACAAATAAACAACCTACATTGTTGAAATGAACTCACCTCTTGAAGAACTTCCTTTCAAGAAACGAAAGAGGAAAAAGGGTAGAGAGGGAGTACAAGAGCTAGGAGAAGGGTGAGGAGTGGAAAATAGAGTGGGAGGTTGCTTGAAATAGGTGGGAGGTCATCGAAAATAGGTGGGAGGAGATATTGGCTTGCTATCTTGAGAGATTAGAGAATAGTATAAAGAAAACCACAGTGTCGCTATATAGAGACGCTTATTTGTCGCTATATTGCGACGTTTTTAATTTAAAAACGTTGCTATATAGCAATGGAACAAAGCAAAAAGGTCGGTATATATCACATGGTTAACTAGACTATCACATGGCATATACTGGACCATCTGGGCAGAGGTGAAAGAAAAAGTGGTTCATACAATTCATGGAAATACCTACAAGCTTGAATGCCATGGAAGCACTATAAATGCAACTGCAACATTTTAGCAAGTTCTCGAAGACCATGCATTACCACAGCCTCATCTTCAACAAACAATGCTAGATGGACGTGTCGAATGCCAACAACATCTTCCTTTGGGAATGACAAAGAAGGTCATCCTAGAAACTATCAATAAAACTATACAAGACAAAGACGAGAGCGTGATTTCACGATCAATCTTATACAAAATTTGGCGTAGAGGTTTTTGCCATGTCAAGACACCATCAAAGCAAAGGATGTCAAAATGTAAGACATGTGATGAATTAAAAAATGCCATTGAACATAGTAAATGTGAGCAACAGCGAGGAAGATATATTAAATGGCAATCAATCCATTTACGTCATGTGCAGGATGCTCAAAAGTTGTATGCTTCTTGGAGAGAGGAAGCTATTTCACACGTCGATAAGTCCATGTGCATCAGCATTGATGGCATGGACCAAAATACAACCTGTTTGCCACGATATAGATGTATCCCACTAGCATTGGAGGGCAAACGTGGACTAAAAACACACTTGTGTGGAGTATTAGTACATGGAGACCGAATCTTTTGTGATGTATGGATTGATAGTTTGCATGACCATGATAGTAACCAAGTTGTTACATCAATCATGAAAACAATAAGAAAGGTCAGAGATGCTCATAGATGTTTACCTAACACATTGCGAATACAAGCTGATAATTGTTGGAGAGAGAACAAGAATAAATATATATTTGCTTTATGCTCTATGCTGGTTGGTTTTAAAATATTTGAAGAAGTGGAAGTTGGATTTCTTCTTATCGGCCATACACATGAAGACATAGATCAAATCTTCAGTGTTATCTCTGGTGAGTTGAAGGCAATGGATGTTTTGACAATGGAGGATATGCTATTTCAAATTGGGAAAAAAATTGGAGGTTCTCGCAAGGAAGAATCAGAAGTGGCTATCTTAGAGAGGTGGTAGATTGGAGAGCATTCATAGAGCCACATTTACAAACAGGAGATGATGCCCTAATAGGACACACAAATCCACACTACTTTCACTTTCAAATGCATAACAATATTCCAGTGATGCAATGGAAGCACTACTCAGTAGATGGAGATCATTTGTGGAGTGAGTCATATGCTTTATTACAACAAATAATTCCATTCGAGGAAACTAGATTTGTTCTTGTAAAAAACAAATCACTTGACATAGATGAAATGAAAGGCTTGAAAGCCTTCATTAAATATCTTCAAAGTATGATGTAGAAATATCCTGAGCAATCAACTAAGAATTTGGAGACAATTAAATCAACTGAAGCACTTATCCAATCTTTAGAAAGACAAGAAAACTTAATGAGCATTGAATACTGTGAATCCTTTTGGCCGGAACAAGCTAGGTCACCAAGTTTTCCTTTGGATATAAATATGTTAGTAGATATAGAGGAAGCAGAGGAATGCCTTTTACCTTGAAAATATTGTGGCAGGAAGGGACACAAACCCTTACCAGAGTTTATACCATCTAATGAGATTGAAGAGGGTCTATTGACATTTCCAGAGCTCCTAGACATACCAATGATATTTTGGTCAGGGGTATCTTGATGTGGACCATGCATGACTACCTAGGATATGGAGAGTGCGCAAGTACGTGGTTGTGTCTTTACATGTGCAATGAGGCATTATGCTTTTTTGACTCTCTTTTGCATGCATGTCTTGTACTAACACATTCATGCACGCGTGTAGGACTTGTTACAAGTGGGTACCATGCTTGTCCTGTTTGTGGACCGGCTCTGAAATCACTTGCACGCTACTCCAAACATATCAGGAAAAATGTTTATGAAGGTCATGCTCGATACCTTCCGCTCGACCATCTCGCACGTGGAGGTCAGCTTGATCCACCACCATCATATTTGAAGGCAAGTGACTGGATTCAAGCTTGGAGGGCGAATGGAGAGGAACCTCCTCCTGGTATGAAGAGGCTATCGATCTTTCACGAGCTTCCATATTGGGGTCAGTTACAAATCAATCATCTCTTGGATCCCATGCATATCTTCACGAATGTGGGGGCTACTATTTGGGCACACTTGGTTGGTTCAAAGGACTCGAGAGGAGTGCGAGAAGACTTGTGTGCTATGAATAGGATGTCTCGTTTGTGGCCCCAAGTGCATGCTTCGGGAAAACTTATCCTCTCGAAAGCAACGTGGACCCTCTACGAGGGAGGAGGCAGCGATCAAGGTAGACATTGCCTCTTTTCAAACATCGACAGGGTACATGCGTTGCTTGAAAGGAGCATTTTCAAAGGACAATAAGCTTAGTGGGCTCAAGTCCCATGATTGGCACAAGGTCTTACAGGTATTCTAAGTATAATTAGTGTACTGATAATCGTGATGCGTTAGCGTAATTATTATTATGTTATATTGTTGACATGACTTCATTGTTGCTTTGATAGTTCATCCTCCCAATTACAATAAAAGGGTGCTTATAAGAAGATGTTAGAAATGCTATATTCAAGATCTGTGGTATTGTGAGGTATGCTTACTATCAAATCGCATTATGTACTTTCTTCATGGACATGTGAAATAGGTGGATATCTCAAATACCTTACATATGCATGGACATGTGAAATAGGTGGATATCTCAAAAAGAGATGTCTATATTGAGCATCGAGAAGGCTAGGTTGGAATCCATCGAAGCCTTATGCTTGCTTCAGAAGCACTTTCCCTCGAGCATTATGACAACTCAAGTCCACTTGCTTGTGCACATAGTTGATGAGGTGGCTATAGCAGGTACCCTTCATAGTCGATGGATGTTTTTTCTCGAGCGGTTTATGAAAACTTTAAAGGGATTTGTAAGACAAAGAGCAAGACCAGAAGCAAGCATGGCAGAGGGATGGCTTGTGCAAGAGTCATTAGTATATATCACAGAGTTTCTTCCATCCACGGATCCCGATATGCTGCAAGCTTGGCACAACAAGGATGATGATCACATCGTTGGCGAGGTTCCCCAAGGAAAAGGGATTGAAAGAAAGATGAGCGAAGAGCAAATGGAGAAATTCAATAAGTTTTGTATCCTCAATAGCCCTGAGATGCAGAAGTGGATTGAGAGATATGAAGTGGCCAAAGCAGAAAGAATAAATGCAAGGACGAGATTCCAAGTAATGTACAGGCGATCACAACCATATCCACAGGATCTGGCTCTTCTCCCTACTCACATGTCACTTGATTGGCTACAACTGGCTCTACATAAAGCCGAACGTGACGGAGAGATAATAAACGAGCGTGAGCAAGAGTTATCATCTGGATGTATGGTGCATGTAAGTCTCTTACCTCTTGACATAATTAAGTAATTATTTGTGGCAATATATGCTACAAAATAGATGCATCTTCATTGTTTTATAGATGCTCTTTTACAGTACAAAAAGTACAGTGCATTATGGTCATATGGACGACATTTTCGCGTGGAACGCATCGATTCAAAGAGAGTCACATATGATTGTGGAGTCATGGCTAACTTCACACAAGATAGCCGAGCAAGTGCTTCAGATACCAATCTTCTCTCCTCACAGTTGGATTATTATAGAACCATATGCAACATCTATGAAATTTATTTCAGAAGATTTACTATTTTCATTCTTGATGTAAAATGGTTTAGAACTACTTACAACAGTCCCCATGCAATAGTGAGAAAAGATAGTAGCAGTCTCTTTGCAATAGACTCCACCAAACATTGGACCGATGAAAGTGATACTTTTGTTCTTCCTGAGCACTATGAGCAGGTGCATACTAATGATTTAATTAGTCGAAGCTTTCGTTTTTAAAGTCCATTGATACATATACTTGAGCATAATTTCATATATATAATTGACGACATTTGGCACCCATCTTCAATATAGGTGGTTTTTCATCCGGATTGTTTTGATCCAAGATGGTGGTACGTGATCCAAGTGGCACCACGAAGCAAGCAAATTTTTTAAGATCGAGATTTGGATATGGAGATGCCACTACCAATGCCCAATCCAATTGATGAATCTAGCGAAGAAGATGTAGATCACCATATGAGCCAAGAGGAAGATGTGCATAATGACATCACATGGGAGGACGATGAGATCACGATATTGAGGAAGAAGACAACAATCATCAAGAATCACCACACTTTATTGAAGAATATGATCAAATACTTTTAGGTGAATGTACGATACTAGAGTACGATGATGATATAGGAGATAAACTTAGTATAGAGTTGGAGATAGACTTGTTTGGTGCCTTAGACTTGGCTCAAGATGAAACAGTTGATGTAAATGCTCTTATTTGATTTTTCTCATCTCAAACTTGGACATGAATATATGAGCTTCAAAGGCTTGATGTACATGCTCTCATTTTTTTATTCTCCATGAGCTCAAACATGTATGAAAATTTAAAAAAATTTGTCATTGGAAAAAACTAACTTTTAAGGCCTATAAAAAAAAAGAAATCTCTCCGGAAAAACGTCGCTATAAATTTGTATATCAGTGTTGCTATATAGCGACACTTAAAAGTCGCTATATAGCGACCTTTATAAAAGTCGTTATATAGCGACTTTTAGCAACAGTCGCTATATAGCGACGATTTAGGAAACCCGCTTTTCATACCGACGATTAATGCTAAGCGGGCGCTAAACGTCGTTACGTAAACGTCGCAATAGGATCTGTGTGAAGTAGTGACTTATATATTGAATTCAACAAAGTCTTTTTTTTCAAATAAATGGTGTATCTATACACCACTTATATGTTGAATTCAACAAACTCTTTTCATATGGTGTCATATTTTCACTTCATAGTATTAAAATTGAACTAGAGTTAGGAGACTACTACTATTATTATTATAGTTATTGGATGGGGGCACCATGCACAAGTTTGGGAATTATAGCTTTAGTGAGCCTTTTTTTTTTTAAATTAGAGGTCACCACTTGACTTTTTAGCTTAGTAAGGCCATATTTTTATATAAGTGACACAGTTAGTGCTCTAAAAAACCCAATTTTTGAGCTCACTAAGTGAAGTTGAGTGGAAAAGATATGCTCCAAATAAAATTCCAAACCAGGAGAGAAAGTCCAAAAATTTTGAATAGTGGGTTCCATGTAGAATTTGTTTTCGGGATGATTTTGGACCAAGCGCTCTCAAATATTGTCTTCTAATGTTCTGCATTATCTCCTTGGAAGTTTCCAATGTCTATTGAGGTCTTTATAAACCTCATCAATGGTGGAACTTGGCATGGGGATGGGGAAAAATCAAGAGCTGACTACCCAGTTAAACTCTTTTTTGTAAACTAGACTTTGAGTCTCCCGGTTCCATTGAGTATCCCAATGCCAAAGAGCTAGTTTGTCCATGACTAAATCATGCCGATTATTGGTAAGATAGAACTCCCTTTTGATTTCTGGCCTACGTTCCCAATTCAGGTTGCCTTGGTCCCACAGGTGTCCCCAACTCTGGAGACCCTTTTTGAAACAAATACTAGCTCTGATGAGGTTCTCCTCATTTAAAGGCTTGCCTTTAAAAACCACCAAGACCAAGACAGAATCAAGAGCCATAAAAGACCCTTTACATTATAATGAAGAGAATATTATAGCTCTTAATCTCTTCAAAAGTAGTCAGAGAGACTTCCATAAAGGACTCCCTTTAATGTTACACGGTTTAGGGCAACAAAGGGCACAAAGTAGAGGATATCTTTTCCATTTAGGAGCCCTGACGGGGTGAGTGATTACTTTTATACATATTACACACACATATATACTTATGCAAAAGTGAGTTCAATATGAGATTGGGAGAAAAAAAAAGCATTTTGTTTGTATCTAAGTATATGGGAAGTTATGAGTTATGTCTTTCAATGCATCTTCTTGATTGTAGGGAAAAAGTTGAGCGAACTTGCAATACTAATGCTCATGCAATTGAGATGTAATCTAGGTTACAGAATGTTACAATCTGTAGTGACACTGATGTTCATGTCATCAAAGAGAGAACTTAGGAGCTCATGGGGTCTATGATCTATTCATTTATTTGCTATGTTTTAATTCTAAGAAAAGCTTTAATCTTTGGTCATCACAAATTCAAAAATAAATTAGTACCCCTCTCATTTGCAAGGAGGATCGAATCTTGATGGATCTTTCGTCTCATCTCATTTATGATTCGATTCATACATTCTCTTCCTTTGTAAAAAAGAAGGACCAAAACACAGAACTAAAACATATAAAAAATGCTACATGGTAGAATCTTTAGCTCAATAAATAGTAGAATCTTTAGCTTAAAAACATACTAGATTGCGAACGGAATACAAATCTAGCAACAAGTGTAGCAATAGAGCTAGGTGTACAAAGCCTACTCCAATGTACATATCAAGGGTTGAAAAAAAGCACACAAGTTCCCACACATTGCACTTTATTGATGAAAGAGACAAGCTTTGAATAATGACTCCAAACTCCATGCTTTCATAGTCACAAGGAAAGGACCCGGATGCTCTACCTTTTTGCTTGACAATCGAACCTCTTGAGACAAGAGTGCACAACTGCACATGGATACTACCTTCTAGAGTATTGGAAAGCCTACGTACCTTAGGTATATAGGCTTGCAAATTCACAAAAGGAGAATCCAAATCTCCAACTCTCCACTATAGCACTCCCTGTAAGAAGGTAGTGCTAAAAAAGGTAATAAAAAGGATTTAGGATCGACCAAGGTACCTTTGTTATTAGTGAAAGGATCGGGGGAGAAAATTCTCTTTAAAAAAAAGGCGAGTGGCGAGAGCTGCAATCCCTTCTTTGAATTGTCATCTGCAAGCCTTTTTATGAACGTCAATGGGCCCTCAACCAGTGATGTTCAACCATGTCAGCACTCCAGACATCTTCTTGCTACAACAATGATTGGAGGTCGAGGAAGACGTGCAGTCTTGTAGATGCGATGTTTTGGAGAACAAGATTTGAAAGTTGGATGGTTGAGATTTTCTTCCATCCGATGCTAGCAATGGAAGGCAAATGTTCCCATGGAAGGCAACTATGTACGGTTGCGTAAACATTCTGGAGAATGGCTTTGCTCGCTTGGAGAGCAAGTTTCTCCGATTCTAACAAGGTGAGTTTCTTCAATGGGCCTGCCCTTTCGAAGATATGTAAGGATCTCTCTCGAATTAAATTGATGTGCGTGGACTCTAACTCGGTCTTGACGAATATGGACTGTAAGTTAACTGCCCCACGCAGTGCAATTCACAACAGCACTTCACATGCACACTTGGCCCAAATTTCCACGAATAACCAATGGTCTGATGGCACGCAATAAAATGGTAATTAAATAAAACAACTACGCAATTTCAATTCGTACGAGGGGAGGCCAACAAATTCTAAAACTGTCAGCGTATTTGTCGTGAATTTTGCAGCCAAACCTGCTCTTATGTCGACAATGAGTTCCAATAATCACCTACTTTAGCGGATAGTTTACTCCAGCTGGTGACATACACGTGGCACGTACTGAACCTCCTATAACCAGACGTGGCGCAAACAGCGCTCAACAACAGCCTTTGATGCCAAAAAATCGGCCACCAGAAGAACCAACAGCGCGCCTTTGATGGCAAAAAATCGGCCACTGTGGTCACCGTTGACTGTTAGAAATCGGCAACGTCGTCTGTCATGACTCATCAGGCAGCCTAGGGGGCCGGCTCTGATTTCCGACGCTCCCGACGTCATAAATTCACAAGAAATTAAAACTCAATTTTCCCAATTGGGTTGACACAGCTAGTAGTGTTTTTTTCACGTCACGATCAAGAATAGACGAACCAGTCAATCGAGCTGTGTGCGTTTGGGAAGAGAATCTGAATGCAACAGTGCAAACGTTACGCTTATTCGCAATAACACACAGCTGATCAATTGCTCAAGTGGACGAGGATTTATATTACGGTGTCACTAGTATTTCATACAAGAGAGGTCTGAGCCTCTCTCGAATCATATAGATACGCCTGAAAAACTCCACCAAGTCGGAAATCGTTCAAATCAAGAGATTTCGCCGGTACTGGCAGCAGGAAAAACGGGAAATAATTTAATGTACTTGTGTCGAGGGAAGAGCGAAATGAAGTCCTTAGTGGTGGGTTCTCCGGTGGATACAGCTACAAGAAGTGAATCGTATGGCTATATGTGACGTAAGGTAGACTGGTCGCAGCTAGTTGTATAATTACGTAACCTCTCGCCCCTCTGAAGCTTCCAGTGCCCCCGATCAAAGCCAGTTCGGGAGACTGCGCAGTACTGATGCCTTGATAGTGAATGGTTCCGTTGTAATATCCGTCATTGTAAGTAACGATTTCCAACTCGAAGCCCACATATGCTGAAGTATAACTGGCATCGATCACGATACCCCTAGCAAACCCCAATTCAGAAGAATTGCGTTCTACCTCCTGGGTGACGTTTAGTGCGAAGAGCACAGTATTTCCGAGAGAATTAGTGACGTTGGGATCCGGGGCATGGATAATATAGTCGAGGTCAGGGACGCCCTGATAGACCTGGGCATAGTACATGAGGGTGGGTTTCTTGTAATGGGGAGGGGCAAGAGGGCCACAATTTGCGAAAGCAGCAAGGACGAGAGTAAGGAGCACAAGGAGGGAGGGATGGAAAGTGTTGAAGACTGCCATGGTGGTTTTGAATGTTGGAAGTTCAGACGTAGCGCCTCGCCTTATAAGAGGCCTACGTACCTACTACTGATCCTGTGTACCGGATGCTACATCTATCAATTTGAATTTTGAATAGAGATCCGCCGTCTCTTACGGCTGACGTATCCTCTATTGTTTATTTGAATTTTCCGCCCGAAGTCTATAACTAATTATATCTTGCACTATATCAGCCATTTTATACGACGTAACTCACGTCCTATATCCCGCACTACAATATTATCGATAAGCCACGAGCATTTGGATACATGCACACGATTCCGTTAATACAGAAAACTCCCAATTTGCCGGCAAGCAACCGGCTCTTCCTCTCTCGTGTGTGCACTTTGCTCGGTCGGAATCGACGTTTTCACTAGACGGAACAGTCTCATCGCTTTGACTGTATCTCCAAGAAGACCATTATCTTCTCCCCTTACATAGTTTATCCTTTCAATTTACAAACAGCTAGCATTGTCACAGATTTCATGCCCCATAGAATTGGCAGGACACACACCTTCTTATGAACCTTCAATTCTTAATACTAGAGAGTGTTACATGTCCGTCAAGGTCCAAGGAAGGGTGACGAGCCACCCCATCCGTATGATCGCAGCCAATTCTAAAGCAGAAGTCGCATCTACACGCGCGAGGGGTGATCACAATCAATTTTCCAGAACAGAGCAACCACCATCCGACGTAGAAAACGGCATGGAATGCTAAATTGCTGAGTTGTCACCCTGAAGATTGTCCCCACAGGTCACTTCCTGTGTCAGCCACCCCCTAGGCCTCGACGTACGGGAAAGCCTTCCTTGGGCTTTTCCCTTATTCTTATTATCCCAGATTTCTCATCTTATACTAGCGCCAATTTCTACTCACTAGAATCATTGTGTCTTTTAGTTTAGTGTCTATGGTAGCTGTAGGAGGAGTGAGGTTCCTTTCAAATTTGGTTTCAAACTCTATGGTATTAGAAGAAGTCATGTCCCTCCTTAAAATTTAGTTGAGTACTTGAATTAGTCTCCTGCTTACCGAGGAATGGGTTTGATCTTCCACATGCGTGGAGAATAGTGACATGAAAACTGCAGACCGCATGATGAAAAAATACTTTAAACTAAAATCCAGTTGACTTTAGAAAATGCTTTCGTCACTTCTTTGGTCACACAGTGGTAGTCAAATTTTGGATAATCAAGTTATATTCTAACGTAAAATGCTTTGTTGTTATGGATTGATTTATACACATTAGGAAAATAATCTAGTGGTCTAATTAATCATTCTTGTGTCTTATAACCCTTAACTTCATTAAGTGCTTAGGTTAGGCAGTCTACTAACCGGAAGTGCTTCACTTGCAGAAGCCATGTTTATCATTTGGTACGACTAAACCCCTAAGAGTTCAAAGTTAGGCCTTTAGAAAAGTTGACGATACAAACGTACATGTTTTTAAAGGTTCCCATTAAAAATTTCCTTAAGTAGAATTCTTTAAAATTTCAAATTTTTGCCATTAAAAAAAACTGTTATGTAAAACCCACATGCTATAGTCACATCTTTTTTAGTGAATCTTAGTATACACTAACCACTTAATCTTATTCTTTTATTTTCCTTGAGTTAATTTTGAACTAGATTTATACTTTAAATAGGCTACTATACATTATCAATCTGAATCATTTTTCATACTTCATCACTATAGCCTCTTCTAGTTACTCTAGATATGAGCATCTAGGTTGAATAGGTGGTAATCATACTTCTGCATGATTACTTTGACTAGTGCATTGAATTTTGCCATAGCTTCGAAGGTTATACCTTGCTAGTCCTAGTTTGAGCTTATGTTGTCATTATTTTGAGGATGTTTTTGTTGTTTTTGGGCATCATGATTCTTGAAAATCCTAGAATCATTATAAATCCCATTTTTTGCATATTTGGCCAGAATTGACTGTCGTAAAGTCATATCTTATCATAGTTTTCATTGATGTACATCCTTTTTTTTTTCATGTTTTGTAAACGTATAGTCCTTGTAATGTGTCTAGTGATTATTTCTAGTACACTTCATGATAACTTTATCAATTTTGACTCAAAAACTCTTTGATTGAATGTAATAATTTTTGGAGTCAAAGACACTAGTTGCAAAAGTATCTATCTAGCTTGTGTATTTGTCGCAATATCATAAATTGCATATCTCATGCAATCTAGCTTACTTATAGGAGGAAATTTCTAATATTTTTTGATATCCCTATTGAGATGATCATGGGTGTTTGCGGGTGCAACTATTTTGGTCTTAATAATGACCATTCTATGACAAAGGAGAATATTGTTTGGATAAATATTCCTTGGCAATGCAATATAAAGATAAACATACATTATCTTATATGTTGACCTATTACCAGAGACACTCTCCATGACCCTTTTATCGACAACCATCTCAATTATGACCTCTTAGGAAGGATATTTGATTAATTATAAATATATGAGGAAGGAAGCACATTGCCTCTGGCCTCTTAAGAAGGGCTAGTTACTTCATTATAAATATATAGAGAATGACACACATTGCCTCTACGTGGTTACTTTTATACACACACATATATACTTGCAAGTGCTTTCAATATGAGATTGGGGGGAAACAAAAATATGCCCTCAAAGAAAAATTAATACCAATGCTCATGTAATCTAGGTTATAATATGTTACGATGCAAGTTTTAGTAACGGTGATGTAAATGTCAAAAAGAAAACCTAAATCTCATGGGGGTGATCCTCTTATTGATGTATTTGTGAAGCTGATTCCCAAAAAGCATCAACCTTTGGTCCTCATGAACTCATAAATAAAAGTTGTATCCTTGCAATTTGCAAGGAGAATTGAGCCTTGATGGATCCTTTGTCACATATCATCCACAATTTTGTTCATACCTTAATTTGTTCCTTTGTAAGAAAAAAGGACTAACACATTATAGGATTTATAATGCATTTCATTCCCTAGAAAAAATAAATAGTAGAATATCTGGCTCAATAAATAGCAAAAAAGAAAAGCACGTAGGCTCCCTACAAATTGTAATTGTTTTTGCATGGAGACATGATCAAACATTAAAAGTGTTCTGAATGAAACATATAAGCTTTGAGTGATGACTCCAAATTGCATGCAATCATAGTCCCAAGAAAAATATTAATGCACTATCATTTCTTGATGACCAACCAATCTTAAAAATAAATTTTCACAATCGCATGAGACTACCTAGGAAACCTACACAGATTAGGTGTATAGAGCACCTCCTAGTCTTATTTAGAGCTTGTAGTTTAATTTAGCTTTACAAAATTTTCACGTAACCAACAAGTGGACATCCACAAAAGGAGAATCCCACTCTCTACCTTGGGGGGGTCACTCATCATATGTAACTCTATCACGTGAGTTCAATAGAAGGATATTTTTTATTTCTAAAATTTACAGAAATAAATATACATAAGGGACTATTTAAAATAGTTTTGGAAAAAATTATAGAAAAGGGGTACATTTTATTAATGAAAAATTCACAGATAAGGGATTTTAGAAATATGCCTTGAATGCACGTGGTATAGAGGGTTTATACATAGTGATCCCCCCGAGCTCTCTACTATAGAACTTTTTTTGAAGACCCAATGCTAAAATAGTTAACAAGAGTGCAAAAGTATGCATGGGCACTCCCTCCTAGTTTGATATTGAAATTACTGCTTTTTTAGGAAAAAGAGAAAGCAAACAATTTTTAAAAATCCTTCATTAACAAAAAGCCTTGAAGGCAAAATACTTTTAACATGATCTTTATAAATGAACTCAATTAACTTTTTAGCATTGCCTAAAATGTTTTTGTGAATTACCACGTGTAATTTTTTTAAAAAATGAATCAAGTCCAACTGCCATTTATGGATATCATCCTACAAAAATTACCTTTTAATAATATCTTCCTATAATAATTTACTTTTATTAGCCAAACTTCCTATAAACAAATCTTTCCTTTCTCTTTTACATCCAAAGCCTATTGATTTAGAACTATATTAGGAGGTAGTTCCCTTACCACTATATTAGGAGGTAATGAGAGTGCCCACACCTTGCAATTTAAAATTTATCCACTCATTAGTGGAGAAATGGGGTGTTAAAAGGGCATCCAATTAGTGTTTTCTAATTTCAAGGGATTAGAGAGGGATTTGAGGTGTACCAATGAGAGTGCCCCTTTGTGTGGGTGTGTAGTCTATTGAGAGAGAAGAAGAAGAGATGATAGACACACTAAATAGACTCCCAAATACTGATCCATATTGATTACTAGTTACACATATATAGATGAGACCTAGTTCAAGTTAGGGTGAGCTACATATAGCTCTAACAAAGGTCTCTAGCTACGGATTAAAAAATGCTTAGGGAGTACAAGGGAAAAACCCGAGCTCCTATATACAAGTATACAAGTTGATCATAGAGTTAAAGTCACTACAAGGCATAGGCCATTTTCCGACGGAAATACCGTCGCTTTTTACATTAATTTTTTTTTTTTTCACGGGCTCAAACGTCGCTATAAGTGTCGCTAAAAGTGTCGGAAAAGGACCGTCGCTATAAAGCGTCGCTATATAGCGACGCTGGCAAACGTCGCTATATAGCGACGCTGGCAAACGTCGCTATATAGCGACGATGTAAACGTTGCTATATAGCGACACTATTAATCGTCGCTATATAGCGACACCGATAAACGTCGCTATATAGCGACGATTAACAAAAGTAAAAAAAAAGGGTTAGTGGGGCTAAACAGGGCTTCCTTTTGGCCCTGTTTAGCCCCACTAATCCTTTTTTTTTTTTGTAATTACAAAAGAAAGTTTTTAATAACAAAATTTCCCTTGCTTGCAGGGTGATACAAAATTGTTCTTGTGAAATGATGAGTAACAAATGCATATACATGTCAGACATATACAACCGTGTTTGTAACAAAATTACCCTTTCAAAAGGGCGATACAAAATTGCTCAAACGAGGAGATATATAAAATGCTACTACCACTACTACTCATCTGAATCCGAATCCGAATCATCTTCGTCTTGTTGGCCTGTTCCTTGGTCCTCGACACCTGCGTCTTCTCCCTTGTCGTCACCACCTGCGTCTGATCCTTGGCCTCCGATGATGCGATGCTTGAGCTTTGACCCTAAGAGTGAACCATATAAATCGAAAATTAGATTGGAACTTAAATTAAAAAGTGAGATTACAAGTAGGAGTAAACTTATGCCGTGCGAGCAGCCACCTCAGCCCAATCGACCGTCGCTCCCATTGCCTCTTGCTCAATGAACCACGGCTTTGTTCCTATCCGAAATGCACGTCGCGTCTCTACATCTATAGGAAGATGACCCATCGCAGCTTGCTGTGGATTAGCTAAAGTGCATGTAATATGTAAGTAAAACAAATAGAACAATACATTAAATGAGAAGAAGTAGACTTACCATGATTGCCTCGAATGCATACCGTCCGCCTGCACCAAAGTGCGAAGTACCTACGATGTCCAGCCGTCTCTTCGCAGCCCTCCTCTGACCCTCGAACATTTCGGGATGGTCCCTATGTTGCTTCTTGAAGTACTTCCAATTAGCTTTGTCTGCCCAGCTGGGTTTAGCCAACCCCTTTGTGATGGAAGTACGCAAGGTTGATCTACGATGCTTCAGGACCAAAGCCATGCGCTCTCGCATATAATTGTCATTAAACTCCACATTTGTCGGATTAGGGTAACTTTGTTTTAACTCATCGATCACCGCCTGCTTCTTTTGGGCATCTTGATACTGCCAATCGGTATTTATGCCGCTCTTGAAGTGATGACTCATCAACCTCCTCGTGGTGGCCA
Organism: Dipteris shenzhenensis; assembly: GCF_047967505.1. Lineage (NCBI taxonomy): Eukaryota > Viridiplantae > Streptophyta > Polypodiopsida > Gleicheniales > Dipteridaceae > Dipteris > Dipteris shenzhenensis. The sequence continues at coordinate 43,165,988 of NC_141614.1, forward strand.
TCACTGCTTTGCTCTTTTTATCTTCTATTATCTCTCCGGCAGATGTGATTTGATAGAAGAGATCCTGTGATGAGTAAGGCGGACTGACGGTAGCAGAGTCTGAAGGAGTGGAAGCCGCGCGAGCGCTTCCGGAGCGAGGAGTAGCAGTGGGACTAGGAGAGGGAAAGGGACCTGACTAATACTGTGTCTCCAGACCAAGTGGAGACCTAAAGGAGCATGAGTGTGCTGACTCGTCTACATCTCCCGAGTCAGCACAACATGAGCAGCCTGTCCTACTCTTCCTTTCCTTGCGAGAGGCATGCGCAGGTGATGATCCCGTGGTCGAAGGGGCACGAGGGGATGGTTAGGCAGTACGTCCACCCGAGGTCCACCCGTCGGTGTAGGGGAAGGAATTGCTGAGGTCCTCTGAGAGAGCAGAGAGAAGAATCTCGCTGCCTCCTCATCGTTCATCTGCACTACAAACTCGTCGGGACTCCCAACAAAGCAATGCGCGGCTAGCAAAGGAGTTCCCCGAGGGGTAGTCGCAATGCTACGTGGAAGAGGAGTCGAACCAGGGGTAGTCGTAGTGCTAGGTCCGAGAGGATTCAGACCAGCAGTAGTCCTCGGGGTAGTCACCTGAGAGGAATCAAAGTCCTCTGGAGCATATAGATCGTGAGCTCTCCTCTTGCGAGGCTGTCTGTACTCGTCGGATGAGCGACGTGATCCCATGTCTAACATAGACACAAACACGAAAATAGAAAACAAAAAAACAAACATAAGCATAGGCATAGGCATAGGCATAGGCAAGAAGAAAGAAGAGGGAAAGGAAAGAGGGAAAGAAGATGGAAAGGAAAGAAGAGGGAAAGGAAAGAGAAGAGGAAGAAAAGGGAAATAGAGAATAAGAGTTAGAGAGAATAAGCTCATGCTTATGCTTATGTGGAAATAGAGAATGAGAGAAGGGGGAAATAGAGAAGGGGAAAGAGATGAGGGGGAATGAGAGAAGCATAAGCATAAGCTTATGCGGAAATAGAGAATGAGAGAATAAGCATAAGCTTATGCGGAAATAGAGAATGAGCTTATGCTTCTCTCATTCTCTATTTCTGCATAAGCTCATGCATAAGCATAAGCTTATGAGGAAATAGAGAATGAGAGAAGCTTCTCTCGTTCTCTATTTCTGCATAAGCTCATGCATAAGAGAAAGCTTGTGCGGAAATAGAGAAATAAAGAAGGGGGAAAGCTTATGCGAATGAGAGAAGGGGGAAAGAGATGAGGGGGAATGAGAGAAGCATAAGCATAAGCTTATGCACAAATAGAGAATGAGCTTATGCGGAAATAGAGAAGGAGAGAAACATAATGCTTATGCTTCTCTCATTCTCTATTATGCTTCTCTCCTCTATTTCCGCATAAGCATAAGCATGAGCTTATGCAGAAATAGAGAAGGAGAGAAGGGGGAAATGAGAGAAGGGGGAAATAGAGTGGGAAATAGAGAATGAGCTTATGCCAAAATAGAGTTCCGCATAAGCTCATGCATAAGCATAAGCTTATGCGGAAACTTAAGCATAAGCTCATGCTCATGCATGAGCATAAGCATAAGCTCATGCTTATGCTCATGCGGAAATAGAGAAGGAGCTTATGCGGAAATAGAATGAGTTTTCGCATAAGCTTCTCTCATTCTCTATTTCCGCATAAGCTCATGCATAAGCATGAGCTTATGCAGTAAGCATGAGCTTATGCGGAAACTTAAGCATAAGCTCATGCTCATGTGGAAATAGAGAAGGAGCTTATGCGGAAATAGAGAATGAGTTTCCGCATAAGCTCATGCTTATGCTCATGCAGAAATAGAGAAGGAGCTTATCCGGAAATAGAATGAGTTTCCACATAAGCTTCTCTCATTCTCTATTTCCGCATAAGCTCATGCATAAGCATGAGCTTATGCGAAAACTTAAGCATAAGCTCATGCTCATGCGGAAATAGAGAAGGAGCTTATGCGGAAATAGAGAATGAGTTTCCGCATAAGCTTCTCTCATTCTCTATTTCCGCATAAGCTCATACATAAGCATGAGCTCATGCTTATGCTTCTCTCATTCTCTATTTCCGCATAAGCTCATGCATAAGCATAAGCTTATGCGGAAATAGAGAATGAACTTATGCGGAAATAGAGAATGAGAGAAGCTTCTCTCATTCTCTATTTCCACATAAGCTCATGCATAAGAGAAAGCTTGTGCGGAAATAGAGAAATAAAGAAGGGGGAAAGCTTATGCGAATGAGAGAAGGGGGAAAGAGACGAGGGGGAAATGCGAGAAGAGGGAAATAGAGTGGGAAATAGAGAAATAAAGAAGGGGGAAAGTTTATGCGAATGAGAGAAGGGGGAAAGAGATGAGGGAGAAATGACAGAAGAGGGAAATGCATATGCTTCTCTCATTCTCTATTTCCGCATAAGCTCATGCATAAATAAATAGAGAATGAGCTTATGTGGAAATAGAGAATGAGAGAAGCATAAGCTTCTCTCATTCTCTATTTCTGCATAAGCTCATGCTTATGCATAAGCTTATGTCGAAATAGAGAAATAAAGAAGGGGGAAACTTAAGCATAAGCTCATGCTCATGCATGAGCATAAGCATGAGCTTATGCTCATGCATGAGCATGAGCTTATGCGAATGAGAGAAGGGGGAAATAGAGAAGAGGGAAAGAGAGAAGGGGGAATGAGAGAAGCATAAGCATAAGAGAATATTATGCTTATGCTCATGCATGAGCATGAGCTTATGCGAATGAGAGAAGGGGGAATGAGAGAAGCATAAGAATAAGAGAATATTATGCTTATGCTTAAGCATTAGCATAAGCATAAGCTCATGCTTATGCTCATGCATGAGCATGAGCTTATGCGAATGAGAGAAGGGGAAAATAGACAAGGGGGAAAGAGAGAAGGGGGAATGAGAGAAGCATAAGCATAAGAGAATAAGAGGGAAAGGAAATAGAGAATAAGAGGGAAAGGAAAGAGAGAAGGGAAAAGAGATGAGGGGGAAATAGAGAAGGGGGAAAGAGAGAATAAGATAAGAGGGAAAAAAGAGAAGGGGGAAAAAAGAGAATAAGAGAAGGGGGAAGAAGGAAAGAGTGGGAGGGGAAGAGAGGGTTCCTATGCCCATCACTGCAGCGCTTAAGCGCTAGCTGCAGGCCAATGCAAATAACAAAAATAATAAATGGCTCGGGGGGGTCACTATGTATAAACCCTCTATATCACGTGCGTTCAAGGCCTATTTCTAAAGTCCCTTATCTATAAATTTTTCATTAATAAAATGTACCCCTTTTCTATACAAATCTATAAATTTTTTCCAAAACTATTTTAAATAGTCCCTTATGTATATTTATTTCTGTAAATTTTGGAAATTAAAAAAATCCTTCTGTTGAACTCACGTGATAGGGTTACATATGATGAGTGACCCTCCCGAGATAAATGGAAAAAAGAGGAAGCACTTACCTGAAATAGTATGTCCCGCTCGGTGTAGTGGACTGGCCCTACAAAAGAGAGAAAACAACCCATTTTTTCAAATAAGATGTTAGTGGAAGGAGGAGATTACAAAAGCAACTTCTTGAAGGGAGGAGATTGAGGAGACAAGGAAAGGAGGAGATTGAGGAGAACTCACAAAACTAAAGCTAACGAACAAACAACCTACATTGTTGAAACAAACTCACCTCTTGAAGAACTTTCTTTCAAGAAACCAAAGAGGGAAAAGGATAGAGAGGGAGTACAAGAGGTAGGAGAGGGTAAGGAGTGGAAAATAGAGTGGGAGGTTGCTTGGAATAGGTGGGAGGTCGTCGAAAATAGGTGGGAGGAGATTTTGGGTTGCTTACTTGAGAGATTAGGGAATGGTATGAACAAAACGCCGCGTGTTTAGCATTTCGGGTTTTAACCCATAGCGTCGGTATATAGCAACGCTAATCTGTCGCTATATAGCGACGGAACAGAGGAAAGCGTCGCTATATAGCGACGCTTACTGTCATTTTTTTGATGTGGCATCAAGAGAAGCTCAAACATGCTTTTTTATAACTGTCAATATGTCCTCCTCATGCTTATGTTGTGATTTTATAAGTGTAGATGGAAGGGATGAGTGGAAGCTCGTCCGATGATGCGCCAATGCCTGGGAGCATGAAGTGGCTTACGGAAAGGTTATACTATCATTGCACTCATTGCAAGCAAGAAGTACGACATCAACGTCGTATTATCATGCGCCACTTGCGGATGTATGGGGAGGAACCGGAACTAGTACCCCCCCGTTGGTGTTGCACATGTTGATGGATCAGCAGTAAGTCAAAGCTATTTAAGTTCGCAATCTTATTGTATACCAGGAAATAGAAGATCTTATATTTACACGAAATCTTAAAACAGGATGAGGAGGGTGACGAGGGTACACATATACCTTCTCACTTTCAGCAAGACTATAGTCTCTCGGATGACGACGAGGGTATGGTCGACATGATGGATTTCATTTTTAGGGGCACTACATCCCACGTACACGTGATGTCAGAGTCTGAGGTCAAAATGCGAGAGTTGCAATCAACACAATTGTACGAGGGTGCTAGGATGTCTAAACTGCGTGCTTGTCTCTCAATCTTGAATCTACAAGTACAGTATGGGTGGTCGGATACAAGTGTCTCGGCCTTAATGAGGTTAGCCCTTGCATTAAGTTGACTCATTATTTGTATATTGTTTGTTTTGAGAATCATCATTTGGATACTGTCTTTGTCATAGGTTGCTCCAGAAGATGTTGCCTGCACCAAATACCATGCCCGCATCAAGAGATGAAGCGAAAAAGATGCTAACAACGGTGGGTATGGATTATGATACCATCCATGCTTGCCGTGATGATTGTATTCTCTTTCGTCGTGAGCATGGAGATCTGGCTAGTTGTCCAAAGTGTGGGGAACAACGATATAGAGATGACTTGCAGGGTAAGCGGATACCGATAAAGGTCTTGAGACACTTTCCCATCATTGCAAGAATACAACACATGTTTCGATGCAAATCCATAGCCGAGTTGATGACATGGCATGCATCTCATCCATCCATTGATGACACATTGAGGATTCCCGCAAATTGTGCAGCTTGGAAGCACATAGATAATCAGTGGCCGAACTTTGTGAGGGAGCCACGCAACTTACATCTTGGGCTACGTGAATCCTTTCGGGTTACGCTCGACATCTTGGTCGACATGGCCCATAGTCGTGGTGAATTACAATATCCCACCATGGCTAACAATAAAAAAGGGACACCTCATGCTTGCACTACTTGTGCCAGGAAAGTATAAGGCAAAAAACATGGATGTGTACATGGCACCTTTGATAGAGGAGTTACAGATATTATGGAGAGGAGTGCAGGTCTTTGATATTTCCAGAGCTCCTAGACATACCAATGATATTTTGGTCAGGGGTATCTTGATGTGGACCATGCATGACTACCCAGGATATGGAGAGTGTGCAGGTACGTGGTTGTGTCTTTACATGTACAATGAGGGATTATGCTTTTTTTACTCTCTTTTGCACGCATGTCTTGTACTAACACATTCATGCACGCATGTAGGACTTGTTACAAGTGGGTACCATGCTTGTCCTGTTTGTGGACCAGCTCTGAAATTGCTTGCACGCTACTCCAAACATATGAGGAAAAATGTTTATGAAGGTCATGCTCAATACCTTCCGCTCGACCATCTCGCACGTGGAGGTTAGCTTGATCCACCACCATCATATCTGAAGGCAAGTGATTGGATTCAAGCTTGGAGGGCGAATGGAGAGGAACCTCCTCCTGGTATGAAGAGGCTATCGATCTTTCACGAGCTTCCTTATTGGGGTCAGTTACAAATCAATCATCTCTTGGATCCCATGCATATCTTCAAGAATGTGGGGGCTACTATTTGGGCACACTTGGTTGGTTCTAAGGACTCGAGAGGAGTGCGAGAAGACTTGCGTGCTATGAATAGGATGTCTCGTTTGTGGCCCCAAGTGCATGCTTCGGGAAAAGTTGTCCTCCCGAAAGCAACATGGATCCTCTCTACGAGCGAGGAGGCAGCGGTCAAGGCAGACATTGCCTCTTTTCAAACACCGACAGGGTACATGCGTTGCTTGAAAGGAGCATTTTCAAAGGACAATAAGCTTAGTGGCCTCAAGTCCCATGATTGGCACAAGGCCTTACAGGTATTCTAAGTAGAATTAGTATACCGATAATCGTGATGCGTTAGCGTAATTATTATTATGTTATATTGTTGACATGACTTCATTGTTGCTTTGATAGTTCATCCTCCCGATTACAATAAAAGGGTGATTACAAGAAGATGTTAGAAATGCTATATTCAAGATCTGTGGTATTGTGAGGTATGCTTACTATCAAATCGCATTATGTATTTTCTTCATGGACATGTGAAATAGGTGGATATCTCAAAAAGAGATCTCTATATCAAGCATCGAGAAGGCTAGGGTGGAATCCATCGAAGCCATATGCTTGCTTGAGAAGCACTTTCCCTCGAGCATTATGAGAACTCAAGTCCGCTTGCTTGTGCACATAGTTGATGAGGTGGCTATAGCAGGTACCGTTCATAGTCGATGGATGTTTTTTCTCGAGCAGTTTATGAAAACTTTGAAGGGGTTTGTAAGACAAAGAGCAAGACTGGAAGCAAGCATGGCAGAGGGATGGCTTGTGCAAGAGTCATTAGTATATATCACAGAGTTTCTTGCATCCACGGATCCTGATATGCCACAAGCTTGGCACAACAAGGATGATGATCGCATCGTTGGTGAGGTTCCCCAAGGAAAAGAGATTGAAAGAAAGATGGGCGAAGAGCAAATGAAGAAATTCAATAAGTTTTGTATCCTCAATAGTCCTGAGATGCAGAAGCAGAAAGAATAAATGCAAGGACGAGATTCAGAGTAATGTACAGGCGATCACAACCATATCCACGAGATCTTGCTCTTCTTCCTACTCACATGTCACTTGATTGGCTACAACTGGCTCTACGTAAAGCGGAACGTGATGGAGAGACAATAAGCGAGCACGAGCGAGAGTTATCATCTAGATGTATGGTGCATGTAAGTTTCTTATCTCTTGACATAATTAAGTAATTATTTATGGCAATATATGCTATAAAATAGTTGCATCTTCATTGTTTTAATGATGCTCTTTTACAGTACAAAAAGTATAGTGCATCATGGTCATATGGATGACATTTTCACGTGGAACGCATCGATTCAAAGAGAGTCACGTATGATTGTGGAGTCATGGCTAACTTCACACAAGATAGCCGAGCAAGTGCTTCGGATACCAATCTTCTCTCCTCACAGTTGGATTATTGTGGAACCATACACGACATCTATGAAATTGATTTCAGACGTAGTTTCATTCTTGATGTAAAATGGTTTAGAACTACTTACAACGGTCCCCATGCAACAGTGAGAAAAGATAGTAGCGGTCTCTTTGCAATAGACTCCACCAAACATTGGACCAATGAAAGTGATACTTTTGTTCTTCCCGAGCACTGTGAGCAGGTGCATACTAATAATTTAATTAGTCGAAGCTTTCGTTTTTAAAGTCCATTGATATATATATAATTGACGACATTTGGCACCCATCTTCAATATAGGTGGTTTTTCATCCGGATCGTTCTGATCCAAGATGGTGGTACGTGATGCAAGTTGCACCACGAAGTAAGCAAATTTTTGAAGATCGAGATGTGGATATGGAGATGCCACTACCAATGCCGGATCCAATTGATGAATCTAGCGAAGAAGATGTAGATCACCATATGAGCCAAGAGGAACATGCGCATAATGACATCACACGGGAGGAGGATGGAGATCACAATATTGACGAAGAAGACAACAATCATCAAGTTCAATCACCACACTTAAGCTTTATTGAAGAAGATGATCAAATACCTTTAGGTGAACGTACGATGCTAGAGTACGATGATGATATAGGAGATCAACTCGGTATAGAGTTGGAGATAGACTTGCTTGGCGCCTTAGACTTGGCTCAAGATGAAACAGTTGATGTAAATGCTCTTATTTGATTTTTCTCATCTCAAATTTGGACATGAATATATGAGCTTCAAAGGCTTGATGTACATGCTCTCATTTTTTTATTCTCTATGAGTTCAAGCATGTATGAAAATTTAAAAAAATTTGTCATTGGAAAAAACTAACTTTTAAGGCCTATAAAAAAAAAAAAACCTCTTTGTAAAAACATCGCTATAATATTTTGTCTCAGTGTCGCTATATAGGGACTGTTGCTGTGTTCATATACACTGCATGAAATCGGTCATTTTAGGTGGATGAATTGTGTAAAACATGAAGGCATGATTATAAAGGTTTGAGGAGGTTTGACCACATTGAACTTGGAGACAAAAAGCTCTACTATTCAGATGAAGAGCTAAAACATCGAACTTGAAGATCTCAAGCCCTGATTATGCATCATCACTATGTCAAACAAGTTGAGATTTCTAGGTAGATTTTTCTATTTTTCACACATACTTTACACTGTATCATGCACCAAACATAGCGCCTATACTTTGCATTGTACTATGGACAAGTGCTTGTCTTATGCCTTTGTACTATCCACATGAAATTTTCACTGTATCATCCAACATTACATTGTATCATTCAAACTGGCATATGGCCATCCTTTTTATATATTTTTTCACATAGATATATATAGTGGCTCAGTTTTTTCCCTTGTACTCCCCAAGGGATTTTTTCATCCATATCTAGAGGGCCAAGTTTGAGTGGGGGTGTTAGAGCTATATATAGCTACTCAGCGTAGTCCTCAACTATATATATGCCTATGATCTATGAATATAATCACTTCCTTGGAAGCAACTCTTGTGTCCGCCGTCTCTCTCCTCTTTCTCTTTCTCTCAATAGAGTCAGTATAGGGGCATAAATGCAAGGGATCTGGAAGATCAGTATGTATCCACTTTGGCATATCACTGTCACTACATACCCCTTTCACATCATCCAAAACTCTACCGTTCGCATAGAGGTAAACTAGCTTTTTCGATCTTTTCGATGTCAAGCAGTTTCTTGTGCAGAATGCACGAACTTATAGTTACTCCAGTTGCATTCGCTAGAGGAGTTGCTACAAGGTTGCAACAACACCTTTATGGCCAAGGCTTGCAAATGAGGTGTGGATGCTCCACACTCTTTCCACCATCTCCATGCTAGCATGTCTTTTGCTAGTTCTTTGATTCTTGGATAGGCAAACGGTCCTTCTCTATTTCGAAAAGTTGATAGTTCCCTAACAACAAAGGCATACTCTATCCTATCCTCAAAGAAACATCCAAGAAGATCATTCCATGACTACATTATCTGAACATCAGTCTCTATGCGATATTCCCACCATTGTGGATGTAATATATGGGCGACATAGTGCAAAGAGTTGTGAGCTTGATTCCATCGTTTTCACACCATCTTTTGCAACACAATTCGTTTAGTCATGCTATACCCACCTTCAGCAGGCCTCGCATCTTCCTTCAAAACATCCCTCTTAGCAGTCCACCATGCCATATAAGCACTTCCCATGCTTGGCCACCGATAACTTTCTCAAATTTGCACCAGAAGACCTCCAAAAAACCACATCAAGTTAGACATGTCAAAATCGACAAGAGAAAATAAGCAATGAGATACTCAAAGCACTGTGTATTGAAATCAACAAGTAATACTTCCTGTCTTTCTTCATTACAGTGAGAATACAATAGCAAGACCTTTGTAGCTCTGATACCATGTTGAGAGAGAAGAACAAGAGATGATAGACACACCAGATAGACTCCCAAATACTGATTCATATTAATCACTAGTTACACATATATAGGTGAGACCTAGTTCAAGTTAGGACGAGCTATATATAGCTCTAACATAGTCTCGATGGTGACTCACATGTCGTGGGGATCTTGAAGGAATGCCGATGGTGCCTCCCCTCCAATCTACTTCTTGTGAGAGCAATGCAAAGCACAAGCCGTCCGTGAGTATCACTCAAGCGGCTCTCAGATTGTTGCAATGTGTTTTCATGAGAGATAGAGGGAAGGGGAATATGGGAGAAGAGAGGGAGAAGGGGAGGTTCTTATGGTAACTACCTGATAGGAGGTAGAAGATATTTATGGTGTGTGATCCTCCTTTACTAGTGCTTTCCCCTTCTTGTGAGCAGGATTTTTGTGGTCCTACCTTTTCCAAGGGAGGTTCTTGTGGTTCTTCTCTCTAATATTTGCCTTAACTTTTCATAATTGATAGGCTTGAATTTGATGTCTGCCTCTCATTTGTTGGTGATGACAATTTTTAGGCTTTGGCCTCCATTCGTTCTTCTACTCTTTATTGAGCACATTGTCAATGTTGTTGGAAGATCATGGAGGTGTTTTGCTTTATCAACAAGTACCTTGGGTATCCAAATATAAGTGTTTCCAAGGTAATATCCCTAGGCCTCTAGTAATCTTGTGGAAACCCAACGTTATTGTACCTTCCTTGTTGGATGGTGTAATTTAGTGGTGGCAAACACAAAGGCACTACAAAGGAAACAAGAGAACACCCAAAATCACTCTCGTAAGAGAAGAGGGAGATGTTATTCAAAACTTGTGCATCCAACAATGAAGACGAAAGTCAACCAATTGGAATTTTATACACGTCACCTTTTGAAGGGAGGGCCAACCCTATTTCCTTTGTACCACTCTCTTTCGTCATTTTTTGACAACCATCTTGCGCCTATTTGGCTCTAAGGCACATCCTAGCTCTATGGACTTTTCACTACAATATTGCCACCAACAAATGTAGTTAACGTGCCCCTCGTCCTGTTCTCAATTCAGTGCCATGGATCATGAAACAGTCATGGTTGCGGTTCGTTGTCGATGAAGCTCATTCCCGGTGAGTACCCCTATGTATTTTTTCCATTTGTAGTGATTCATAGGCCTTCACTAGATCCTTTGTGGCAGAATTGTTTCTGGAAAGATGGATATTGCATATCTGGTAGCATTGGATTGCAATGTAATTGGCATGGCATGGCTTGATTGATTGGAATGGTTAGACGTTGCGTGGATGGATTATAGATGAGTACTTGTGACCTTGCAAAGAAAGAGGAAGAAAGAAAAACTTCTAAGGTGTAACCTAGTAGAGAGAAGGTATTAGTAGGGATTGATGTAAGATCCTAGTGGTCTTAGGGTTAGCCTATTAAGTACAGTGTATTCTCATTCTCTGCCTTAAGTTTCACATTTTATTTGAGGGGAACTTTTATTAGATTTTCATTAGACTATGTCTTTGACCTACCATGCTTGTAAGTTTGAAGATTTGCATGGCATTTTTCCTTCCTTCTCTACTTTGAAGTTATTTCAAAATCCATTTTATGGATTATATTTTATCAAGGGCTTTGTTTGAGTCATCAAATTGAGCCAAGTTTGATAATAACACCATGCCAACCTCTACGTATGAAGAGGATTACTACATTTTGGGTTCTAGGAAAGTCCTCTAAGTTAAAACTGATATGACATTGGAAGGCTCAAATGGCTAAGTGGATACTAGGGTTAAGCATAAAAAATAAGAATAATAAGGAAAAATAAAAAAGAGGAGGAAGAGTTATAGTTAGCTAAGGAAGGGTGGGGTTAGTAAATGAAAGTGATAACAAATCTTTGAGGATCACAAGAAACTAATTCAAACCCCCTCTTTGTTTTTTTGGGTCATCAGAGTCACCATGCAATCAAACTCATCTTGTAGAGCTATTGGTGTAGGATCACTTGTAGTTATAAAGGTGGAGGAGTGCCTTGGGATAACAAGGGTTAAGGTCTCTTTGGCTAGCCCTAGACCTTTACTAGTGAGGAGCTTCTTCCATGGTAGCAACATGTTGTGAAGGGCTTCAATATCTTTTGTCGAAGTAGGTTCATGTGTATATACTCCATTTTAATAACTAGGTTATCATGGATCTACTACTATGGAGTTCACTGAATGTTGTATTGAAGGAGTGGGTTTGTATTTCTTTGTGGAAAACTGATGAAGGCCTTTAACTAGCATTGCCTTTTCCTTTATGGAGCTTTCAATCTTGTGTTACTACTCCATTTTAGGAATAGGTTTCTGTGTAGCTACTGCTAGTGAATGCTTCATTGTTGGTGTTGTAGACTCAAACCTTTCAAGTCTCTGCTCTTATTTTTCTACTTCTAGAGAGTGAAGCTGGCCATGATACATCATGAGAAGGTGTTCTGCCGTGTTGATGAAGCTTAGGGATCCACATTGCCATCCTAAAGGAAAGGGTTAGTTGCCCTAACCCTAGCCCTAAATGGGTTTGTATATATTCTACATTTTCAACTAAATCTAGTGTACAGTTAGTCATTTGTGGTGTACTCTCTAGCTATGCCCTCTCTCCTCATCTCCACTTTTCTCCTCTCCCCTCTTCATATTTTGTCAGTACTCACTGGGAAATATCTTCATTGACAATGAACGACAACCATGACCATTGCACAATCCATGGCACTGAATCGAGAACAGGGAGGGGGCCACACTACCTACATTAGTCGGTGGCAATATTGTAGTGGCAAGTCCATAGAGCTAGGATGTGCCTTGGAGGAGGAGGAAGGAGGAGATTACAAAAGCAACTTCTTGAAAGGAGGAGATTGAGGAGACAAGGAGAAAGCGAAGGAAAAGAAATACAGAAAAAAGAGGTGAGTCTTCTTTCTTTCTTGAAATCTCGTTTTTTGTTTCAATCCTTTGAAAACAAGCAAGAAAACTAGTTTGCAGGTTTAGCAATACAAGAAGAAACACTCACAAGACTAAAGCTAACAAACAAAAAAACTCACCTCTTAAAGAACTTCCTTTCAAGAAAGCAAAGAGGGAAAAGGGTAGAGAGAGAGTACAAGAGCTAGGAGAAGGGTGAGGAGTGGAAAATAGAGTGGGAGGTTGCTTGAAACTCGGGGGGGTCACTATGTATAAACCCTCTATATCACGTGCGTTCAAGGCCTATATTTAAAGTCCCTTATCTGTAAAAAATTTCATTAATAAAATGTACCCCTTTTCTATACAAATCTGTAAATTTTTTCCAAAACTATTTTAAATAATCCCTTATGTATATTTATTTCTGTAAATTTTAGAAATTAAAAAAATCCTTCTGTTGAACTCACGTGACAGGGTTACATATGATGAGTGACCCCCCCGAGGCTTGAAATAGGTGGGAGGTTGTCGAAAATAGGTGGGAGGAGATATTGGCTTGCTATCTTGAGAGATTAGAGAAAAGTATGAAGAAAACACCACGCGATGATAGTTTCGGGTTTTAACCCACAGCGTCGCTATATAGCGATGCTTATTCGTCACTATATAGCGATGTTTTTAATTAAAAACGTCACTATATAGCGATGGAACAGAGCAAAAAGGTCGCTATATAGTGACGCTTACAGTCACTTTTTGTTGTAACATGAGAAGAAGCTCAAACATGCTATTTTATAACTGTTAATATCTCTTCTTCATGCTTATGTTGTGATTTTATAAGTGTAGATGGAAGGGACAAGTGGAAGCTCGTCCGATGATGCGCGAACACCCGAGAGCACAAAGTGGCTTACGAAGAGGTTATACTGTCATTGCACTCATTGCAAGCGAGAAGTACGACATCAACGTCGTATTATCATGCGCCACTTGCGGATGTATGGGGAGGAGCCGGAACCACATGTTGATGGACCATTGGTAAGTCAAAGCTATTTAAGTTCGCAGTCTTATTGTATACCACGAAATAGAAGATCTTATATTTACACGAAATCTTAAAGCAGGATGAGGAGGGTGACAAGGGTACGCATATACCTTCTCACTTTTAGCAAGACTATAGTCTCCCGGATGATGACGAGGGTATGGTCGACATGATGGATTCCATTTTTAGGGGCACTACATCCCACGTACATGTGATGTCAGAGTCTAAGGTCAAAATGCGAGAGTTGCAATCAACACAATTGCACGAGGGTGCTAGGATGTCTAAACTACGTGCTTGTCTCTCAATCTTGAATCTACAAGTAAAGTATGGGTGATCGGATACAAGTGTCTCGGCCTTAATGAGGTTAGCTCTTGCATTAATTTGACTCATTATTTGGATATTGTTTGTTTTGAGAGTCATCATTTGGATAGTGTCTTTGTCATAGGTTGCTCCAGAAGATGTTGCCTAGACCAAATACCATGCCCGTATCAAGAGATGAAGCGAAAAAGATGCTAACAATGGTGGGTATGGATTATGATACCATCCATGCTTGTCGTAATGATTGTATTCTCTTTCATCGTGAGCATGGAGACTTGGCTAGTTGTCCAAAGTGTGGGGAACAACGATATAGAGATGACTTGCAGGGTAAGTGGATACCGGTAAATGTCTTGAGACACTTTCCCATCATTGCAAGAATACAACACATGTTCCGATGCAAATCCATAGCGGAGTTGATGACATGGCATGCATCTCATCGGTCCACTGATGACACATTGAGGATTCCCGTAGATTGTGCAGCTTGGAAGCACATAGATAATCAGTGGCCAGACTTTGCGAGGGAGCCACGCAACTTACATCTTGGGCTAGCCATGGACAACGTGAATCCTTTCGGGTTACGCTTGACATCTTGGTCGACATGGCCCATAGTCGTGGTGAATTACAATATCCCACCATGGCTAACAATAAAAAAGGGACACCTCATACTTGCACTACTTGTGCCAGGAAAGTACAAGGCAAAAAACATGGACGTGTACATGGCACCTTTGATAGAGGAGTTACAGATATTATGGAGAGCAGTGCAGGTCTTTGATATTTCCAGAGCTCCTAGACATACCAATGATATTTTGGTCAGGGGTATCTTGATGTGGACCATGCATGACTACCCAGGATATGGAGAGTGCACAGGTACGTGGTTGTGTCTTTACATGTACAATGAGGGATTATGCTTTTTTGACTCTCTTTTGCACGCATGTCTTGTACTAACACATTCATGCACGCGTGCAGGACTTGTTACAAGTGGGTACCATGCTTGTTCTGTTTGTGGACCGGCTCTGAATTCGCTTGCACGCTACTCCAAACATATGAGGAAAAATGTTTATGAAGGTCATGCTCGATACCTTCCGCTCGACCATCTCGCACGTGGAGGTCAACTTGATCCACCACCATCATATTTGAAGGCAAGTGACTGGATTCAAGCTTGGAGGGCGAATGGAGAGGAACCTCCTCCTGGTATGAAGAGGCTATCGATCTTTCATGAGCTTCCTTATTGGGGTCAGTTACAAATCAATCATCTCTTGGATCCCATGCATATCTTCAAGAATGTGGCGACTACTATTTGGGCACACTTGGTTGGTTCCAAGGACTCGAGAGGAGTGCGAGAAGACTTGCGTGCTATGAATAGGATGTCTCGTTTGTGGCCCCAAGTGCATGCTTCAGGAAAAGTTGTCCTCTCGAAAGCAACGTGGATCCTCTCTATGAGGGAGGAGGCAGCGATCAAGGTAGACATTGCCTCTTTTCAAACACCGACAGGGTACATGCGTTGCTTGAAAGGAGCATTTTCAAATGAGAATAAGCTTAGTGGGCTCAAGTTCCATGATTGGCACAAGGTCTTACAAGTATTCTAAGTAGAATTAGTGTACTGATAATCGTGATGCGTTAGCGTAATTATTATTATGTTATATTGTTGACATGACTTCATTGTTGCTTTGATAGTTCATCCTCCCAATTACAATAAAAGGGTGCTTACAAGAAGATGTTAGAAATGCTATATTCAAGATATGTGGTATTGTGAGGTATGCTTACTATCAAATCGCATTATGTATTTCCTTCATGGACATGTGAAATAGGTGGATATCTCAAATATCTTACATATGCATGGACATGTGAAATAGGTGGATATCTCAAAAAGAGATCTCTATATCGAGCATCGAGAAGGCTAGTGTCGAATCCATCGAAGCCATATGCTTGCTTGAGAAGCACTTTCCCTCGAGCATTATGACAACTCAAGTCCACTTGCTTGTGCACATAGTTGATGAGGTGGCTATAGCAGGTACCGTTCATAGTCGATGGATGTTTTTTCTTGAGCGGTTTATGAAAACTTTAAAGGGATTTGTAAGACAAAGAGCAAGACCAAAAGCAAGCATGGCAGAGGGATGGCTTGTGCAAGAGTCATTAGTATATATCACAGAGTTTCTTGCATCCAAGGATCCCGATATGCCGCAAGCTTGGCACAACAAGGATGATGATCGCATCGTTGGCGAGGTTCCTCAAGGAAAAGGGATTGAAAGAAAGATGAGCGAAGAGCAATGGAGAAATTCAATAATTTTTGTATCCTCAATAGCCCTGAGATGCAGAAGTGGATTGAGAGATATGAAGTGGCCAAAGCAGAAAGAATAAATGCAAGGACGAGATTTAGAGTAATGTACAGGCGATCACAACCATATCCACGGGATCTGGCTCTTCTCCCTACTCACATGTTGCTTGATTGGCTACAATTGGCTCTATGTAAAGCCGAACGTGATGGAGAGACAATAAACGAGCGCGAGCGAGAGTTATCATCTGGATGTATGGTGCATGTAAGTTTCTTACCTCTTGACGTAATTAAGTAATTATTTGTGGCAGTATATGCTATAAAATAGATGCATCTTCATTGTTTTAATGATGCTCTTTTACAGTACAAAAAGTACAGTGCATTATGGTCATATGGACGACATTTTCGCGTGGAACGCATCGATTCAAAGAGAGTCACGTATGATTGTGGAGTCATGGCTAACTTCACACAAGATAGCCTAGCAAGTGCTTCAGATACCAATCCCTTCTCCTCACAGTTGGATTATTGTGGAACCATACGCGACATCTATGAAATTGATTTCAGACGATTTACTATTTTCATTCTTGATGTAAAATGGTTTAGAACTACTTACAACGGTCCCCATGTGACGATGAGAAAAGATAGTAGCAGTCTCTTTGTAATAGACTCCACCAAACATTGGACTGATGAAAGTGATACTTTTGTTCTTCCCGAGCACTGTGAGCAGGTACATACTAATGATTTAATTAGTCGAAGCTTTCGTTTTTAAAGTCCATTGATACATGTGTAAAGATAGTGGGAGAGAGGAAAGGAGTCTCACTTGCGGCTTTCTCACATGCACAATGGATACACACAAAGGTGGAGGCTGAAAATCAGTTTTCCTCTTCTTGGTTGTGAAAGCCAAAAGAACTCTAGTACAAAGAAATAGAAGAACCCTATATGTGGGTCTCAAACCAAACTCAACTAACTAAGGTGGCATACTAACTGAGCCACAAACTAGAGTAGATAAGGATAGCTTGACAAAATATGAAGAGGGGAGAGGAGAAGAGTGGAGATGAGGAGAGAGGGCACAGCTAGAGAGCACACCACAAATGACTAACTGTACACTAGAATTAGTTGAAAAAATAGAATATATACAAACCCTTTTAGGGTTAGGGTTAGGGGATCTAACCCTTTCCTTTATAGCACTCTATAAGGTTAGTGCTATGCACATATGATCACGTGATGGTGCTATGCACACATGATCACATGATGTTGAGCGTGAACTCTCAACACCTTCCCTCAAGATCAACATCATGAAGTAGGCCTTCCCTCAAGATGATGATTCTGGGGAATCGAAGAAGGACTGAGCATTACATTCCATCACACCCCTTTAATGGGAATGTCCTTCCTCTGCATCAAACCAAGAGCTAGTCGGTGTTTCTCGAATAGCTCTTTACCGAGTGGTTTGGTAAAGATGTCTGCAACATTTTCTTTGCTATCACAATGCTGCAGTGTGATGTCACCAAGTAACACTCTTTCTCTGATGAAGTGCTCTCTGACATCAATGTGCTTTGTTCTGGAGTGATATACTGGATTTTTGGCCAATGCTTGAGCCGATTGATTATCACAGTATATTGTTGTTGGCTTTGACTCATCAAAGTAATCTGTTTCTGACAATAGTCTTCTGAGCCATATAGCCTCACATGCACCTGTAGTGAGTGCTCTATATTCTGCTTCAGTCGAAGACAAAGAAACAGTTGGCTGTTTGTTTG
Source organism: Dipteris shenzhenensis (assembly GCF_047967505.1). NCBI lineage: Eukaryota > Viridiplantae > Streptophyta > Polypodiopsida > Gleicheniales > Dipteridaceae > Dipteris > Dipteris shenzhenensis. Next base: position 43,183,995 of record NC_141614.1, read on the forward strand.
ACAACCATGATATAGCACCTTGACCAAGGAAAAATGCATATCCCTGTGTCGATCTCCTGGTCTCATGATCTCCAGCATAGTCACTGTCACAGTATCCATGCAACCGTGGATGACTTCCTCTGTATTCTATCCCAAATTGTCTTGTACCTCTGATGTATCTCAAGACTCTTTTGGCTGCATTCCAGTGAGACTGTTTTGGATTTGCCATAAACTGTGCTAGTGAGCTTACTGCATAACAAATATCTGGCCGTGTGATTGTCAGATATATAAGAGATCCAATGAGTTGCCTGTAGTATCTGTCATTGACTGTAGGCTTTTCTGAATCTTTAGTAAGTTTCAAACTCTGTTCCATGGGAGTGGCTGCAATCTTGCAATCTGCCATATGAAACTTCTTCAGGAGACTGTCAACATATTTGAGCTGACTCATGAATGTGCTATCCGAATCTCTCCAGAACTCAATTCCAAGACAATAGTGCATAAGTCCAAGATCTTTCATGTCGAACTCTGCAGATAAGTCTTGTTTTAATTTTCTGATGAAGCTATCCTTGCTTCCTGTCACAATCAGATCATCTACGTACAAAAGTGCAATAGTAATATCTTCCCCTTGAACTTTGTAGTAGAGAGTATGATCTGCATTGGACTTCATGTATCCCAGATCAGCAAAATACTTGTCAATTCTACTGTACCAACTTCTGGGTGCTTGCTTTAAGCCATAGAGACTTTTCTTGAGATGGCAAACCTTGTTCTCCTGTCCTGGTTCAACATAACCGGCTGGTTGTTGCATGTAGACTTCCTCGTCTAGATAACCATTGAGAAATGCATTCTTGACATCGAGCTGATACACATTCCATTTACTGAGTGTCGCTAGTGATATCAAGAACCGTATGGAATCCATCTTTGCTACTGAGCATAAGTCTCATCATAATCTTGGCCATATTGTTGTGCAAATCCTTTTGCAACTAATCTGGCTTTGTATCTCTGAATACTGCCATCTGGATTGTACTTCACTTTGTATACCCATTTGTTGGCTATGGCCTTCTTTCCTGGTGGAAGGTCGCATAATTCCCAAGTGTTATTTTTATACAAAGCATCCATTTCTTCATTCATTGCAGTTTGCCATTCTGGCTTATCTACTGCGTCTTCGAAGTACACTGGCTCGTCTGTAGCCATGATGGTAGTCATAAGAGCATAGTTGGTGGTTTCCACCTGAATTGCTTTGCCTTTCTGAGCATATGTCAATCTGGCTGGTGGTCTGCTTTCCCTAGTAGACCGTCTGAGCTGCTGTGACGCTGATTGGGGTGTTGCTGGCAATTCTTGCTCTTCTTCATCAACCTGTTCTGTAGATGACTGTGAAGTCGATGCTTCTATCTCCTGTGTAGGTGAGGTTTTCCATTCTGATTCCTCATCGAAGATTACATCTCTAGAGATGATGACTTTGCGGTTGATGGGATCATACAATTTGTATGCTTTACTTTCTTCACTGTAGCCAACCATGATGCATTTGCGTGACTTCGCATCCAATTTCCTGCGATGATCATCATGTATGTGGGCATATGCTATGCAACCAAATATGCGGAGATGCCCAATGCGTGGCTTGTGTCCAGTGAATGCTTCATAAGGAGTCATACCTTGTATCAGTTCGGTAGGAAGCCGATTAAGCAAGTAGTTAGCTGTAGCTATTGCTTCTGCCCAATACTGATTCGGAAGATGCTTTTCACTAAGCATTGCTCTAGCACTGTCTGCTAAAGTCCCATTCTTCCTTTCAGCTATTGCATTTTGCTGAGGAGTATCTGCACATGTGAATTGTCTTCGAATGCCGTGAGTTTTGCAAAAGTTCATGAAGGCTGAAGACATGTATTCACCTCCTCTATCTGATCTCATGACCTTAATCTTTCTGCCTGTTTGGTTTTCTACCATGGCTTTGAATTCTTGAAATCTGGCAAACACTTCAGATTTCTCTTTCAGAAAGTAGACCCAACAATATCTGCTGTAGTCGTTGATGAAGGTCAAGTAATAAAGTGAACCATTGATGCTGCGGGTCTGGGCATAACCCCATACATCTGTATGAATTAAATCAAGAATACCTCGTGCACGAGAGGTACTTCTGACAAAGTTGGTTCGCTTTTGTTTGCCGAAGCAGCATGCTTCACAAACCTTTCCAAGAAACTGTAGCTTCGGAATCCCAATTGCCATATTCTGATTCCTGAGATCCAACAAGTACTTGAAGTTGACATGACCATATCTCTTGTGCCATTTTGTAGATTGTGGCATCTGTTGCATTTGAGCTGACATGGCATGCTTATCTGGTACTGTAGCTAGCATCCTGTATAAGCGTCCTTCCTTGACACCTTTTGCTACTAGCTGACCTCTTTTGGATTTGTCTCTGATAGTGCATTCATCACCGTCGAAGATGACTTTGTAGTTGTGTTCCGTCATTTGACCTACTGACAAAAGGTTCTTGCTGAGCTTCGGAACATAGAGCACATCTTTGACTAATCCTTTTGTACCAGTGAAATTGTTCATAGGGATAACACCTGTCCCTTGAACCGGATTCGGTGTATTGTCTGCTGTATAGATGACATTCTTTTGACCTTCTAATGGCTTTATTTCTGTGAACCATTCCTGATGATTTGTCATATGAGATGATGCACCGCTGTCGATGTACCAAGGATCCTGTTCCACTTGGTCGACTTGATAGCTGAAATCTTCTTTGGGATTGAAATCAGTGTCTAGGTGCATTGTATCAGTTTGATGCAATTCCTCACTTGCAAGAAACATATTTCCATGTTCATTTGCAAAATGACTGTGACTAGAATGTCCACCACGATGATTTCCTCTTCCTCGGGAATTCCCTCGATTGGATTGACCGCGTTGGTCATACTGCTTCTTGCGGCAATCTCTTTCATAGTGTCCAAACTTGTGACAATAGTTGCATTGAATGTTTGACACATTGGTGGATGCATTCCCTCGTCCTTGGAATCTTCCTCTGTTGGAATGATTTCCTCTTTGCTGATTTTGATGTTGCTGAGGATGCTGCTGATGCTGATGCTGATTTTGATTTTGATTTTGACCACTTTTCTGATATGATCTACCTCTGTTTCTGCCTTTGCCTCTGCTTCTGTCTGAAGCGGTGAATGCCTGATCATTAGAATGACCTTTACGTGCTTGAATGGATTGAATCCTGAGTTCTTCACCAAGTAGAACTGACTGAAGTTCTTCAAGTGTTGGAATTTGCCGTTGGATGGCAATACTCTGGACCAAATTCTCATATCCTTCTCCTAGTCCATTCAGGATTACTTGAACCATTTCTGCGGGATTCATAGTTTCTCTTGCTGCTGCAAGTTGATTGTTGTAGTCTTTGATGCGGAGTACATAAGCATGACCAGTTTCATTGCTATTGCGGAAACTCTGGTTGATCTGGTTTCTCAAGGTGAGAATCCTGGATGTGTTCTTGGACTCGTAGAGAGCTGCGAACATATCCCATGCTTCTTTTGATGTCTTGACTGTGTTGAGCTGTCCTAGCATGACATCTTGCACATTCTGCTTAATCAGGTGATAGGCATACTTGTCTTTCTTATCCCATTCTACTTGAGCTCGGGCAATGGCAGGATCTGCTACTGATGCGGAAACTGTTTGTGTAGATGTAGATCCCGATGTAGATCCCGTTGCTGGTGCTGTGACAACAGATGGAGTAGAGCTATTGGTGGCTGGATCGGCCAATGGTCTAGGTATGGATCCATCAACATACTCCCATTTGTCCTGAAGCACAAGAATGGTCTCCATTCGGTATTTCCATGTACCGTAATTGGAGTTGTCTAACTTAGCAGATGCCTCCAGATTGAGGTTGCTAGTCGACATGGTGCAAACAATGTACTCAAAAAGTGTCCTGGAAAAACTCTGTATGAATCAACTGCAAATACACTGAAGATGCCAAGTGAAATCTCTGTACCGTCGGTGAAGATAGAACTGCAGTAAATAAGATCTGACCTGTGTTACAAGGCTTGTGGCAATGATGCCGGGAATAGCCAAGAGGCTTTACAAGGCTGAAAAATGATGTGCACGATGCCGTGAGATAGCCAAATAGGCTTTACAATGGTGGCATGTGTGTGTGAAATCAAGTGCTATCTGCCCACTGAATCAATCTGCAATGCCTCTGAACTCTGAAGTCTGCTCACTGAACTGATGAACGTAAGGTTTCAGGTAATGTAATGATGTGAAATCGGATGTGAGCGTATGGACTGACTCCGAGTAGGTACTAGTCGGGAATTTCGGGCATGGCTTAGATTGGCAACTTGGGGAATTCAAAGCGTCCCCTCTATGGTGATCTAGTCTACTCTGATCTAGATCTAAACCAACCATCGATCGATGAAAGAGCAGCAAATAATTCCTTTTCCTTTGTTCTTTTTAAGTGCTGGGTCAGATGCGTCGATGTAGAGGCAAATGTGCGTGAAGGAAGTGGTTTTGTCGGCGAGGCTTAAATGTGAGTGTAACTTGCGCTGAAATGTGGGCGTGATGTAACGAGCGCGTAGAGCACAAAAAATTGAGCGACTTTCCTTTTTGGAGCACCCTCAAATTCTTCCTGGATCAAGAGATATGACTTGATCTAGGTGGAGGGGCAAAAGGAGTGCAAATGGTGCTCAATGATGATGTGTCACTGTGAGTCACATGCAGTGATGATGTGGCACTGTGCTTAGCAAGAGGTGTGCCAGTGAAGCTCTGTGCTGAGGTGGCAGGAGTGTGCACATGCAGTGTGTGCACAGTGTGGCTGGCAAGGGACTGTGCCTGCAGGGGTCAGTGCTGACTGGACTGCTGAGGTGGCACAGATGATGTCAGCAGGGTGACGTGGCACAGGTGACGTGACAGATGATGTGGCACAGATGACATGGCACAAATGATGTGGCACAAGTGACGTGGCAGATGACGTGGCACAGATGACATGGCCAGATGACGTGGCAAATGACGTGGCCTGATGACGTGTCACTGATGACGTGGCAGGTGACGTGGCTGATGACGTGTCACTGATGACGTGGCAAGTGACATGGCAGTCGATGATGACGTGGCCTACTTACGTGGCACTGCTGACGTGGCAGATAGGATTGGCTGATGACGTGGCAGATGATAAGACATGTGTCAGTTGATTGACCACACCTGTGTGTGGTGACCCTTATGATAAGGTAGATGCCACGTGTCGATAGAACGCCTACCGGAATCTTATGAAGATGCCGACGGAATCTTCGAGATTCTGTCTCCCTGCGTATTTTCGTCGCTGCACAAGAGCGTCAAGTTCCAGTTCGCATATCCGATCGCCCCGGTTTCTTGGGTCTCCACACCCTTGACGCACTCGGGAGAGCTGGAGTCCCTACTCGAGTGGAGCTTTGCAGTATTCGGAAGGAGACGGACGTTGCTTGGCGGAGCTGTTCGTAGCGAGAGGAGTTGGCGTCGGAGCCCGTGAGCTTGGAGCAAGAGGCTAGCTACGGTCGTTGTCGATGGATTCTTCGTTGCCGCTCGGCGGTTGTCGCTGCTCTTCGTTGGAGACTACGAGGCTTTGTTGGCTCTTTCCTACCGCTTTCGTAGGAAGAGCTGGGTTTCTATGTTGCAGGGTTCCGAGGCTTTTTGTCACCTACAGATATATTGGGATTGTCGTTGTAGTATATATGTAGCTTAGGACCTCGAGTCGTGTTCCGGTGAGAGACGTAGGCTTAAGTGTGGTGAGTAAACATAATGCAAGCATGTGTAAAAGGCACGTAAACCATTGTTGTTGGGGTAATGAAGGCTTCCGCCTCCATTGGGGGTTGTAGGGTTTAGGAGGAGTTTAAGGGTTCAGAAGGAGGTTCCAGGGTTTAGAAAGAGTTCAGGGTTAGAAAGAGTTCCAGGGTTCAGAAGGAGGTTCCAAGTTATAGAAGGAGTTCAGGGTTAGGAGGAGGATCCAAGGTTCAGAGTAAAGTACATGGTGGAGAACTCGTCTCCCTCGTAGATCATTGAGTTAAGGGTTTAGGAAAGCATAGGAGTGGGAGAGGAAGAAGGTGTAAGAGCATGGGTGAAGTAAGAGAGAGAGGAGGAAGGAGGAGGAGGGAAGAGGAGGAGGGAGAGGGAGGAGAGAGGAGGAGGAGGAGGGAGGAGGAGGAGGAGGAGGAGGAGGGAGGAGGAGGAGGGAGGAGGGAGGAGGAGAGGGAAAGGATGGGTTGCAGGGTTGGAGGAGAGGGGAGAAGGGTTGCAAGGTTAGGACATGCTTTTGGACGTGCAGTGCAAGGAAGCATGGACACTTGAGACAAATGCTTGGAATACCAATGTAGACTCAACACAATGCCCCAAGAGTGTGGGCTTCATTCCATTATGGGGTATTTATACAAGTTGGAGAGCTTCCCTCTCTGCATGTAACACAAAGTCGTATCACAAAGTTGTAACACAAAGTTGTGTCACAAAGTCGTAACACATTCTCTCTCTTCATGTAGAAGATGTAACACAAAGTTGTTACACAAAGTTGTTACACAAAGTCGTAACATAAACTTGTAACACAAACTTGCAACACAAAGTTGTTACACAAAGTCGTAACATAAAGTTGTGTCTAGAAGTTGTAACACAAAGTTGTAACACCTTCTCTTTCTTCATAAGTTCATGTTGGCACAGAGTCAACAGGCTTGTATGGTTGACCGTCGTTGCCGTTGTTGAAGGCGCGCGTTGCTGTTGTTGAAGGCGGGCGTGGAAGGAGCTTAGGAGTCGCTGGTACTGAGGCTGTTGGAACCGTTGGAGGCTGATATGTAGCCCGTGAGCGAGTCTTGCAGTTAGTCGATCGTCCGCGAGAGGCCGTCGGTCGTTGGAGATGTTGTAGTAGTCGGGCTGCTTGAGTCGTTGCTGCTTGTTGTTAGCTTGGCCGTTGCAGTCCCGGAATAGAACAGAGTCGCAAGGTTGGAGCTTGCTACCATGAAGCCATTGATGTAGCTAGCCGTGGAGAGCTCTCGTGAGCTTTGAGCTGTTGGAGGCTATGGCGGCTGAGTCCAGGAGATCGTTGTAGAGAATAGATCTCTTTGTAGAGAATAGATCTCTCTATCTCTCTCAATGCCTAGCCTCTCTCTCACAATATAAGAATGACGAAAATTTCTTTCATCAAGGGAAAGAAAGAATGGAACCACTCAAGATGAAAAATATCTCACATATCTCTCTCTTTCAATGGACGGAAACCCTTTCAATGGACGGAAAGAAAGCGGAAGTTCTCTCAACGGAAGAGAACACTCAATCTCACGATCTCTCTCACACTCTCAAGAAACTCAATGTCTCAGCGGAAGACAAGGGAGCTTTGATACCATGACAAAATATGAAGAGGGGAGGGGAGAAGAGTGGAGATGAGGAGAGAGGGCACAGCTAGAGAGCACACCACAAATGACTAACTGTACACTAGAATTAGTTGAAAAAATAGAATATATACAAACCCTTTTAGGGTTAGGGTTAGGGGATCTAACCCTTTCCTTTATAGCACTCTATAAGGTTAGTGCTATGCACATATGATCACGTGATGGTGCTATGCACACATGATCACATGATGTTGAGCGTGAACTCTCAACATAGCTGTCCTCCAGCTATTATTCGTGGGCGGTGTACCAACCGCATCTCCAGCTACTAACAAGTCGGTGACGTAAATACACAACGGTCACCCTGGCATATCGCGAGTGGAGCTCGATATCTCAACACTCCCCCTCGAGCTCAATCCCAATTCCTGCACACCAAGCAGGTCTCTGAACTTGTGCAGCTTCTCTGCGCCCAATGCTTTTGTGAATATGTCAGCTACCTGATCCTCTATGCTGACATAAACTAGATCAATAAGACCTAGTAAAACCTTCTCCTGCACATAGTGATAATGCACCTCAATGTGCTTTGTTCTAGCATGAAAGATTGGGTTCTTTGCCAAGTGTATGCTGCTCATGTTGTCACAATAAATGACAACTGGCCCATCTGTAGACTAATGCATATCATAGAGTAGCTTATGCAACCAAGCTACCTCACATGCAGCCATTGCTGCACCCCTGTACTCAGCCTCTGTGCTCGACAAGGCAACTGTTGGCTGTTTCTTGCTGCTCCAAGTGACTGCAGCACTCCCAAAAGAGAACACATATCCACTGGTAGATCATCTATCAGAAATACTACCAGCCCAATCAGCATCAGTGTATCCATGTAACTGTATCTGAACCCCAGCCTCATAAAATAGTCCACACTGCAATGTGGACTTCACATACCTGAGTATGCGTCTAGCCGCATCCAAATGCGGTTTCCTTGGAGCCTGCATAAACTGACTTACCAACCCAACAGCATAGCTCAAATCTGGCCTGGTAATAGTCATGTAAATCAAACTTCCTACTATGCGTCTGTACATAGTAGGGTCTTCCAGAAGCTCACCTGCATCTGCGCTCAGCTTCACATTCTGCTCCAAAGGAACTGAAATAGGCTTACAACCTGTCATCCCATATTTGGACAGCATGTCCAATCCATACTGCCTCTGCAAGAGCTGTATCCCACTTGGTGATCTAATCACCTCAATGCCCAAGAAATAACGCAGCTCTCCCAAATCCTTCATCTCAAACTTCTACCTCAATAGCATTTTCACATGAAGGATATCTTCATCACTATCACCTGTGATGATCAAATCATCAACATAAATGACCAGCAGCATAATCCCTTTCTCTGATTTTCTCACATAGAGTGAGAAATCTGCCTTGGAGATCTGAAAGCCAATAGTGACAAGATACTGTCCTATCTTGTCAGACCATGCTCTAGGTGCTTGCTTCAAGCCATACAAGGCTTTCTTCAACCTGCAAATAAACTCAGGATGAATAGCATGAACATAACCTGCTGGCTGCTCCATAAAGACCTCTTCTTGCAAATCACCATGCAAGAAGGCATTCTTTACATCCATCTGATGTAAAGACCATCCCTTTGATGCCGCCATAGCAATGGCTGCTCTTATGGTTGCCATCCTTGCAACCGGGCTGAAAGTTTCTTCATAATCAATGCCATATGTCTATGCATACCCCTTGACAACTAATCTTGCCTTATATCTATTCACAGAACCATCTGCATTGTGCTTGATCTTATAAACCCACTTACAGCCAATTGCATTCTTGCCTTTAGGTAAAGGCACCAATTCCCATGTAGCATTAGCATCCAAGGCATCCATTTCTTCATCCATGGCTTTCTCCCATTTTTCATTTCCCATGGCTTGCTCAAAAGAAGTGGGTTCTGGTTCCTGTATCACTTTAACTATATAGGCATAGTGAATGGCTGTAAATCCATCATATTTCAGCCCATCCACAGGATACCTAACCCTGGTAGACCTGCGCAAAATAGGCTCACTTCTAGGTGCTCTCAAAACATCCCTGGTCTTCCTTACTCCAGGTGTAACAATAGAAGGAATACCCAACTCATCATCAATGCTCTGTTCAGAGCCACTGGATTCACCATCCACACAAGAGTGACCTGCATTCACATCAAACATGGGCTGATCTACCTTCTCTTTTCCTTTTCGTGATACCTGCATACCAATCTCTGCATTGCTTTGAGGAGATTCTCCTGATCTCAATCTGCCTGTCCATGGCGAAGTATGTGAACCACTGCTAGAGGACACTCCAGGTCCACTAATATTTTGTGATTGCTGCTGTGAATTCTGTGCACCGTTACCATTTTGTGCATCTACATCAATCATCACATTTACTGGTTTATACCAACTGCTCATCTCAACAAAAACAACATCTCTGCTCACTGTGAACTTACGTGTAGAAGGGTTATAGAATCTATACCCTTTTTGCTGCAGAGAATAACCAATAAAGACGCACTTCTCAGCTTTTGGATCCAACTTGGACCTCAACTCATTTGGCACATGGACATAGGCAATGCAACCAAAAATTTTCAAATGAGAAATATCTGGTTTCCTACCAGTATACATCTCCTCTGGCGTCATGCCATGTATTGCTGCAGTGGGAGTCCTGTTCATTATATAAACTGCTGTAGCAACTGCTTCAGCCCAATAATAATCTGGTAGATCTTTTTCATTTAGCATAGCCCGAGATACCTCTCCAATATGCCTATTTTTCCTTTCTGCAATTCCATTTTGCTGTGGGGTATGACTGCATGAATATTGCTGCTTTATGCCATGCTCCTGCAAGAACCTTGCAAACTCATTTGAGAGGTACTCTCCCCCTCCATCTGACCTTAGGCATTTTATTTGCAGGCCTGTTTCTTTTTCAACCATAGCTTTGAAAGCTTTGAAGTGCCCAAACACTTCACTTTTCTTTTTCATAAAATACACCCAAAGTTTTCTGCTGAAGTCATCAATAAATGTGAAAAAATAATGACAGCCTCCAATAGATGCAGCTTTAGTAGTCCACACATCAGAGTGGATTAATTCCAATGGCTTTTTACTCTCTTGAACATGCCTAGGAAAAGGTTTCCTTGCCTGTTTCCCAAATTGACAGGCTTCACAAACCTTGTACATTTCTGCAACCTTGAATTTAGGCAATCTTGCAACAATATTTTGGGCTTGCATTGATTTAAGTCGCTGTATATTAACATGACCAATGCTTTTGTGCCAGATATCAATATCTGCAACTACACCGGTCCCATGTGCAAACATTGCTGCACTCAATTCAAGCATGTCCGCATCCACCAACGTAAACATCCTGCCCTTCTTCTTTCCTTTTGCTATCAAGCGACCATTATTTTTCATATCCTCAACAAAGCATCCATGAGGATTAAATCTGACCTGCAAGCCCTGCTCAACCATCTGACCAACAGAAACCAGGTTCTTGGTGATGTTCGGGACATGAAATACATCGGACAAGTATTTCTTTTTCCCATCCTGCATAGACAAAGGAATTTTGCCAATCTGCACAATAGGATGTGCAGTATCATCACCAGTCTCCACAAATCTTGGTTTTTCCATTTTCCTTGCATCCTGCATCCATTCAGCATGACCTGTCATGTGGTTTGACGCACCTGAGTCAACATACCACACATCATTGCTTTCTTCTGCACTTGTCACAGAATTTGTCATATGCTGCACCATAAACAAATGCTCATTTCTGTCATCACCCTGTCTACTAGAGGATGCATAATTGCCTTGCTGCAATTTTCCATTCATAATGTCATTCTGCTTTTTGTAGCAGTCCTTAGCCATATGACCCATTTTGCCACAATAGTAGCATTCAACATTGCTGTTTGCATTTTGGCCTCTCTGCCATCCACCACAGCCTCTTTGGCTCCCCTTGCCTCTAGAGTTACCACGTCCTCCTGCATAGGACTGGTTTTCTTGCGTTTGCTACATATTCTGATTTCTACCACGGCCTGCAGATCGGCCTCCTCTACCTCTGCCTCTACCTCTGCCAGCATTTGAGTAGAAGACAGTTTCTTTTGAAGTTCTTGCTGAAGAAGATGCACCCCCATTTCTCTGCTCTTCAGAAATTAGAAGAGCAATCAACTCCTCAAAATCAGGAAATTTTTCACGGACAGCAATGGATGTCCGGAACTGTGCATATTCCTTTCCTAGACCATTCAAGGTCACAGAAACCAAATCGTCATCATCCACTGGCGACCCAATGGAAGCAAGTGCATCCGCAATTTTCTTCACCTTCATGTGGTAGTCATTGATGCTCATGTTTTCTCTCTGCACACATTGTGCAGCTCCTGCTTGAGCTGCATTTTCCTGGCTCGCGTATTTGTGCTGTACATTTTTGACAAAGTATCCCATGCCTCCTTTGGCGTACTTGCATCCTGAATGTGCACAATCATGGAGTCTGAAATACTGATAGACAGCCAGTACATAACTTTCCTGGCTGTCTCATGCCATCCTTTGAATGCCTGCATTTCCTGTTGACTGGGAACATTAGGAAGAACAGGTTCTTCTTCATTTCCTGTAATGAACTCCCAATAGCCTTTTCCCATAAGGAAATTCGTCATTCTAAACTTCCATGCCTGGAAGTTGTTCTTGTCAAGCTTTTCAGTGACAATCTGTGAAAGAGAATCAGATGCCATTACAGAGCACTGCGAAATATTCTGTCACTGCAAAAAACAAAGCTTTTGCCTCACACGGGCAGATCTGCAAAACTGACGAAAGTGGTATTTCACCACGCAGTCACTTCCTAGTGACGATTTTGCATCAACAGGCAACAAGCATGAATCTGCAACTCCCAATATCTCTGCACACAGGCATACGATGCAATTTCTGCGGCAACTTTTCACCGCCGACCTGCAGAACAGTGGTCGCACAGCAAAAACAGGGCCTTTTTCTGAGTGCTTGCGGAGAACTTCCGCCTCCAAAACGGGCCCCGAAACGACCTCGAATCAGAAAAATAAAGTCACCGAGGGCTTCCCCCATCTCCCGCAACATATAATGCCCTCTCACCACACCACGAAGGGCGTCTCAATCTGAGACAGTGCACTCTTGCACTTCCGGCTGTGCTACCTACAGAGATTTGCTCCCAAACTCGAAATAGGAAAGCAACACTGGTCCTCTTACCAGGACACCACGAACTTGGCTTGCTTTCTTGAGCTCCTTACCACGAACAAGGCTCTGATACCATGTAAAGATAGTGGGAGAGAGGAAAGGAGTCTCACTTGCGGCTTTCTCACATGCACAATGGGGGAATACACACAAAGGTGGAGGCTGAAAATTAGTTTTCCTCTTCTTAGTTGTGAAAGCCAAAAGAACTCTAGTACAAAGAAATAGAAGAACCCTATATGTGGGTCTCAAACCAAACTCAACTAACTAAGGTGGCATACTAATTGAGCCACAAACTTGAGTAGATAAGGATAGCTGTCCTCCAGCTATTATTCGTGGGCAGTGTACCAACCGCATCTCCAGCTAACAAGTCGGTGACGTAAATACACAACGGTCACCCTGGCATATCGCGAGTGGAGTTCGATATCTCAACAATATGTACTTGAGCATAATTTCATATATATAATTGATGACATTTGGCACCCATCTTCAATATAGGTGGTTTTTCATCCGGATCATTCTGATCCAAGATGGTGGTACGTGATCCAAGTTGCACCACGAAGCAAGCAAATTTTTGAAGATCGAGATGTGATATGGAGATGCCACTACCAATGCCCAATCCAATTGATGAATCTAGCGAAGAAGATGTAGATCACCATATGAGCCAAGAGGAAGATGTGCATAATGACATCGCACGGGAGGAGGATGGAGATCATGATATTGAGAAAGAAGACAACAATCATCAAGAATCACCACACTTTATTGAAGAAGATGATCAAATACTTTTAGGTGAAGGTACGATACTAGAGTACGATGATGATATAGGAGATAAACTTAGTATAGAGTTGGAGATAGACTTGTTTGGCGCCTTAGACTTGGCTTAAGATGAAACAGTTGATGTAAATGCTCTTATTTGATTTTTCTCATCTCAAACTTGGACATGAATATATGAGCTTCAAAGGCTTGATGTACATGCTCTCATTTTTTTATTTTCCATGAGCTCAAACAAATTTGTCATTGGAAAAAACTAACTTTTAAGGCCTATTAAAAAAAAAAAACCTCTTTGAAAAAACGTCGGTATAAGTTTGTATATCAGTGTCGCTATATAGCGACACTTAAAAGTCGCTATATAGCGACCTTTATAAAAGTCGCTATATAGCGACTTTTAGCAACAGTCGCTATATAGCGACGATTTAGAAAACCCTCTTTTCATACTGATGATTAACGCTAAGCGGGCGCTAAACGTTGATATGTAAATGTCGCAATAGAATCCGTGTGTAGTAGTGACTTATATATTGAATTCAACAAACTCTTTTCATATGGTGTCATATTTTCACTTCATAGTGTTAAAATTGAACTAGAGTTAGTAGACTACTATTATTATTATTATAGTTATTGGATGGGGGCACCATGCACAAGTTTGGGAATTATAGCTTCAGTGAGCCTTTTTTTTTAAATTAGAGGTCACCACTTGACTTTTTAGCTTAGTAAGGCCATATTTGTATATAAGTGACACATTTAGTGCTCTAAAAAACCCAATTTTTGAGCTCATTAAGTGAAGTTGAGTGGAGAAGATATGCTCCAAAAAAAATTCCAAACCAGGAGAGAAAGTCCAAAAATTTTGAATAGTGGGTTCCATGTAGAATTTGTTTCTGGGATGATTTTGGACCAAGCGCTCTCAAATATTGTCTTCTAATGTTTTGCATTATCTCCTTGGAAGTTTCCAATGTCTATTGAGGTCTTTATAAACCTCATCAATGGTGGAACTTGGCATGGGGATGGGGAAAAATCAAGAGCTGACTACCCAGTTAAACTCTTTTTTGTAAACTAGACTTTGAGTCTCCCGGTTCCATTGAGTATCCCAATGCTAAAGAGCTAGTTTGTCCATGACTAAATCATGCCGATTATTGGTAAGATAGAACTCCCTTTTGATTTCTGGCCTGCTTTTCCAATTCAGGTTGCCTTGGTCCCACAGGTGTCCCCAACTCTAGAGACCCTTTTTGAAACAAATACTAGCTCTGATGAGGTTCTCCTCATTTAAAGGCTTGCCTTTAAAAACCACCAAGACCAAGACAGAATCAAGAGCCATAAAAGACCCTTTACTAATGAAGAGAAATTTATTATAGCTCTTAATCTCTTCAAAAGTAGTCAGAGAGACTTCCATAAAGGACTCCCTTTAATGTTACTTTTATACATATTACACACACATATATACTTATGCAAAAGTGAGTTCAATATGAGATTGGGAGAAAAAAAAAAGCATTTTGTTTGTATCTAAGTATATGGGAAGTTATGAGTTATGTCTTTCAATGCATCTTCTTGATTGTAGGGAAAAAGTTGAGCGAACTTGCAATACTAATGCTCATGCAACTGAGATGTAATCTAGGTTACAAAATGTTACAATCTATAGTGACACTGATGTTCACGTCATCAAAGAGAGAACTTAGGAGCTCATGGGGTCTATGATCTATTCATTTATTTGCTATGTTTTAATTCTAAGAAAAGCTTTAATCTTTGGTCATCACAAATTCAAAAATAAATTAGTACCCCTCTCATTTGCAAGGAGGATCGAATCTTGATGGATCTTTCGTCTCATCTCATTTATGATTCGATTCATACATTTTCTTCCTTTGTAAAAAAGAAGGACCAAAACACAGAACTAAAACATATAAAAAATGCTACATGGTAGAATCTTTAGCTCAATAAATAGTAGAATCTTTAGCTTAAAAACATACTAGATTGCGAACGGAATACAAATCTAGCAACAAGTGTAGCAATAGAGCTAGGTGTACAAAGCCTACTCCAATGTACATATCAAGGGTTGAAAAAAAGCACACAAGTTCCCACACATTGCACTTTATTGATGAAAGAGACAAGCTTTGAATAATGACTCCAAACTCCATGCTTTCATAGTCACAAGGAAAGGACCCAGATGCTCTACCTTTTTGCTTGACAATCGAACCTCTTGAGACAAGAGTGCACAACTGCACATGGATACTACCTTCTAGAGTATTGGAAAGCCTACATACCTTAGGTATATAGGCTTGCAAATTCACAAAAGGAGAATCCAAATCTCCAACTCTCCACTATAGAACTCCCTGTAAGAAGGTAGTGCTAAAAAAGGTAATAAAAAGGATTTAGGATCGATCAAGGTACCTTTGTTATTAGTGAAAGGATCGGGGGAGAAAATTCTCCAAAAAAAAAAGGCAAGTGGCGAGAGCTGCAAGCCCTTCTTTTTTTTTTTGAATTGTCATCCGCAAGCCTTTTTATGAACCTCAATGGGCCCTCAACCAGTGATGTTCAACCATGTCAGCACTCCGGACATCTTCTTGCTTCAACAATGATTGGAGGTCGAGGAAGACGTGCAATCTTGTAGATGCGATGTTTTGGAGAACAAGATTTGAAAGTTGGATGGTTGAGATTTTCTTCCATCCGATTGGGAACGGTTGGATGGTTGAGATTTTCTTCCATCCGATTGGGAACGGAAGGCAGCACTCCATATACGCTATGTTCGTAGGCAGATGCTAGCAACGGAAGGCAAATGTTCCCATGGAAGGCAACTATGCACGGTCACGTAAACATTCTAGAGAATGGCTTTGCTCGCTTGGAGAGCAAGTTTCTCCGATTCTAACAAGGTGAGTTTCTTCAATGGGCCTGCCCTTTCGAAGATATGTAAGGATCTCTCTCGAATTAAATTGATGTGCATGGACTCTAACTCAGTCTTGACGAATATGGACTGTAAGTTAACTGCCCCACGCAGTGCAATTCGCAACAGCACTTCACATGCACACTTGGCCCAAATTTTCACGAATAACCAATGGTCTGATGGCACGCAATAAAATGGTAATTAAATAAAACAACTACGCAATGTCAATTCGTACGAGGGCAGGCCAACAAATTCTAAAACTGTGAGCGTATTTGTCGTGAATTTTGCAGCCAGAACCTGCTCTTATGTCGACAATGAGTTCCAATAATCACCTACTTTAGCGGATAGTTTACTCCAGCTAGTGACATACACGTGGCACGTACTGAACCTCCTATAGCCAGACGTGGCGCAAACAGCGCTCAACAACAGCCTTTGATGCCAAAAAATCGGCCACCATAAGAACCAACAGCGCGCCTTTGATGGCAAAAAATCGGCCACTGTGGTCACAGTTGACTGTGAGAAATCGGCAACGTCGTCGGTCATGACTCATCAGGCAGCACAAGAAATTAAAACTCAATTTTCCCAATTGGGTTGACACAGCTAGTAGTGTGCAACGTGAACTTTTTTCACGTCACGATCAAGAATAGACGAACCAGTCAATCGAGCTGTGTGCGTTTGGGAAGAGAATCTGAATGCAACAGTGCAAACGTTACGCTTATTCGCAATAACACACAGCTGATCAATTGCTCAAGTGGACGAGGATTTATATTACGGTGTCACTAGTATTTCATACAAGAGAGGTCTGAGCCTCTCTCGAATCATATAGATACGCCTGAAAAACTCCACCAAGTCGGAAATCGTTGAAATCAAGAGATTTCGCCGGTACTGGCAGCAGGAAAAACGGGAAATAATTTAATGTACTTGTGTCGAGGGAAGAGCGAAATGAAGTCCTTAGTGGTGGGTTCTCCGGTGGATACAGCTACAAGAAGTGAATCGTATGGCTATATGTGACGTAAGGTAGACTGGTCGCAGCTAGTTGTATAATCACGTAACCTCTCGCCCCTCTGAAGCTTCCAGTGCCCCCGATCAAAGCCAGTTCGGGAGACTGCGCAGTACTGATGCCTTGATAGTGAATGGTTCCGTTGTAATATCCGTCATTGTAAGTAACGATTTCCAACTCGAAGCCCACATATGCTGAAGTATAACTGGCATCGATCACGATACCCCTAGCAAACCCCAATTCAGAAGAATTGCGTTCTACCTCCTGGGTGACGTTTAGTGCGAAGAGCACAGTATTTCCGAGAGAATTAGTGACGTTGGGATCCGGGGCATGGATAATATAGTCGAGCTCAGGGACGCCTGATAGACCTGGGCATAGTACATGAGGGTGGGTTTCTTGTAATGGGGAGGGGCAGGAGGGCCACAATTTGCGAAAGCAGCAAGGACGAGAGTAAGGAGCACAAGGAGGGAGGGATGGAAACTTTTGAAGACTGCCATGGTGGTTTTGAATGTTTGAACTTCAGACGTAGCGCCTCGCCTTATAAGAGGCCTACGTACCTACTACTGGTCAATGCCCGATCCTATGTACCGGATGCTACATCTATCAATTTGAATTTTGAATAGAGATCCGCCGTCTCTTACGGCTTATTCTATTGTTTACTTGAATTTTCCGCCCGAAGTCTATAACTAATTATATCTTGCACTATCAGCCATTTTATACGACGTAACTCACGTCCTATATCCCGCACTACAATATTATCGATAAGCCACGAGCATTTCGATACATGCACACGATTCCGTTAATACAGAAAACTCCCAATTTGCCGGCAAGCGACCGGCTCTTCCTCTCTCGTGTGTGCACTTTGCTCGGTCGGAATCGACGTTTTCACTAGACGGAACAGTCTCATCGCTTTGACTGTATCTCCATATTGGAAAACATATTGTCCAAACTAGAAGACCATTATCTTCTCCCCTTACATAGTTTATCCTTTCAATTTAGAAACAGCTAGCATTGTCACAGATTTCATGCCCCATAGAATTGGCAGGACACACACCTTCTTATGAACCTTTAATTCTTAATACTAGAGAGTGTTACATGTCGGTCAAGGTCCAAGGAAGGGTGACGAGCCACCCCATCCGTATGATCGCAGCCAATTCTAAAGCAGAAGTCGCATCTACACGCGCGCGGGGTGATCACAATCAATTTTCCAGAACAGAGCAACCACCATCCGACGTAGAAAACGGCATGGAATGCTAAATTGCTGAGTTGTCACCCTGAAGATTGTCCCCACAGGTCACTTCCTGTGTCAGCCACCCCCTAGGCCTCGACGTACGGAAAAAGCCTTCCTTGGGCTTTTCCCTTATTCTTATTATCCCAGATTTCTCATCTTATATTAGCGCCAATTTCTACTCACTAGAATCATTGTGTCTTTTAGTTTAGTGTCTATGGTAGCTGTAGGAGGAGTGAGGTTCCTTTCAAATTTGGTTTCAAACTCTATGGTATTAGAAGAAGTCATGTCCCTCCTTAAAATTAAGTTGAGTACTTGAATTAGTCTCCTCCTTACCGAGGAATGGGTTTGATCTTCCACATGCCTGGAGAATAGTGACATGAAAACCGTAGACCGCATGATGAAAAAATACTTTAAACTAAAATCTAGTTGACTTTAGAAAATGCTTTCGTCACTTCTTTGGTCACACAGTGGTAGTCAAATTTTGGATAATCAAGTTATATTCTAACGTAAAATGCTTTGTTGTTATCGATTGATTTATACACATTAGGAAAATAATCTAGTGGTCTAATTAATCATTCTTGTGTCTTATAACCCTTAACTTCATTAAGTGCTTAGGTTAGGCAGTCTACTAACCGGAAGTGCTTCACTTGCAGAAGCCATGTTTATCATTTGGTACGACTAAACCCCTAAGAATTCAAAGTTAGGCCTTTAGAAAAGTTGACGATACAAACGTACATGTTTTTAAAGGTTCCCATTACAAATTTCCTTAAGTAGAATTCTTTAAAATTTTCAAATTTTTGCCATTAAAAAAAACTGTTATGTAAAACCCACATGCTATAGTCACATCTTTTTTAGTGAACCTTAGTATACACTAACCACTTAATTGTATTCTTTTATTTTCCTTGAGTTAATTTTGAGCTAGATTTATACTTTAAATAGGCTACTATACATCATCAATCTGAATCATTTTTCATACTTCATCACTATAGCCTCTTCTAGTTACTCTAGATATGAGCATCTAGGTTGAATAGGTGGTAATCATACTTCTGCATGATTACTTTGACTAGTGCATTGAATTTTGCCATAGCTTCAAAGGTTATACCTTGCTAGTCCTAGTTTGAGCTTATGTTGTCATTATTTTGAGGATGTCTCAGTTGTTTTTGGGCATCATGATTCTTGAAAATCCTAGAATCATTATAAATCCTATTTTTGGCACTACAAGGCATAGGCCATTTTCCGACGGAAATACCGACGCTTTTTACATTAAAAATTTTTTTTTTCACGGGCGCAAAGGTCGCTATAAAAGTCGTTAAAATCATCGGAAAAGGAGCGTCGCTATAAACCGTCGCTATATAGCGACGCTGTTAATCGTCGCTATATAGCGACGATGTAAACGTCGCTATATAGCGACGATAAAAACGTCGCTATATAGCGACTCTGTTAATCGTCGCTATATAGCGACACTGGTAAACGTCGCTATATAGCGACGATTAACAGAAGGTAAAAAAAATGGTTAGTGGGGCTAAACAGGGCCAAAAGGAAGCCCTGTTTAGCCCCACTAACCATTTTTTTTTTTTTGTAATTACAAAAGAAAGTTTTTTATAACAAAATTTCCCTTGCTTGCAGGGTGATACAAAATTATTCTTGTGAACGATGAGGAAGAAATGCATATACATATACAACTGTGTTTGAAACAAAATTACCCTGTGAAAGGGCGATACAAAATGGCTCTAACGAGCGGATATGAAAAATGCTACTACCACTACTAATCCGAATCCGAATCCGAATCGTCTTGTTGGGCTGTTCCCTGGTCCTCGGCACCTGCATCTTCTCCCTCGTCCCCGACACCTGCGTCTTCTCCTTCGTCATCGGCACCTGCGTCCGATCCTTGCCCCTGTTGATCGCTCGTCTCTGATGATGGGACGCTTGAGCTTTGACCCTGAGACTGAACCATATAAATCGAAAATTAGATTGGAACTTAAATTAAAAAGTGAGATTACAAGCAGGAGTAAACTTATACCGTGCGAGCAGCCACCTCAGCCCAATCGACTGTCGCTCCCATTGCCTCTTGCTCAATGAACCACGGCTTGGTTCCTATCCGAAATGCGCGCCGCGTCTCTGCATCCGTAGGAAGACGACCCATCGCAGCTTGCTGTGGATCCAATTTACGAGAGTTAGAGTTAGCTAAAGTGCATGTAATATGTAAGTAAAACAAATAGAACAATACATTAAATGGAAAGAAGTAAACTTACCACGGTTGCCTCGAACGCATACCGTCCACCTGCACCAAAGTGCGAAGTACCTACGACATCCAGCCGTCTCTTCGCAGCCCTCCTCTGACCCTCGAACATTTCAGGATGGTCCCTATTTTGCTTCTTCAAGAACTTCCAATCAGCTTTGTCTGCCCAGCTGGGTTTAGACAACCCCTTTGTAATGGAAGTACGCATGGTTGATCTGCGATGCTTTAGGACCAAACCCATGCGCTCGAGCATATAACTGTTATTAAACTCCACATTTGGCGGATTAGGAAATCTGAGTTTTAACTCATCGATCACCGCCTGCTTCTTTTGGCCATCTTGATACCGCCAATCGATATTTATGCCGCTCTTGAAGTGATGACTCATCAACCGCCTCATGGCGGCCATCACTGCTTTGCCCTTTTTGTCTTCTATTATCTCTCCGGCAGATGTGATTTGATAGGAGAGATCCCCTGATGAGTAAGGGGGACTGACGGTAGCAGAGTCTGAAGGAGTGGAAGCTGCGCGACCGCTTCCGGATCGAGGAGTAGCTGTGGGAGTAGGAGAGGGAAAGGGACCTGACTGATACTGTGTCTCCGGACCAAGTGGAGACCTAAAGGAGCGTGAGTGTGCTGACTCGTCTACATCTCCTGAGTCAGCACAACATGAGCCGCCCATCCTACTCTTCCTTCCCTTGCGGGAGGCATGCGCAGGTGATGATCCCGCGGTCGAAGGGGCGCGAGGGGATGGCTGGGCTGTACGTCCACCCGTCAGTGTAGGGGAAGGAATTGCGGAGGTCCTCTGAGAGAGCAGAGAGAAGAATCTCGCTGCCTCCTCATCGCTCATCTGCGCTACAAACTCGTCGGGAGTCCCAACAAAGCCATGCACGGCTAGCAAAGGAGTCCCCTGAGGGGTAGTCGCAGTGCTACGTGGAAGAGGGGTCGGACCAGGGGTAGTCACAGTGCTAGGACCGAGAGGAGTCGGACCAGGGGTAGTCCTCGGGGTAGTCGCCTGAGAGGAATCAAAGTCCTCTGGAGCATATAGATCGTGAGCTCTCCTCCTGCGAGGCTGTCCGTACTCGTCCGATGAGCGACGTGATCCCATGTCTAGCATAGACACAAACACGAAAACAGAAAACAAATAAACAAACATGAGCATTCTCATAGGCATAGGCATAGGCAAGAAGAAAGAAGAGGGAAAGGAAAGAAGAGGGAAAGGAAAGAGGGAAAGATAAGAGGGAAAGAAGATGTAAAGGAAAGAAAAGAATGAGAACGAGGAAATAGAGAATGAGAGAAAGGGAAAGAGATGAGGGAAAATAGAGAATGAGAGAAGGGGGAAATGAGAGAAGGGGGAAATAGAGTGGGAAATAGAGAATGAGAGAAAGGGAAAATAGAGAATGAGAGAAAGGGAAAGAGATGAGGGAAAATAGAGAATGAGAGAAGGGGGAAATGAGAGAAGGGGGAAATAGAGTGGGAAATAGAGAATGAGCTTATGCAGAAATAGAGAATGAGCTTATGCTTCTCTCATTCTCTATTTCCGCATAAGCTCACGCATGTGCATGAGCTTATGCGGAAACTTAAGCATAAGCTCATGCACATGCATGAGCATAAGCATGAGAAGGATGAGTTTCCGCATGCTTATGCTCATGCGGAAAAAGAGAAGGAGCTTATGCAGAAAAAGAGAAGGAGAGAAGCATCTCTCATTCTCTATTTCCGCATAAGCTCCTTCTCTTTTTCCGCATGAGCTTATGCTTATGCTCATGGGTGAGCATGAGCTTATGCTTATGTTTCCGCATATGCGAAAATAGAGGAGGAGAGAAGCATAAGCTTCTCTCATTCTCTATTTCCGCATATGCTCACGCAAAAGAGAAAGAGAAAGAGCTTATGCGGAAAGAGAGAAAGAGCTTATGCGGAAAAAGAGAATGAGATCCGCATATGCTTCTCTCATTCTCTATTTCCGCATAGGCTCCTGCGGAAACTTCCGCATAAGCTCATGCTCATGAATAAGCATAAGCTCATGCTTATGCTCATGCGGAAATAGAGAAGGAGCTTATGCGGAAAAAGAGAAGGAGCTTATGCGGAATAAGAGAAGGAGCTCATGCGGAAACTTGCGGAAACTTGCATGCGGAATAAGAGAAGGAGCTTATGCGGAAAAAGAGAATGAGAGAAGCATATGCTTCTCTCATTCTCTATTTCCGCATAAGCTCTTGCGGAAACTTACACATAAGCTCATGGACATGAATGAGCATAAGCATGAGCTTATGCTTATGCTCATGCATAAGCATAAGCATAAGCTCATGCTCATGCTCATGCGGAAAAAGAGAAGGAGCTTATGCGGAAAGAGAGAAGGAGCACTTGCGGATAAGCTCTTGCGGAAACTTGCGGATAGCTTATGCTTATGCTTGCGGAAACTTGCGGAAACTTGCGGAAACTCATGCTTATGCTCATGCGGAAATAGAGAAGGAGCATAAGCATGAGCATAAGCATAAGCATAAGCATAAGCATGAATGAGCATAAGCATGAGCTTATGCTTATGCTTATGCATAAGCATAAGCATAAGCTCATGCATAAGCTCATGCTTATGCTCATGCGGAAACTTGCGAAGGAGCTTATGCGGAATGAGAGAAGGAGCTTATGCGCAAAAAGAGAAGGAGCTTATGCGGAAAAAGAGAAGGAGCACTTGCGGAAACTTGCGCATAAGCTCTTGCGGAAACTTGCGCATAAGCTCATGACAAGCTCCTTCTCTCATTCCGCATAAGCTCCTTCTCTATTTCCGCATGAGCATAAGCATGAGCTTATGCTTATGCTTATGCTTATGCTTAAGCATAAGCATAAGCTCATGCTTATGCTCATGCGGAAATAGAGAAGGAGCTTATGCGGAATGAGAGAAGGAGCTTATGCGGAAAAAGAGAATGAGAGAAGCATATGCGGAAAAAGAGAGGGAGCTTATGCGGAAAAAGAGAAGGAGCACTTGCGGAAACTTGCGGATGAGCACTTGCGGAAACTTACGCATAAGCTCATGCTCATGAATGAGCATAAGCATGAGCTTATGCTTATGCTTATGCATAAGCATAAGCATAAGCATAAGCATAAGCTCATGCTTATGCTCATGCGGAAATAGAGAAGGAGCTTATGCGGAATGAGAGAAGGAGCTTATGCGGAAAAAGAGAATGAGAGAAGCATATGCTTCTCTCATTCTCTATTTCCGCATAAGCTCTTGTGGAAACTTACGCATAAGCTCATGCGGAAGAATGAGCATAAGCATGAGCTTATGCTTATGCTTATGCATAAGCATAAGCATAAGCTCATGCTTATGCTCATGCGGAAAAAGAGAGGGAGCTTATGCGGAAAAAGAGAAGGAGCACTTGCGGAAACTTGCGGATAAGCTCTTGCGGAAACTTACGCATAAGCTCATGCTCATGAATGAGCATAAGCATGAGCTTATGCTTATGCTTATGCATAAGCATAAGCATAAGCATAAGCATAAGCTCATGCTTATGCTCATGCGGAAATAGAGAAGGAGCTTATGCGGAATGAGAGAAGGAGCTTATGCGGAAAAAGAGAATGAGAGAAGCATATGCTTCTCTCATTCTCTATTTTCGCATAAGCTCTTGCGGAAACTTACGCATAAGCTCATGCGGAAGAATAAGCATAAGCATAAGCTCATGCTTATGCTCATGCGGAAATAGAGGAGGAGCTTATGCGGAAAAAGAGAAGGAGCACTTGCGGAAACTTGCGGATAAGCTCTTGCGGAAACTTACGCATAAGCTCTTGCGGATGAATGAGCATAAGCATAAGCTCATGCTTATGCTCATGCGGAAATAGAGAAGGAGCTTATGCGGAATGAGAGAAGGAGCTTATGCGGAAAAAGAGAATGAGAGAAGCGTATGCTTCTCTCATTCTCTATTTCCGCATAAGCTCTTGCGGAAACTTACGCATAAGCTCATGCTCATGAATGAGCATAAGCATGAGCTTATGCTCATGCGGAAATAGAGGAGGAGCTTATGCGGAATGAGAGAAGCATAAGCATAAGAGAATAAGAGGGATGCGGAAATAGAGAATAAGGGGGAAAGGAAAGAGAGAAGGGAAAAGAGAGAGGGGGAAAGAGAGAATAAGAGAAGAGGGAAAAAAGAGAAGGGGGAAAATGAGAAAAAGAGAAGGGGGAAGAGAGGGTTCCTACGCCCATCACTGCAGCTAGCGCTTAAGGCGCTAGCTGCAGGCAAATGCAAATAACAAAAAGCTTAAATGGAAAGAAGAGGAAGCACTTACCTGTAAAAGTATGTCCCGCTCGGTGTAGTGGACTGGGCCCACAAAAGAGAGACTATGTCCCGCTCGGTGTAGTGGACTGGCCCTACAAAAGAGAGAAAACAACCCATTTTTTCAAATAAGATGTTAGTGGAAAGAGGAGATCACAAAAGCAACTTCTTGAAAGGAGACAAGGAAAGAGAAGATTGAGGAGACAAGGAAAGGAGGAGATTGAGGAGAAGAGAAGGAAGAGAAGGAAGAGAAATACAGAAAGAAGAGGTGAGTTTCTTTCTTTCTTTCTTGAAATTTCGTTTTTTGTTTGAATCCTTTCTAATCAAGCATGAAAACTAGTTTAAAACTTTAGCAATACAAGTAGAAACACTCACAAAACCAAAGCTAACAAACAAACAACCTACATTGTTGAAAAAAACTCACCTTTTGAAGAACTTTCTTTCTGGAAACCAAAGAGGGAAAAAGGAGAGAGAGGGTGCACAAGAGGTAGGAGGAGGGTGAGGAGTGGGAAATAGGGTAGGAGGTTGCTTGGAATAGATGGGAGGTCAGTGAAAATAGGTGGGAGGAGATTTTGGAGAGCTTAGTTTAGAGATTAGGAAAGCTTTGAGCAAAACGCCGCGGGTTTCGGCGTTTCGGGTTTTAACCCACAGCGTCGCTATATAGCGACGCTTATTCGTCGCTATATAGTGACGTTTTTAATTGAAAACGTCGCTATATAGCGACGCTTTCAATTAAAATCGTCGCTATATAGCGACGGAACAGAGCGTCGCTATATATAGCGACGCTTACTGTTTGTTTTTTAATGAGGCCTCTTGTGACTCAAACATGCTATGCCTATAATTGTCAATATCTCCTCTTACTACATAGCCTTACTATATAGGATTTTTTGTTTCAATCCTTACTATATAGCGATGTCATTCTTTTTATATAGCCTCAAGAGAAGCTCAAATTAAACATGCTATGCTCATAATTGTGTACATCTCCTCTTCATGCTTATGTTTTGGTTTTATAAGTGTAGATGGAAGGGACGAGTGGAAGCTCATCCGATGATGCGCCAACGCCCGGGAGCACGAAGTGGCTTACGGAGAGGTTATATTGTCATTGCACTCATTGCAAGCGAGAAGTACGACATCAACGTCGTATTATCATGCGCCACTTGCGGATGTATGGGGAGGATCCGGAACCAGTACCCCCCGTTGGTGTTGCACATGTTGATGGATCATCGGTAAGTCAAAGCTATTTAAGTTCGCAATCTTATTGTATACCCGGAATTAGAAGATCTTCTATTTACACGAATGAGCTTATGACAGGATGACGAGGGTGACGAGGGTACACATATACCTTCTCACTTTCAACAAGACTATAGTCTCCCAGATGACGACGAGGGTATGGTCGACATGATGGATTCCATTTTTAGGGGCACTACATCCCACGTACACGTGATGTCAGAGTCTGAGGTGAAAATGCGAGAGTTGCAATCAACACAATTGTACGAGGGTGCCAGGATGTCTAAACTACGTGCTTGTCTCTCAATCTTGAATCTACAAGTACAGTATGGGTGGTCGGATACAAGTGTCTCGGCCTTAATGAGGTTAGCCCTTGCATTAATTTGATTGACTCATTATTTGGATATTGTTTGTTTTGAGAATCATCATTTGGATAGTGTCTTTGTCATAGGTTGCTCCAAAAGATGTTGCCTGCACCAAATACCATGCCCGCATCAAGAGATGAAGCGAAAAAGATGCTAACAATGGTGGGTATGGATTATGATACCATCCATGCTTGCCGTAATGATTGTATTCTCTTTCGTCGTGAGCATGGAGATTTGGCTAGTTGTCCAAAGTGTGGGGAACAACGATATAGAGATGACTTGCAGGGTGAGAGGATACCGGTAAAGGTCTTAAGACACTTTCCCATCATTGCAAGAATACAACACATGTTTCGATGCAAATCCATAGCGGAGTTGATGACATGGCATGCATCTCATCGGTCCACTGATCACACATTGAGGATTCCCGCAGATTGTGCGGCTTGGAAGCACATAGATAATCAGTGGCCGGACTTTGCGAGAGAGCCACGCAACTTACATCTTGGGCTAGCCATGGACGGCGTGAATCCTTTCGGGTTACGCTCGACATCTTGGTCGACATGGCCCATAGTCGTGGTGAATTACAATATCCCACCATGGCTAACAATAAAAAAGGGACACCTCATGCTTGCACTACTTGTGCCAGGAAAGTACAAGGCAAGAAACATGGACGTGTACATGGCACCTTTGATAGAGGAGTTACAGATATTATGGAGAGGAGTGCAGGTCTTTGATATTTCCAGAGCTCCTAGGCATACCAATGATATTTCCGTCAGGGGTATCTTGATGTGGACCATGCATGACTACCCAGGATATGGAGAGTGCGCAGGTACGTGGTTATGTCTTTACATGTACAATGAGGGATTATGCTTTTTTTACTCTCTTTTGCACGCATGTCTTGTACTAACATATTCATGCACGCGTGCAGGGCTTGCTACAAGTGGGTACCATGCTTGTCCTGTTTGTGGACCCGCTCTGAAATCGCTTGCACGCTACTCCAAACACATGAGGAAAAATGTTTATGAAGGTCATGCTCGATACCTTCCGCTCGACCATCTCGCACGTGGAGGTCAGCTTGATCCACCACCATCATATTTAAAAGCAAGTGATTGGATTCAAGCTTGGAGGGAGAATGGAGAGGAACCTCCTCCTGGTATGAAGAGGCTATCGATCTTTCACGAGCTTCCTTATTGGGGTCAGTTACAAATCAATCATCTCTTGGATCCCATGCATATCTTTAAGAATGTGGGGGCTACCATTTGGGCACACTTGGTTGGTTCCAAGGACTCGAGAGGAGTGCGAGAAGACTTGCGTGCTATGAATAGGATGTCTCGTTTGTGGCCCCAAGTGCATGCTTCAGGAAAAGTTGTCCTCCCGAAAGCAACGTGGATCCTCTCTACGAGGGAGGAGGCAGCGATCAAGGCAGACATTGCCTCTTTTCAAACACCGACAGGGTACATGCATTGCTTGAAAGGAGCATTTTCAAAGGACAATAAGCTTAGTGGCCTCAAGTCCCATGATTGGCACAAGGTCTTACAGGTATTCTAAGTAGAATTAGTGTACCGATAATAGTGATGCATTAGCGTAATTATTATTATGTTATATTGTTGACATGATTTCATTGTTGCTTTGATAGTTCATCCTTCCAATTACAATAAAAGGGTGCTTACAAGAAGATGTTAGAAATGCTATATTCAAGATCTGTGGTATTGTGAGGTATGCTTACTATCAATTCGCATTTTTTTTTTTTTTCATGGACATGTGAAATAGGTGGATATCTCAAATATCTTACATATGCATGGACATGTGAAATAGGTGGATATCTCAAAAAGAGATCTCTATATCGAGCATCGAGAAGGCTAGGGTGGAATCCATCGAAGCCGTATGCTTGCTTGAGAAGCACTTTCCGTCAAGCATTATGACAACTCAAGTCCACTTGCTTGTGCACATAGTTGATGAGGTGGCTATAGCAGGTACCGTTCATAATCGATGGATGTTTTTTCTCGAGCGGTTTATGAAAACTTTAAAGGGGTTTGTAAGACAAAGAGCAAGACCAGAAGCAAGCATGGCAGAGGGATGGCTTGTGCAAGAGTCATTAGTATATATCACAGAGTTTCTTGCATCCACGGATCTTGATATGCCGCAAGCTTGGCACAACAAGGATGATGATCGCATCATTGGCGAGGTCCCCCAAGGAAAAGGGATTGAAAGAAAGATGAGCGAAGAGCAAATGGAGAAATTCAATAAGTTTTGTATCCTCAATAGCCCTGAGATGCAGAAGTGGATTGAGAGATATGAAGTGGCCAAAGCAGAAAGAATAAATGCAAGGACGAGATTCAGAGTAATGTACAGGCGATCACAACCATATCCACGAGATCTGGCTCTTCTCCCTACTCACATGTCACTTGATTGGCTACAACTAGCTATACGTAAATCCGAACGTGATGGAGAGACAATAAACGAGCGCGAGCGGGAGTTATCATCTGGATGTATGGTGCATGTAAGTTTCTTATCTCTTGATGTAATTAAGTAATTATTTGTGGCAATATATGCTATAAAATAGGTGCATCTTCATTGTTTTAATGATGCTCTTTTACAGTACAAAAAGTACAGTGCATTATGGTCATATGGACGACATTTTCGCATAGAACGCATCGATTCAAAGAGAGTCACGTATGATTGTGGAGTCATGGCTAACTTCACACAAGATAGCCGAGCAAGTGCTTCGGATACCAATCTTCTCTCCTCACAGTTGGATTATTGTGGAACCATACGCGACATCTATGAAATTGATTTCAGAGGATTTACTATTTTCATTCTTGATGTAAAATGGTTTAGAACTACTTACAACGGTCCCCATGCAACTGTGAGAAAAGATGGTAGCGGTCTCTTTGCAATAGACTCCACCAAACATTGGACCGATGAAAGTGATATTTTTGTTCTTCCCGAGCACTGTGAGCAGGTGGATACTAATGATTTAATTAGTCGAAGCTTTCGTTTTTTAAGTCCATTGATATATATATAATTGACGACATTTGGCACGTGATTTTTCATCTTCAATATAGGTGGTTTTTCATCCGGATCGTTCTGATCCAAGATGGTGGTACGTGATCCAAGTTGCACCACGAAGTAAGCAGATTTTTGAAGATCGAGATGTGGATATGGAGATGCCACTACCAAATCTGGATCCAATTGATGAATCTAGCGAAGAAGATGTAGATCACCATATGAGGCAAGAGGAAGATGCGCATAATGACATCGCACGGGAGGAGGATGGAGATCACGATATTGACAAGGAAGACAACAATCGTCAAGATCAATCACCACACTTAAGCTTCTTGAAGAAGATGATCAAATACTTTTAGGTGAACGTACGATGCTAGAGTACGATGATGATATAGGAGATCAACTCGGTATAGAGTTGGAGATAGACTTGCTTGGCGCCTTAGACTTGGCTCAAGATGAAACAGTTGATGTAAATGCTCTTATTTAATTTGATTTTTCTCATCTCCAACTTGGACATGAATATATGAGCTTCAAAGGCTTGATGTACATGCTCTCATTTTTTATTTCTCTATGAGCTCAAACATGTATGAAAATTTAAAAAATTTTGTCATTGGAAGAAAATAAATTTTAAGGCTAAAAAAAAAAAAAAACCTCTCTGTAAAACGTCGCTATAATATAGTCTCAGTGTCGCTATATAGCGACCTTTAAAAGTCGCTATATAGCGACTTTTATTAAGGTCGCTATATAGCGACTTTTACTAACGTCGTTATATAGCGACGCTTATTAAAAGTCGCTATATAGCGACGATTTACGACACCCGATTTTTATACCGACGATTAACGCTAAGCGGGCGCTAATCGTCGGTACGTAAACGTCGCAATAGGATGCGTGTGTAGTAGTGTGGCATATTTGGCCATAATTGATTGTGGTAAAGTCATATCTTATCATAGTTTTCATTGATGTACATCCTTTTTTTTTTCATGTTTTGTAAACGTATAGTCCTTGTAATGTGTCTAGTGATTGTTTCTAGTACACTTCACGATAACTTTATCAATTTTGACTCAAAAACTCTTTGATTGAATGTAATAATTTTTGGAGTCAAAGACACTAGTTGCAAAAGTATCTATCTAGCTTGTGTATTTGTCGCAATATCATAAATTGCATATCTCATGCAATCTAGCTTACTTATAGGAGGAAATTTCTAATATTTTTTGATATCCCTATTGAGAGGATCATGGGTGTTTGCGGGTGCAACTATTTTGGTCTTAATAATGACCATTCTATGATAGAGGAGAATATTGTTTAGATAAATATTCCTTGGCAATGCAATATAAAGATAAACATACATTATCTTATATGTTGACCTATTACCAGAGACACTCTCCATGACCCTTTTATCGACAACCATCTCAATTATGACCTCTTAGGAAGGATATTTGCTTAATTATAAATATATGAGGAAGGAAGCACATTGCCTCTAGCCTCTTAAGAAGGGAGAGTTACTTCATTATAAATATATAGAGAATGAAACACATTGCCTCTACGTGGTTACTTTTATACACACACATATATACTTGCAAGTGCTTTCAATATGAGATTGGGGGGGAAACAAAAATATGACCTCAAAGAAAAATTAATATCAATGCTCATGTAATCTAGGTTATAATATGTTACGATGCAAGTTTTAGTAACGGTGATGTAAATGTCAAAGAGAAAACCTAAATCTCATGGGGGTGATCCTCTTATTGATGTATTTGTAAGGTTGATTCCCAAAAAGCATCAACCTTTGGTCCTCATGAACTCATAAATAAAAGTTGTATCCTTGAAATTTGCAAGGAGAATCGAGCCTTGATGGATCCTTTGTCACATATCATTCACAATTTTGTTCATACCTTAATTTGTTCCTTTGTAAGAAAAAAGGACTAAAACATTATAGGATTTATAATGCATTTCATTCCCTAGAAAAAATAAATAGTAGAATATCTGGCTCAATAAATAGCAAAAAAGAAAAGCACGTAGGCTCCCTACAAATTGTAATTGTTTTTACATGGAGACATGATCAAACATTGAAAGTGTTCTAAATGAAACATATAAGCTTTGAGTGATGACTCCAAATTGCATGCAATCATAGTCCCAAGGAAAATATTAATGCACTATCATTTCTTGATGACCAACCAATCTTAAAAATAAATTTTCACAATTGCATGAGACTACCTAGGAAACCTACACACATTAGGTGTATAGAGCACCTCCTAGTCTTATTTAGAACTTGTAGTTTAATTTAGCTTTACAAATTTTCACGTAACCAACAAGTGGACATCCACAAAAGCAGAATCCCACTCTCTACTATAGAACTTTTTTGGAAGACCCAATGCTAAAATAGTTAACAAGAGTGCAAAAGTATGCATGGGCACTCCCTCCTAGTTTGATATTGAAATTACTGCTTTTTTAGGAAAGAGAGAAAGCAAACAATTTTTAAAAGTCCTTCGTTAACAAAAAGCCTTGAAGGCAAAATACTTTTAACATGATCTTCATAAATGAACTCAATTAACTTTTTAGCATCGCCTCAAATGTTTTTGTGAATTACCACGTGTAATTTTTTTTAAAAATGAATCAAGTCCAATTGCCATTTATGGATATCATCCTACAAAAATTGCCTTTTAATAATATCTTCCTACAATAATTTACTTTTATTAGCCAAACTTCCTATAAACAAATCTTTCCTTTCTCTTTTACATCCAAAGCCTATAGGTTTAGAACTATATTAGGAGGTAGTTCCCTTACCACTATATTAGGAGGCAATGAGAGTGCCCACACCTTGCAATTTAAAATTTATCCACTCATTAGGGGAGAAATGGGGTGTTAAAAGGGCATCCAATTAGTGTTTACTAATTTCAAGGGATTAGAGAGGGATTTGAGGTGTACCAATGAGAGTGCCCCTTTGTGTGGGTGTGTAGTCTGTTGAGAGAGAAGAAGAAGAGATGATAGACACGCTAAATAGACTCCCAAATACTGATTCATATTGATCACTAGTTACACATATATAGATGAGACCTAGTTCAAGTTAGGGTGAGCTATATATAGCTCTAACAAAGGTCTCTAGCTACGGATGAGGAAACCCTTGGGGAGTACAAGGGAAAACCCGAGCTCCTATATACAAGTATACAAGTTGATCATAGAGTTAAAGTGATGCATTGTACAATTATTTACAAGTATGTAATGCAGATGTGAATCTATGTACAAAAAGTCACCCATAGGTGTGTTAATCTTGGAAGAGAGAAGCTGCAAGAACTCCAAGTTTTGATCATAGCACTGTGAAGCATGCCTCACTAAGTCCTTTAGTGAGAATATCCGCAATCATCTAAGAAGTGGGACAATGTTCAATCATTATCATTCCTTTCTTCACTTCATGTCTGACATAATGGTAATGAACAGCAATATGCTTGGATTTGTTATGCTGAACATAATCTTTAGCCAGACTAATGGAGCTTTGATTATCACATCTGAGAGGAGTACTGGATGAGAGAGGATGACCAATATCTATAAGCAATTGGCACAACCAAACGAATTCTCAAGCTGCATACTCAGATTCTGTGGTAGAAACAGCAACACAATGCTGCTTCTTACTTGCCCAAGAGACCAAGCAACCATTGATAAAGAAGCAAGTACCACTTATAGACCTCATAGAGAAGTGAGAGCTTGCCCCCAATCTGCATCTGTATATCCCAAAATATCAATGATTCTGTATGACATCGATAAACTAATCTAAAGTCAGAAGTGCCTTTAAAATACTTTAGAACACGTTTTGCTACAGACCAATGTTGCTTTGAGGGAGCAGCCAAATATTGACCTAGAAAATTGCTAGTAAAAATAATATTTGGTGGAGTGTTCAACCTGATAAACTCTAGGCAACCAACAAGATTGGCGTAGGGTTGATGTGAAACCTCAACATCATGAGTCGATCGAGTATATTTGATAGAGCTCACAAGATAAAGAGTGGTCACAGAGTGAGCATTCGTCAAGCCAAACTTTTGAACTGCATCTTGAATGAATTTTGTTTATCGAAGTAGTAGAATTCCCTTGTGATGAAATTGTTGAACTTGAATACCAAGACATGAATGAATGTCACCAAGATCAACCATATCAAATGCTGAGGATAAGATTTTCTTGACATGTTGCAAGAAACCGAGATTGTTGGAAACAAGTATGGTGTTATTCACATAAAGAGCAAGGATGGCAAAAATAGCACCATCATGTTTGGCGTATAAGTTGGGGTCAAAGAAACCAGAGTTGAAACCTTGAGATGTGAGAAACTAATCAATTTTAATGTACCAAGAACGAGAAGCTTGTTTTAGACCATAAAGAGCATGATGAAGGCAACAAACAAGATGGTCCTCACCAGGAAGTATGAACCTTTGTGGTTGCTCCATATAAATCTCCTCTTTAAGATCTCCATTAAGAAAAGAAGTTTTCAGAATCTCCAAATCAAATGGAGTAGCAAAAGCCAAGAGTACTCGAATACTTGTGCTACGAACAACAGGTGAAAATGTACATGATAATCAACTCTTGCAATTTGTGAGTATCCTTTTGCAACTAGATGAGCTTTAAACTTGTCAAAAGAACAATTAGCTTTGGTTTTGGTTTTAGTTTTAGATGGAGTACACTACTACATACGGGCCTTATTCCGAGAGATAAGCACCGATGTTTAGCGCATGTAGGGCACTAATCATCAGTATGCAAAGCGAGCTTAAAAAGTATCGCTATATAGCGACACTTTTATAAACCTTGCTATATAGCAACTTTTTTATAAACATCGCTATATAGCGACGTTTATAAAAGTGTCGCTATATAGCGACACTTGCCAGACTTGTATAAAGTCATTATATGGCAATGTTTTACAGAGTGTTTTTTTCCCCATACCGACCTTTAAAGATAGTTTCGCCCAATGACAAAAAAAATTTCTTTTCATACATGTTTAATCCTTTGAAAGAATAAAAGTACAAGAGCATGTACATCAAGTTTGAAGCTCATATATTCATGTCCATGTTTGACACTTGGCTTCATCCTGAGCCAAGTCTAGTGCACCAAACAAGTCTATCTCCAACTCTATACTGAGTTGATCTCCTATATCATCATTGTACTCTAGCATCGTATGTTCACCATAGACTTGATCATCTTCTGCAAAAAATTCGGGTGATTCTTGATGATCGTCATCTTCTCCAATATCATGATCTCCATCTTCCTCCTGTATGATGTCATTATGCACATCTTTCTCTTGGCTCATATTGTAATCTTCATCTTCTTCTCTAAATCCATCTGGATCAATTGGATCTAGCATTGGTAGTGGCATGTCCATATCCACATCTCTATCTTCCAAAATTTGCTTACTTCGTGGTGCAACTTGGATCACATACCACCATCTTGGATCAAAACGATCCGGATGAAAAACTACCTATATTGAAGATGGGTGCCAAATGCCATCAATTATATGAAACTATTCATAAGTACATGTACCAATTGATATTTAAAAACAAAAGATTCAATTAATCAAATCATTCGTATGCACCTGCTCACAATACTCAGGAAGAACAAAAACCGTCGTAAATAGTTCTAAACCATTTTACATCAAGAATGAAACTACTAAATCGTCTAAAATAAATTTCATAGATTTCGTGTATGGTCCCACAATAATCCAACTACAAGGAGAGAAGATTGCTATCCAAAGCACTTGCTCGACTATCTTGTGTGAAGTTAGCCATGACTCCACAATCATACGTGACTCTCTTTCAATTGATGTGTTCCACACAAAAATGTCATTGGTATGTCTAGGAGCTCTGGAAATATCAGACCCACACTCTTATCCATAAGATCTATAACTTCTCTATCAAAGGTACCATGTACATGGCCTCAGACTCGAACATCACGTGCATTGCCCCTAAAAATAGAATCCATCATGTCCACCATATCCTCCTCATCATTTGGCACATCCGGGAGACTATACGCCTTCTCAAAGTGTGAAGGTATACGCACACCACCCTCGCTATCTTCTCACTTGCAATGAGTGCAATGACAATACAACCTCTCTGTAAGCCACGTTGCGCTCTCGAGCATTGGCGCATTATCGAACAAGCTTCCACTCGTCCCTTCCATCTGCACACCTCCAAAATCACAACACAAAATGCAAGGATATCCATTAAGATCCAAAAAATAGCCACCCATGAGCTCCTTCCCTCTCTTCTTAGCTCCACATCTCTATCTTCCAAAATTTGCTTACTTCGTGGTGCAACTTGGATCACATACGACCATCTTGGATCAAAACGATCCGGATGAAAAACTACCTATATTGAAGATGGGTGCCAAATGCCATTAATTATATGAAACTATTCGTAAGTACATGTACCAATTGATATTTAAAAACAAAAGATTCAATTAATCAAATCATTCGTATGCACCTGCTCACTGCACCTGCTCACAATACTCAGGAAGAACAAAGACCGTCGTAAATAGTTCTAAACCATTTTACATCAAGAATGAAACTACTAAATCGTCTAAAATCAATTTCATAGATTTTGTGTATGGTCCCACAATAATCCAACTACAAGGAGAGAAGATTGCTATCCAAAGCACTTGCTCGATTATCTTGTGTGAAGTTAGCCATGACTCCACAATCATACGTGACTCTCTTTCAATTGATGTGTTTCACACAAAAATGTCATTGGCATGTCTAGGAGCTCTGGAAATATCAGACCCACACTCTTATCCATAAGATGTGTAACTTCTCTATCAAAGGTACCATGTACATGGCCTCAGACTCGAACATCACGTGCATTGCCCCTAAAAATAGAATCCATCATGTCCACCATACCTTCCTCATCATTTGGCACATCCGGGAGACTATACTCCTTCTCAAAGTGTGAAGGTATACGCACACCACCCTCGCTACCCTCCTCATCTTATCTTCTCACTTGCAATGAGTGCAATGACAATACAACCTCTTTGTAAGCCACTTTGTGCTCTCGAGCATTGGCGCATTATCGAACAAGCTTCCACTCGTCCCTTCCATCTACACACCTCCAAAATCACAACACAAAATGCAAGGATATCCATTAAGATCCAAAAAATAGCCACCCATCCTTCCCTCTCTTCTTAGATCAAGTGCCCTATTTCATCGCTATATAGCGACGCTTTTAGGGTATAAGTATATAGCGACACTTTTAGGGTATAAGTGTCGCTATATCACGACCTTTAGGGTATAAGTGTCACTATATAGCGACACTTATACCCTAAAGGTCGCTATATAGTGACACTTTTAGGATATAAGTGTCGCTATAGAATGACTGACCAATGTTGCTATATAGCGATGCTGGGGGACTAAAACTCGAAACATTGCACGATGCCCTCTTCACAACTCTATTGTGAGAAAAGCAAAATTCTCTCCTCCAACGTTATATTCGGTGATCTCGCTTTCCTCCTCTATTCCCCACACTCCTCACCCCTACCAAGCCTCTCTCCCATTGATACTTGTGCTCCCTCTCCACCCTCCTCCCTCTCTACTTGTGTGAAAGGAAGTTTTTCAAGAAGGTGTGTCTCTTTAAGCAACGTAGGTTCATTTTTTGTGAGATTTTGTTTTGTGAGTGTTGAAGCATGTTTCTCCTTGCATTGCTAAGCCTATGTGCTAATTTTCATGCTTGATTTTCAGAGATTAAGGACAAAAAACGAGATTTGCTCTTCTTTTTTTGGTATTTCTCTTTCTCCTCTTTCCCTTCCTTACGGTGCTTTCTCCTTGTTTGTAGGATTATGCTTATCTCCTCAATCCAATCCCTTTGGAAAGTTTCTTACCTAGAAAAGTCCCCCTCGGTCCACGAAACACCGAGGGGGACTTTTCTAGGTAAGAAAGTGCTTCCTCTTTTTTCCTTTTTTTGTTTTCGTTATTTGCATTGGCTTGCAGTTGCCTTGCATGGTCCCTCGTCTATACCGGCAGTATTTATTAGGACACCATTAAACACTGCCGGTAACCTTCCTGTACCATGCGGTACATGTCCAATCAACACGTGTGACAGCCTGGATCGTCCGATTGGGAAGGATAAGAAATCTTATATGTTGAGATACCACGCGGTACAAGAAGGTTATTGGTGGTGTCCATGACCAATCCCAGTTGTTCGGTACTTCTGGGATGACCAATTGTTCGGTACTTCCAGATGTCTGGATGCTCATTGTGTTTCTAGATTATTGGTTCTTGATTTGCAGGATAATTATGGGCCTTCCTATTGTGTTGTTCAGTATTTCTGGGATGCCCAATTGTTTGTATTTCCAGTTGTTCGATACTTTCGACTACCCAGTTGTTCGGTACTTCTAGATGCCCAATTGTTCGGTACTTCCGGATGTCTGGATGCTCGTTGTGTTTCTGAATTATTGGTCTTGATTTGCAGGACCATTATGGGCCTTCCTATTGTGTTGCTATGGTTTTCTTACACTACACAAGCGATATTTCAGCCCTGGCTTTGTGGACATCTCAAATCTGATACTTTTGGATTCCCAGATGCTCATTGTGTTTCTAGATTATTGGTTCTTGATCTGCACGATATTTATGGGCCTTCTTATTGTGTTGCTACTGCACTACCCAAGAGACATTTCAGCCCTAGCTTTGTGGACATCTCAAATCGCCCATCCATACTCATCTTTGGAGTGACCGACCTTCATACTCATCTTTGGAGTGACCGAAGCAATTTCCTCATACATTCATCCTTGGTACAATAGAAAAGGACACTTGAATATTTGTTGTGTTCATATACACAGCATGAAATCGGTCATTTTAGGTGGATGAATTGTGTAAAACATGAAGGCATGATGATAAAGGTTTGAGGAGGTTCGACCACATTGAACTTGGAGACAACAAGCTCTACTATTTAGATGAAGAGCTAAAACATCGAACTTGAAGATCTCAAGCCCTGATAATGCATCATCACTATGTCAAACAAGTTGAGATTTCCAGGTAGATTTTTCTATTTTTCACACATACTTTACACTATATCATGCACCAAACATAGCGCCTATACTTTGCATTGTACTATGGACAAGTGCTTGTCTTATGCCTTTGTACTATCCACATGAAATTTTCATTGTATCATCCAACATTACATTGTATCATTCAAATTGGCATATGGCCATCCTTTATATATATTTTTTCACATAGATATATATAGTGGCTTGGTTTTTTCCCTTGTACTCCCCAAGGGATTATTTCATCCGTAGCTAGAGGGCCAAGTTTGAGTGGGGCTGTTAGAGCTATATATAGCTTACCCTAACTTAGCGTAGTCCTCAACTATATATATGCCTATGATCTATGAATATAATCACTTCCTTGGAAGCAACTCTTGTGTCCATCTCTCTCCTCTTTCTCTTCCTCTCAATAGAGTCAGTATAGGGGCATAAATGCAAGGGATCTGGAAGATCAGTATGTACCCACTTTGGCATATCACTGTCACTGCATCTCGGGGGGGTCACTCATCATATGTAACCCTATCACGTGAGTTCAATAAAAGGATTTTTTTAATTTCCAAAATTTATAGAAATAAATATACATAAGGGACTATTTAAAATAGTTTTGAAAAAAATTTACAGATTTGTATAGAAAAGGGGTACCTTTTATTAATGAGAAATTTATAGATAAGGGATTTTAGAAATAGGCCTTGAACGCACGTGATATAGAGGGTTTATACATAGTGACCCCCCCGAGCACTGCATACCCCTTTCACATCATCCAAAACTCTACCATTCGCATAGAGGTAAACTAGCTTTTTTTATCTTTTTGATGTCAAGCAGTTTCTTGTGCAGAATGCACGAACTCATAGTTACTCCTGTTGCATTCGCTAGAGGAGTTGCTACAAGGTTGCAATAACACCTTTATGGCCAAGGCTTGCAAATGAGGCATGGATGCTCCACACTCTTTCCACCATCTCCATGCTGGCATGTCTTTTGCTAGTTCTTTGATTCTTGGATAGGCAAACGGTCCTTCTCTATTTCAAAAAGTTGATAGTTCCCTAACAGCAAAGGCATACTCTATCCTATCCTCAAAGAAACATCCAAGAAGATCATTCCACGACTACATTATCTGAACATTAGTCTCTATGCGATATTCCCACCATTGTGGATGTAATATATGGGCCACATAGTGCAAAGAGTTGTGAGCTTGATTCCATCATTATCACACCATCTTTTGCAACGCAATTCGTTTAGTCATGCTATACCCACCTTCAGCGGGCCTCGCATCTTCCTTCAAAACATCCCTCTTAGCAGTCCACCATGCCATATAAGCACTTCCCATGCTTGGCCACCGATAACTTTCTCAAATTTGCACCAAAAGACATCCAAAAAACCACATCAAGTTAGACATGTCAAAATCGACAAGAGAAAATAAGCAATGAGATACTAAAAGCACTGTGTATTGAAATCAACAAGTAATACTTCTCGTCTTTCTTCATTACAGTGAGAATGCAATAGCAAGACCTTTGTAGCTCTGATAACATGTTGAGAGAGAAGAAGAAGAGATGATAGACACACCAAATAGACTCCCAGATATTGATTCATATTAATCACTAGCTACACATATAGGTGAGACCTAGTTCAAGTTAGGGCGAGCTATATATAGCTCTAACATAGTCTCAATGGTGACTCACATGTCGTGGGGATCTTGAAGGAATGTCGATGGTGCCTCTAGATCCCCTCCAATCTACTTCTTGTGAGAGCTATGCAAAGCACAAGCCATCCGTGAGTATCACTCAAGCGGCTCTCAGATTGTTGCAATGTGTTTTCATGAGAGATAGAGGGAAGGGGAATATGGGAGAAGAGAGGGAGAAGGGGAGGTTCTTATGGTAACTACCCAATAGGAGGTAGAGGATATTTATGGTGTGTGATCCTCCTTTACTGGTGCTTTATCCTTTTTGTGAGCAGGTTTTTTGTGGTCCTACCTTTTCCAAGGGAGGTTCTTGTGGTTCTTCTTTCCAATATTTGCCTTAACTTTTCATAATTGATAGGCTTGAATTTGATGTCTGCCTCTCATTTGTTGGTGATGATAATTTTTTAGGCTTTGGCCTCCATTCATTCTTCTACTCTTTATTGAGCACATTGTCAATGTTGTTGGAAGATCATGGAGGTGTTTCGCTTTATCAACAAGTACCTTGGGTATCCAAATATAAGTGTTTCCAAGGTAATATTCCTGGGCCTCTAGTAATCTTGTGGAAACCCAACGTTATTGTACCTTCCTTGTTGGATGGTGTAATTTAGTGGTGGCAAACACAAAGGCACTACAAAGGAAACAAGAGAATACCCAAAATCACTCTCGTAAGAGAAGAGGGAGATGTTATTCAAAACTTGTGCATCCAACAATGAAGACGAAAGTCAACCAATTGGAATTTCATTCACGTCACCTTTTGAAGGGAGGGCCAACCCTATTTCCTTTGTACCACTCTCTTTCATCATTCTTTAACAACCATCTTGGGCCTATTTGGCTCTAAGGCACATCCTAGCTCTATGGACTTTTCACTACAATATTGCCACCAACAAATGTAGTTAATGTGCCCCTCTTCCTGTTCTCAATTCAGTGCCATGGATCATGCAACAGTCATGGTTGTGGTTTGTTGTCGATGAAGCTCATTCCCGGTGAGTACCCCTGTGTATTTTCTCCATTTGTAGTGATTCATAGGCCTTCACTAGATCCTTTGTGGCAGAATTGTTGCTGGAAAGATGGATATTGCATATCTAGTAACATTGGATTGCAATGTAATTGGCATGGCGTGGCTTGATTGATTGGAATGGTTAGACGTTGGGTGGATGGATTATAGATGAGTACTTGTGACCTTGCAAAGAAAGAGGAAGAAAGAAAAACTTCTAAGGTGTAAGCTAGTAGAGAGAAGGTATTAGTAGGGATTGATGTAAGATCCTAGTGGTCTTAGGGTTAGCCTATTAAGTACAGTGTATTCTCATTCTCTGCCTTAAGTTCCACATTTTATTTGAGGGGAACTTTTATTGGATTTTCATTAGACTATGTCTTTGACCTACCATGCTTGTAAGTTTGAAGATTTGCATGGCATTTTTCCTTCCTTCTCTACTTTGAAGTTATTTCAAAATCCATTTTATGGATTATATTTTATCAAGGGCTTTGTTTGAGTCATCAAATTGAGCCAAGTCTGATAATAACACCATACAAACCTCTACGTATGAAGAGGATTACTACATTTTGGGTTCTAGGAAAGTCCTCTAAGTTAAAATTGATATGACATTGGAAGGCTCAAATGGCTAAGTGGGTACTAGGGTTAAGCATAAAAAATAAGAATAATAAGGAAAAATAAAAGAGAGGAGGGAGAGTTATAGTTAGCTAAGGAAGGGTGGGGTTAGTAAATGAAAGTGATAACAAATCTTTGAGGATCACAAGAAACTCATTCAAACCCCCTCTTTGTTTTTTTGGGTCATCAGAGTCACCATGCATTCAAACTCATCCTGTAGAGCTATTGGTGTAGGATCACTTATAGTTATAAAGGTGGAGGAGTGACTTGGGATAACAAGGGTTAAGGTCTCTTTGGCTAGCCCTATACCTTTACTAGTGAGGAGCTTCTTCCATGGTAGCAACATGTTGTGAAGGGCTTCAATATCTATTGTCGAAGTAGGTTCATGTGTATATACTCCATTTTAATAACTAGGTTATCATGGATCTACTACTATGGAGTTCACTGAATGTTGTATTAAAGGAGTGGGTTTGTATTTCTTTGTGGAAAACTAATGAAGGCCTTTAACTAGTATTGCCTTTTCCTTTGTGGAGCTTTCAATCTTGTGTTACTACTCCATTTTAGGAGTAGGTTTCTGTGTAGCTACTGCTAGTGAATGCTTCATTGTTGGTGTCATAGACTCAAACCTTTCAGGTCTCTCCTCTTATTTTTCTAGTTCTAGAGAGTGAAGCTAGCCATGATACATCATGAGAAGGTGTTCTGCCGTGTTGATGAAGCTTAGGGATGCACATTGCCATCCTAAAGGAAAGGGTTAGTTGCCCTAACCCTAGCCCTAAATGGGTTTGTATATATTCTACATTTTCAACTAAATCTAGTGTACAGTTAGTCATTTGTGATGTACTCTCTAGCTGTGCCCTCTCTCCTCATCTCCACTTTTCTCCTCTCCACTCTTCATATTTTGTCAGTACTCACCGGGAAATATCTTCATTGACAATGAACGACAACCATGACCGTTGCACAATCCATGGCACTGAATCGAGAACAGGGAGGGGGCCACACTACCTACATTAATTGGTGGCAATATTGTAGTGGCAAGTCCATAGAGCTAGGATGTGCCTTGGAGCCAAATAGCCCCAAGATGGTTGTTAAAGAATGAGGAAAGAGAGTGGTATAAAGGAAATAGGCTACTCTAAGACTGGAGTCTCAGTAGCAAGGTTCTCAGTAGTTTGCTCTTCAGTTCCAAGCACCTGACTAGTAGGCTGCTCTAGAGTCTCATGACCAAGTTCTTAGTGAGTAGGGACCTGGCTACTAGGTTCCTAGCTAGTAGGTTACTCTGGAGTCTGTAAGGTCATGGTTGAAGAACCATCTATGCCTCGTGATAACTCCTTCTGGTCATGCTTTGCCTCGTCCATACCTCCTTTGAGTAAGGCT
The DNA here is from genome assembly GCF_047967505.1 of Dipteris shenzhenensis. Lineage (NCBI taxonomy): Eukaryota > Viridiplantae > Streptophyta > Polypodiopsida > Gleicheniales > Dipteridaceae > Dipteris > Dipteris shenzhenensis. Next base: position 43,227,092 of record NC_141614.1, read on the forward strand.
TCCTTGCTTGATCCACTTGCACCTCCTTGACTCTAGTTGACAATTGATCACCCTTATTCTTTGTGCAGATTTCTTCTTAGCGTAAGTCATCAGATGCAGAGCTTTCATCCTCATCATCACCTGAGCTAGAATCATCACCCTCAGACTCACTACCCTCGTCTTCAACATTTTTCTCACTACCCTCTTCTTTGACATTTTCCTCTTCAAAGAAGGTAGTGCAACTGTAATATGTGTCAAAGAACTCAATTTGATGGGGGGTATCAATGACATTTACATTTCTACCTTGGCGTAGCAATTTCTCATCAGCAAAGCCCATTCGATACAATGCTACTTCCCACCCATCATTCAGTAAATTCTTTGTCATCTCTAGTATCACATCAGGATCCATCGGCTTTTTGAAATCCACCATTGCTGCATCAAGCTTAACCTTATTGTCCTCAAAGTAATGAAGCTCGAGAGTCCTTAAAGGAATTTTGATTAGATTGCCACCACCCTTAAATAAGAAGCACATCAAGAAAGGCTGCAAGACTTGAATGGCAGTGCCTTCCAAGACAGTCATATGATTGCGTAGGACTATACCATGGTATACATTTGAAAGTAAATACCCAAATGCAGATGTCAAACTCGCATACAAGGCATCCCTTTGTGATTCTATCACGAACAGGACCAACATTGATCTTTTCTTATCTGCCATAGGACCTTCTACGATAAACTACACAAGTTCAACTATCCGTGACACTGCAAGGTCTTGCAATTCATCTATGCAAAATACGCATGGCTTCTCCCAAGCATGACCGCTCATTGTTATGAAATGCTCTGTATCAATGCCATTGATGTGTGCAAATTTTATATCATTCTCTAATAGTAGGATATCATAGGAGAAGCTGAATGGAGAACCATCATCTAAACCACCAATTGCTCTACCTTGGGCAGTGGACTGCAAGGCATTTTTCTTGATGTCCATATATTCTATCTCAACAACCTTTGGCATTTTAGCACTTAGATCCTTTGTTGGTGTGGCATCTGCATCCATTGAAGCCAACCACTTTCTAGCCCGTGTCTTATCAAGGAGTTGACCTAGGCTAAGTGCTTTCTTCTTATCCACATCAATTGACTTGTCAGCTAATTCATCATTAGATTTCCATAAAAACAATAGTGCCGAGAGAGCAGCCTCACTTTGAATCATTCGGGTGAACACTTCATCCAAGTTGCTATGCTTGCTCTTCTTTCCAAAGAAGCAGTCTCACCACTTAGGATCTTCTTGCATACTTCTTCTGTTATTGCATCTGGAACAAACCATAATGCTCTCCACCAAACAATAGACATCGGTTTCTTTTTTTGTTTCCTCTGAGTTGTAGTGTGCTCTGGTGCCTCAAAGGATATCTTCCTTGTTTCATATGCTTGGCAAACATCCACCATGCTCTAAAACAGTGAGTCCTTGTGGAAGACAATGCAAGTGACATCCCTGTATCTTACAATGGCAGTGTTCAAATCCTTTGCCTCAACCTTATTACTTGGTATGCCTTGCGTATTGCTTACAACACCTTTCAAGCATCTATAGAACCGAGTCCTCTTTGCCATGTACTCAGATGTAGTTCTCCTGCCCTTCACTATTTGTGGCTTTCCACAGCCCACCCATAACTCCCTTGCCTTTGTCAAGATCTCAGAAAGAGAAGAGCTTTTTTTCAACCTAAATGGAGCAGAATTCAGCCTTTCTGATTCTAGAATGTACTTCGAGAGATCGTTAAATATGCATACGTGACAAATGACCCGTTGAAACTTTTCCATCCACTCAATCTGTGGCAAGTTTCCTTTTCTTCCCTCACTAAGGGCGATCCTGCAAGCTTCACAAAAGTGTTGCCCATCAATGGGCTCAAACCTGCATCTTCCCATAGCATGTATCTCTTCTCGATGTTAGTCCCATATCGGCTTTGGTACAAAGCCTCTCCACGAACAAAGTCACTCCTAAAGTTCTCAAAAGCATCAAGAAAGTCCAGGCGCTTTTGAAATGTGACATCAGGCAATGTAGGATCATCTTCTTGAAGTCTCTTAAACGCCATAGGACAAAGAGTGATATTAGTGGCAACTGGAGTTCTTGTTTTCCTCGTATCTTCATACAATTTGTGTGCAAATGTCTTATCTAGCTTTCTTTGATTTGTGAACAATGAAGCTCAATCAATAAGCATTGTGGCCACGCTGAATTGTGAAAATCCCCAAATGTACCCCTCATCCTCTGAAGGATGTAAGTCTGCCACACTTATAGAAAAGTCTTTAAGACTTGTATCTTCTTCTTGTGGATCCTCCTGTTCATCGCTATCCAATTTTTTGCCTAGTTTTAAATAACCTGCACTTGAACAATCTACACATGGAGTAGGAATAGCTGTAGAATGAATCTGCTCCACGATCACTCCTCCTTGTTCTTGTAGTTGCAGTAGTCGATGGTGTAGGTACAGTTGGAGATATTGTAGTTACTGCTGCAGATATTGTAGTTACTCTTGCCGAAGTTACCGTAGTTATCGCCACAGATATTGGCAGTACAACTTGAGGGTTACATGTTATAGATGGTGTACTTACTGCTGCACTTACTGCTGCTAAAGGTACAACATTACCACTTGGAAATGCATCCCACATTTTCTTCAATGCTTCTAAGGCACTAAGTAATTCTTGGGATCCCTCAATTGAATCTCATAAGGGCTTCAAGAAGTGCTTGTGGGTAACTCGTAACTTGTAAACCACCTCGTCATTCTTCCCTTTGCACACAACTTCTATCAAATTGTTTTCTTTAATGTTGATGTTTAAGACCATGCCACCATTTCTTACTACCTCTAGAGAATATTTCACACTTGACACATTCTCTGCAGTGATCACCAAAAAATACTTTGATTTGCGCTCCATAAAACACCAAGCATGTTCAAGGTATTTGAAAGACACGTTGCAACCAAAATTGGCAGCCATAGTTTTCTGAAAAACAATAAAAAATAAAAAATGAGAATTACAACGATTTTCAAACTCAAAATATTAAATAAATCTCTAATTAAATATTGTTTTAAGTTTTATTTATTTTTAATTTTTAAAAATTTTAAAATTAAATTAAATTTTAATATTGGGGGCTTAGGGTAGGGGAGGGGATTAACCCCCAACATGTTGCCGCCTCCCCGCCATGCTACCTCTCCCTTCCTCTTCCCTGCCTCCCCCTCCCGTCTATGCCCTCTCATCGGCCCCCTCCCCTCCCTCCCGCCTCCCCCTCCCGTCTGTGCCCTCCCCGCCCTCTCACCTCCTTGCCTGCCTCCTCTCCCTCCTCCCTCCCCTCTCCCCGCCTACCTCCTCTCCCTCCTCCCTCTTGCCTCCCCGCCTGCCTCCTCTCTCTTCTCTGCCCTCTCCTCTCCCTCCTCCCTCCCCTCCTGTCCTCCTCACCGCTCCCCGCCTTAAAAAAGAGGGAGAAGAGGGGGGAAAGTGGGAGGAGAGGGGAAGGGAGTGGAGAGGGGAAGGGAGTAGAGGGAGGAAGGGAGGGGGCCGACGGGAGGGGAGGTGGGGAAGGGGGGAGCGGGGACGGGGCGACGGGAGGGCAGGAGGAGAGGAGGGAGAGGGGGTTAACGGCTGACGGGAGGGGGAGGTGGGGAAGGGGGAGGGGAGGTGGGGAAGGGAGGGCGGGGAGGGGGCGGGAGGAGAGGAGGGTGGGGGGGTGTTATTAACCCCTGTGCACAACAGGTGGGGGGGGTTAATAACACCCCCCCACTTGTTGCATGCGCAATAGGCTGGGGGGGTTAACCCCCCCTCCCTCCTCTCCTCCCCCCCTCCATCCTCTCCTCCCGCCCTCCCGTCACCCCTTCCCCGCCTCCCCTCCCCCTTCGTCACCTCCCCCTCTCGTCGGCCCTCTCCCTGCCTCCCCTCCCCCTTCCCCCCCCTCCCTCCTCTCCTCCCGCCCTCCCGTCGCCCCTTCCCTGCCTCCCCTCCCCCTTCCTCGCCTCCTCGTCCCGTCAGCCCCCTCCCCTCCCTCCCTCCCACCTGCGACGGGGAGGGGGAGGCAGAGGGGGAGGCAGGGAAGGGAGGGGCTGGCAGGGAGGGAGAGGGGAAGGGAGGGCCGGTAGGGAGGGGGAGGTGGGGAAGGGGGAGGGGCCAGCAGGGAAGGGGAAGGGGGAGGCAGGGAAGGGAGGGGCGAGCGAGCAGGGGGAGGGGAAGGGAGGGCCAGCGGGGAAGGGAGGGGCTGGCGGGGAGGGGGAGGGGCAGGGAGGGCCGGTGGGGAAGGGAGGGGCCGACGGGGAAGGGAGGGGCCGGTGGGGAGGGGGAAGCAGGAGGAGAGGGGAGGAAGGAAAGCAGGAAAGGGGAAGCGAGGGGAAGGGAAAGGGGGAGGAGGGGGAGGAGAGGGAAAGGGAGGGGAAGGGGAGGAGAGGAAGCGGGAGGAGGGAGGGGGAAGCGGGAGGAGAGGGGAAGGGAGGGGAGAGAGGAAGCAGGAGAAAAATGTGACAAAACATGTGTGCCTCAGGATCTATGGAGCACTCTAAGGTGGATGGAACCTATGTGGAAACATGATGAAGAGAGTGCTCATGACATATATCTCAAGTCAATTAGGTTCCAAGATAGATTAGCTTGGACTCATAAAGAGAATCTTGAGATAGTGCAAAGTGCTTGATTGATATTACTTCAAATGAACCTCCCTTTTATAGGTGAGGGTACTTACATCCATTTGCTTGCTCACATGTGGGATATCTCCTCCATGCCATGTGGCAGCTTACCCTTTGCTCATACCTTTGCTCTACATGTGCTCATGGCACCACAACTCTCAACACCTCCCCTTGGTGCCATGATCCTTTGGCTACTGCAAGGTGGTCAGATGTGAGTTACATTCCATCACCTCCCCTTAGTGCTTGCATTGCTACTTATGGTGGTCAAGTGTGGCTTTTACATGTCAATACCTCCCCTGGGTGCTTTCATAGCTACTCTCAGGTGGTCAGGTTTGATGACAAAACATAGGCAAGGTTGGCAAGGTTTTTTGTTTCTCAATACATTCCATTGATGTCACCTTTTGGCTCATGGCTTGATGACGACTCATCTGCTTCTTTGTTTGTTGTAGCTATCTGCATGATGCTTTGTTCTTCCATGTGCCTTAATGCTTTATGTGTGGATGCCATGCTTTGTGCTATGGTCATCTCATCATGCACTTGTGCTTTTGGCATGCTTTTGACAATGATGTGTGCATTCATGCTTTGCTTTTTCATTTGTTGCAAAGGTCTTACCAATTGATTTCTTTCAATATTGGCAGTGTCTAATTGCATAAAATGATTCTGACTTGACAGGGTCATAGAGCTCAAAAAGACGATCACTTTTCCTTTTTGGAGCATAAGTAAATTCTTCCTGGATTGCAAGTTATGGCTTATTGAAGCTTTTGTGAAGAAGAGAGCCTTTGATGATGTGGCACAGAGATTCACATGCTGAATTCCATTCTGTGCTTAGCAAGAGGACTCTGTGCCTAGGTGGTACTTCACTAATCCTACCCCTAACCATGTGCCTTAACCATGGTTTAATTTAACCACACCAAACTTTATCTGCCACGTGGCATAGACTAGAGCACTGACCAAACCAACTAACCCATGGTTGCTTTGAGCTAACCCAGGTCAAAACTTATCTGCCACGTGTCTCTACCTTAGGCTTCCACGTGTCTAATTGTGGAAAACTTTGGGAGACTTTGTGAAGAGAAGATAAGTCTGAGCAGAGATCTCGTCTACGTCGCGGCTGGCTAAGATCAATTGGAGGAGCGGTGTGATGGCTTGTGAAGCTATGTATGCTGAGTCGCAGGTTGAGGTTGGAGAGGTTTGGCATGGCTGGCTGTCCGTTGGCTTTGTGGGAGCGGCTTGTTCGTGAAGGGCTGCATGTGCATTGCGACGAAGCACGAAGCACGTTGCTTGAAGGCTGGAGCAAGAAACCGCGTCCGCTTCTTGTTCTTGGAGGCTCGTAGAGGCCGCCTTGCCTTGCTGCTGCTGCTTCCATCTTCATGATGACCTCTTCTTCTCAGAAGAGCTCACGATTTTTCGTTGCCTTCACTCTAGCTTCCTTCTTCCCGAGCACCATCGTCTCTGCCTTAGTCTTCGTCTTCTTTGCTGCCAGCTTCGTCTCTTCCACATTCACAACATTTGCTTCCCACTCATCGCTTGCCTTCGATGCTTCGCCACCTAACTCCTCCATTGCAGCTCCCGCAGCGTCCCAACAGAATGCTGAACTCCGCTCTTGTGACGACCTCTTCAAGTCCCCTGCCATCGACGAAGAGATGTAGGAGATGTAGGCTGCAACGCAACCAAAGTTTGATATTATAGAAGGAGCTACTAGTCGACGCTGGAGCTCGCAGCGGAGACCAGGAAACGGGATCTCATTGCAGGTTGCAGTTAGGACAGGAGGTCGCATACATGCTTGCTGGGAGTGTCAGTGTTCCTCTCAGATTTCTTTCAACAGAGAGATTCTTTCTCCCTATGAATTTGAACCTTTGAAGCTCTCTCTCACAATGAAATTTCTCTCAATCTCATGGAGGAAGTGGCATCTCTATTCCTTATGAAGCAACTCTCACAAACTAAATTTCTCTCTTATGGATGGAATGAATGGACGAAAATTCCTCTCTTAGCAAGACACACTCAAGCTCAGAATGAACTCAACTCTCTAAATGAAAAAATCTCGAGATCTAAAAACTAATCTTACATTCTAAAACTAATCTAGGAATGGGAGCAATCCTAGTAAACTACTAATGAGCTAAACTAGGAGACCTAGACCTAAGCTCTGATACCATGACAAAACATGTGTGCCTCAGGATCTATGGAGCACTCTAAGGTGGATGGAACCTATGTAGAAACATGATGAAGAGAGTGCTCATGACATCTATCTCAAGTCAATTAGGTTCCAAGATAGATTAGCTTGGACTCATAAAGAGAATCTTGAGATAGTGCAAAGTGCTTGATTGATATTACTTCAAATGAACCTCCCTTTTATAGGTGAGGGTACTTACATCCATTTGCTTGCTCACATGTGGGATATCTCCTCCATGCCATGTGGCAGCTTACCCTTTGCTCATACCTTTGCTCTACATGTGCTCATGGCACCACAACTCTCAACAAAATGGGAAGGAGAGGGGAAGGGAGGGGGAGGGGAGGGCAAGGGAGGGGAGGGAGGAAGCGAGAGAGGAAGCGGGAGGAGAGGGGATGGGAAGCAAGAGGGGAGGGAGGAGAGGGAGGGAGTACCTAGGTGTAGAGGTGGTGGAGGAGCTCCAAGAAGTTGTGAGAGAGAATGAGGAGAAGTAGATGTGGGGGTTAAAGGTCATTGTGCCTTTACCCCGGTTATGTACAATACTCAAACACATATATAAATGAATGAAAAAGAAGATTAGGGTGGTTCTGCACCCACCAAAACTTGTGTGGCTCTCTGTTTCTCTCTCTCCCTCTTCCGTTCTTGCTTCCGTTGAGAGCACTCTCAACTGGTATTAGAGCCCGGGTGATCTAGCTGAGCATGCGTGAATGCTTGAAGCTCAATAGCTCTGTGGGAGGAAGGAGAAGCTCTGTGGGAAGCTTTGTGGGTGACTTTACTTGCATCCGAGTGTGTAGAGACCTTGGAGGAACCTTTGGAAAAGTCACTTTGGCTTTGCGAAGTGGGTTTGAGAGCCTGTTAAGTGGTTTGAAAGAAAAAGTCGTTTTTTGAGCTTTTCCCTGTTCCGTTCGATGACAGAGACTCCGGATTGACTTGTAGAGGCAACTATTGCTTGTTTTTAGTGTCCACTTCACTTCAGGAGCTTGGAAACACCTTCATTCTTGAATCTGGGGTCATTTCATTGGATTTCTGACTCACTGTGTCAGTTTCTGCATTTTTTGCCCGGGTGTTGGAACTCAAGTTTGGAGCAACCATTTGCAGATCTGTCAATTCCGGTGGACTCAGGCGGTCCTAAAACTTCTATGTTGCTCATCATTCGCACTCCGGTTGAGTTTACAAACAGCTCTGTTTCCAAAAACGTTTTTCAGTCCGTGTGTTGGACCCAGTGATTGAGACCACGGTTTCCAAAACCGTCTATCCCATTGTGTTCCGGACGTCCAGAAACCCCTACCTGTCAGTTCTTGCATGATTCAGTGGAGGATTTTCAGAGTTATAGATCTCTGTGTATTCAATTTCGTCTCTCTGTTATGCATTTTTCATTCTAAGATTTTGAAACCTTAGATTTATGCCACATGGCAGTGGATAAGTGTTGACTCCCATTTCTCACTCATCGGTTGGGATTTTGGAGTTCTGGCAGAAGAGAGATATTTGCAGATTTTCTTGCCGAGTCCGATTATGCAATGGCGCCCATGTTTTGAGGCATCTCAGGTTCTATTTTCAGTAGCGGTTATTACCGTGGGACTATGATTTCTTGAGCATACCTTATGCAGATCACTCTGGTTGCAGTTTGAGCCATGTGCGCTCATTTGTGGTGTGCATTGGGTTGCAGTGGATGATTTATAGGCCATTTGGATGCATTGCGGTCCTTATTGGATGCGTTGATAGGCCCAAATTGCCTTGTGGGATGCTATTTTTATGGACGCTTTGCACATGGATGCTATTTTATGCTGAGGGACAGCTTTGACACATTGCAAGTGATGCACTGATAGTGCTATGCTCTCTTGGATGAGACATTATTGATGCATATGCCAATGGACGGTGTTTATGCTTGAGTCATTTGGCACTTATTGGCATTTTGGATTGCCATTGCAGTTGGCATTTTCTTTTGGGCCAGATTTGCTCATATGGATGCATAGTATATGCACATGAGTCAGATGCATCTTTTGATGCTTTGAGATTTGAGTTTTGGTGATATTTCAGTCTATTGTGGCATACACATTTGGGTGCACCTAGTATTTGGTGTGATTTTCTCTTGAGGCACTAGCATTTGGGATTTTGTTTCATTTACATCATGGCATCCTCTTCCATGTCTGAAAAGGAGTTTTTCAACATTAAAAAGTTTGATGGGACAAACTTTTCTTTGTGGAAAGAACAGATAAGGGATGTGCTTATTCAAAAGAAGCAGATTAAACCCTTGGCAAGGATTGAAGCTAAGCCTGCAAATATGTCTGAGGATGATTGGAATGAGTTGGATGCATTAGTAAAGTCTACTATTAGACTTCATCTTGCAGAGTCAGTTTATTTCATAGTAGTAAATGAGCAGACTACGGAAGATTTGTGGAAGAAACTATGTGCCACTTATGAAAAGGAAACTGCCTCTAATAAAGTTTACCTCATGAAGAGGTTGTTTGAGCTGCAGATGAAGGAAGGGGTCTCCATTGCTTCTCACTTGAATGAATTCAATATTATTTTCAGCTAGCTTCAGGCTCAAAAGATGAATTTTGATGCAGAGACTAAGGCAATATTTCTCTTATGTTCATTGCCATCCTCATGGGATACTTTCCGTACAACTGTCAGTAACTCTGCACCTGGTGGAGTACTGAAATTTGATGATGTTGTGGGTAGCTTGTTGGCCGAGGAGATTAGATGGAAGTCTATGGATGGCAACAAGCAGGATGCAGCCTTAAATGTGCAAAGGGGCAGATCACAGTTCAGGGGAAGTCCCAAGAAAGAGGGAAGTCTCGTAGCAAATCCAGGGCACAGAACATTGAGTGTTACCACTGTGGCAAGAAGGGCCATATGAAAAAGGATTGCTACAAGCTAAAAAGAGAGCAAAAGGATAAGAAAAAGAATGCAAATTGGGGTGCGAATCAAAAGGAAGAGAGTCCAAGGGAGGACAAAGGAAAAGTGAAGATCGAGGAGATCAATGCAGTCACACATGATAGTGACAATGACGTTCTCTTCATGTCTAGTTTATCTACAGAGTTGCTTACCACTTCAGATGATGCATATTCCCAGGATTGGATCTTGGATTCTGGTGCTTCATTCCATGTTACTCCCCATAGGGAATGGTTTTCCACTTATGACAGTGGAAAGACAGGTTGTGTGCATCTTGGAAATGACTATGCATGTGACATAGTGGGAGCAGGTGACATAAAGTTTTCTTTTGCAAATGGGTCTGCATTTGTTTTGAAACATGTGAGACATGTGCCTAAGCTGACCAAGAGTCTTATTTCAGTGGGTCAGCTAGATGATGCTGGTTTTCACACCACTTTTGGCTTTCAGAGTTGGAAAATTCAGAAGGGCTTTATGCTTTTGGCCAGGGGTGCCAAGTGTGGGACTTTGTATCCCTTACATGTATCAGGGGTATTTGATCATGTTGTTGCAATAACCGAGCAGCCAAGCACTTCTTTGTGGCATTGCAGGTTGGGGCACATGAGCCAGAATGGAATGAAACTCTTATGCCGTTTGGGTTATGTACCGCATTCGAGTTTCTCTGATTTTGAATTTTGTGAGCACTATCTCTATGGAAAGCAAACTAAATCAGCCCATAAAAGAAGGGGAAAGAAAGAGTTTGAAAAGCTTGATTTGGTGCATTCAGACGTATGTGGTCCCATGCCTACACGGTCATTAGGTGGGGCTGAATACTATGTGAAATTCATTGATGATGCAACTAGGAAAGTGTGGGCTTATGCTATAGCTCGGAAGAGTGATGTATTCCAGGTATTTCAGAAATGGCTGGCCTTGGTTGAGAATCAGTCAGGTAGAACGCTTAAATGCCTATGGATTGACAATGGTGGAGAGTATCTCTCTCATGACTTTCAGCATTTCCATGATACACGTGGGATTAAGAGGGAGCTCACATCCCCTCGTACTCCAGAGCAAAATCCAATTGCAGAAAAGATGAACCGTACCATTCAAGAAAGGTTTCAATGCATGCTTTCAAATGCAAGTCTTTCTGGTGGTTTTTGGGCTGAGGCAATGAAGACTGCAGTGCATGTGATCAATAGATCACCTAGTAACAGTTTGGATGGTGGTATTCTTGAAGAGGCATGGAGTGGCAAGAAGCCCTCTTACTCTCATTTGCGTATATTTGGGTGTGAGGCATATGCACATGTGCCAAAAGAGCTTCGAAAGAAGCTAAATCCTAAGTCTAGGAAATGCATCTTTCTGGGTTATGGTGAAAGTGGAGAGATGGGCTATCGTCTCTGGGATCCAGAAGCAAAGAAGATCATACGCAGCCATGATGTGGTCTTCAATGAAAAGAAGATGCATAAGGCACCCATGAGGGATGTGGAAATGAGGAGAATCACTTTCCAGGATGTGAATCCACCTACATATGTTGATAGACAGCAAGTTGTCCATGCACCAAATGTGCAAGAAATGGTACCACCAAGTACTCCCACAGGTATACAATCAAGGGTAGATGATGGATCATCTATTGGTGGAAATGATGAGCCAAATGTGACTGATATGCAAGTGGGACAGCAAGCTGAAATGCCCTTGAGAAGATCATCTAGAGTGTCTAGACCGCCTGATAGGTTTGTTCCAGGGGTAGACTATGTGATGCTTACTGATTGCGGGGAGCCTTCTTGCTATAGAGAGGCTATGATGTGTGAGGATCAACGCAAGTGGGAGTATGCTATGCAATCAGAGATGAGTTCACTTATGAAGAATAAGACTTGGGACTTGGTTTCTTTGCCACATGGAAAGAAAGCATTGCCATGTAAATGGGTCTACAAAATGAAGGTCACAGGTGATGATGTGCCTAGGTACAAGGCCCGTTTGGTTGCTAAAGGGTTCAAGCAAGAGAAGGGTGTGGACTTTGATGAGATATTCTCTCTGATTGTGAAGATGACCACACTTAGATGCATGTTTGGACTAGTGGCATCAGAGGATATGGAGCTTATGCAGATGGATGTCAAGACAGCTTTCTTGCATGGGGATTTGCATGAGGAAATTTACATGGTGCAGCCGGAAGGCTTTGAAGAAAAGGGCAAAGAGCATTTAGTTTGCAAGCTGAAGAAGAGTCTCTATGGTCTTAAGCAAGCACTTAGAGAATGGTATCAGAAGTTTGATGCTTTCATTCGGTCCCAAGGTTTCAGAAGGAGTGAAATTGATCACTGCCTCTACACTAAAAGGGCTAAGGATAATAGCCTGATAATCCTGGCACTATATGTGGATGATATGCTATTGGCTAGCAAGAATACTTATGAGCTAGATGCATTAAAGGCCAAGTTGCATGAGGCCTTTGATATGAAGGATTTGGGACTTGTAGGTCATATTCTTGGTATGCGCATCACGCGTGATCGGAGTAGGAAACTCCTTTGGCTTTCACAAAAAGAGTATGTTACAAAAGTATTGCAACGTTTCAATATGGAGGGGGGGAAGGCACTGAGTACTCCATTGCCTCCATATGTGAAACTGAGTCATATAGATAGTCCCAAATCAGATGAGGAAAGGGCCATGATGGCCAAGGTTCCTTATGCATCAGCAGTTGGGAGTCTTATGTATGCTATGATAGCTACTAGACCAGACATTGCATTTGCAGTGGGAGTTGTTAGCCGGTATATGGCTAATCCAGGGAAGAGGCATTGGGAGGCAGTTAAGTGCATCATGAGGTACATGAAGGGTACCAAGGAGATGTGCATCTGCTTTGGTAGAGGAGACATGTGTGTACTTGGGTACACAACAGATTCAGACTATGCAGGGCATGTGGATAGTAGGAGATCCACTTCTGGTTATGTGTTCACCTTTGCAGGTGGTGCAGTGTCATGGATGTCTCACACACAGAAGTGCATTGCTTTGTCTACCACAGAGGCTGAGTATGTTGCAGCCACAGAGGGTTGCAAGGAGGCTATATGGCTTGATCGGCTAGTGGGAGATTTGGGGATTCATACAGGTGTACCGACATTGCATAGTGATTCCATGAGTGCTATTCAGCTAGCACGGAATCCGGTCTTTCATGCAAAGACCAAACACATTGAGGTCAGGTACCATTTCATCAGGGAGGTACTTGAGGACAAGCGCATAGAGCTTGTCAAGATGATAACCTTGCAAATATGCTGACGAAGAGTCTACCTAGTCCAGCGGTTTGAGTATTGTCGTGTATTGATGGGCATTGGATAGTATGCTCACTGGTTGTTCTCCCTTAAAGGCACATTGTCCTTTAAGTGGGAGGTTGTGGGGGTTAAAGGTCATTGTGCCTTTACCCCGGTTATGTACAATACTCAAACACATATATAAATGAATGAAAAAGAAGATTAGGGTGGTTCTCCACCCACCAAAACTTGTGTGGCTCTCTGTTTCTCTCTCTCCCTCTTCCGTTCTTGCTTCCGTTGAGAGCACTCTCAGTAGAGTTTTATAGGAAATGGGTAGCTTTTAGGTCAAGTCAGCTTTTTTTAGTTTTTAAGGTTTTTTTAGTTCTTTTAGGTTCACTATAAGTAGAACATTCTTCATTCTCTCTTTCATTCAAAGATTATTCTTTTACACTCCACGCTTCTCTCCTCTCATCAACCTGTTGCAAGATTCTCAAAAATTTTCAAAATGTTGCAAGAGGTGAGTTCATTTCTAACCTATTGCGTATGCAAGAACTTCTAAGAATCAAGTTTTTGTAAATTTGATTTTTTTTTCAAATTCGATTCTTTTCTCAAAAACTTGTGTGTACGTAACAACTTCAAAAAACCATTTTTGCATTAAATCTTTTTCCCCACAAATTTACCTCTTTACCTCACTCTCACAACGTATTTTTAGAAATTTCTCTGCTAGCCTATTGGGCACACGACAATTTTTCAAAAAAAAAAAATCTATTACAAATTTCTCTCTCAACCTCAAAACCACTCAAACCTCCCTACCTATTGCGTACACAACAACTTCAAAACAAAATTTAATCATAAATCTCTCCAAAAAACTCTTCTCACGATACTTTATTACAAATTTCTCTCTCACAACACTACTCAAACCTCCCTACCTATTGCGTACGCAACAACTTCAAAACAAAATTTAATCATAAATCTTTCCAAAAAACTCTTCTCACGATACTTTATTAATATAAGAAATGCATTTATAACATTTTTACTCCATAATATAATAAATTTTTATTAACTAATGTTAAAATATAATTTTGCTAAAAATATATATTATTAATCTATAAATTAATATAAATATTATATAATTATTATATAAATACATTAATTTAAAAAATATAACTTGAAAGGGAGGTCTTCTAGCATATGTGCTTTATATAATACTTATTCTTAAAACAATGAAGAATTAGTTAATATATTGCTATTCTATACATTATTGACTTAAAAACTAATCTAAATATAATAAAATTATCATATAAATTTAAATAAATATATAAATTATTAATATTCTACATTAATAACATTTAAAATTATGTAGATTATATACTAATAGCCTTTCAATTTTAAAAAGTAGTCAATCAAAGAATTGGATGAATTTAAACATAAGAAAATATTAAAATTTATACACGTACTTTTAGCATGTAAGCTTTTCTTCCATGTATATAATACTTGTTACTTAGCCGAAGAATAAAAAATTAGATAATGTAAACCCTAAACCCTAAACCCTAAACCCTAAAACCTAAATCCTAAATCCTAAACCCTAAAATAATAATCATAAACCCTAAATGCTAAATCCTAAACCCTGAACCCTAGATTCTAAACCCTAAGCCCTAAATCCTTAACCCTAAAAACTAACCCTAAATCCTAACCCTAAAATACAATCAAAATTTATTGATTTTTTTCAATTGGTGCAATAGGTTTGATATATCCCCCAACCTGTTGCAAGTGGAATAGGTTAATGGTGCACTCAACCTATTGCAAAAATCAAGGAATTTTCTTGACTTGTGCAACAAGTTGGATATACCCCCCCAACCTATTGCTTGACCTTGACCATGAGGTGAGGTTCCACAAGACATGAGTAAAAATTCTGGATAGTGCAGGCAATCTTGTTGGCACAGGAGTAAGGAGGAACAACCTGTGTGAGCTAACTGCTCTCACAGCCACTGCTAGAGTGGGCACAAGCAAACTTTGGCATGAAAGATTCGGCCACATCGGATTTGCAGTGCTGAAGGAGATGCAGAAGCAAGGTATGGTTGCTCACTTACCTGCAGTAGCAGAAATCAAAGAACCATGTGAAGCTTGCATGATGGGCAAGCAACAGAGAAAGGCATTCCCACAAGAAAGCAAGAATAGAGCAAACGCTCCTTCAAACAATAGGTTGGGGGGTATATCCAACCTGTTGCATAAATCGATAATTTTCTTGATTTGTGCAACAGATTGGATATACCCCCCAACCTATTGCTCAAGCAACAGGTTGGGGGATATATCCAACAACAGGCCTCGGTTGGGGTGACCCCAACCTATTGCTCAAGCAACAGGTTGGGGGGTATATCCAACCTATTGCACAAGTTAAGAATTTTCTTGACTTGTGCAATAGGTTCGATATACCCCCCAACCCGTTGCTCGAGCAGTTACAGGTTGGGGAGTATATCCAACCTATTGCACAAGTCAAGAATTTTCTTGACTTGTGCAATAGGTTGGATATACTCCCCAACCTGTAACTGCTCGAGCAACGGGCTGGGGGGTATATCCAACCTTGCACAAATCAAGAAAATTCTTGAGTTGTGCAATAGGTTGGATATATACCTATTGCTTGAGCAACAGGTTGGATATAAGCATAAGCTCATGCTTATGCTTATGCATGAGCTTATGCGAAAATAGAGAATGAGAGAAGGGGGAAACTTAAGCATAAGCTCATGCTTATGCTTATGCATGAGCTTCTGCGAAAATAGAGAATGAGAGAAGGGGGAAAGAGAGAAGCATAAGCATGAGCTTATGCGAAAATAGAGAATGAGAGAAGGCGGAAAGAGAGAAGCATAAGCATGAGCCTATGCGGAAATAGAGAATGAGAGAAGGGGGAAATAGAGAAGGGGGAAAGAGAGAAGCATAAGCTCATGCTCATGCATGAGCATAAGCATAAGCTCATGCTTATGCTTATGCATGAGCTTATGCAGAAATAGAGAATGAAAGAAGGGGGAAACTTGAGCATTGGCATAAGCATAAGCGCATGCTTATGCTTATGCATGAGCTTATGCGGAAATAGAGAATGAGAGAAGGGGGAAATAGAGAAGGGGGAAAGAGAGAAGCATAAGCATGAGCATAAGCTCATGCTCATGCATGAGGATAAGCTCATGCTATGCGAAAATAGAGAATAAGAGGGAAAGGAAAGAAGGAAAGAGAGAAGAGGAAAAGAGAGAAGGGGGAAATAGAGAAGGGGGAAAGAGAGAATAAGAGAGGAGGGAAAAAAGAGAAGGGGGAAAAGAGAGAATAAGAGAAGGGGGAAGAAGGAAAGAGTTTGAGGGGAAGAGAGGGTTCCTACGCCCATCACTGCAGCTAGTGCTTAAGGCGCTAGCTACAGGCCAATGCAAATAACAAAAATAATAAATGGAAAAAAGAGGAAGCACTTACCTAAAATAGTATGTCCCGCTCAGTGCCGTGGACTGGCCCTACAAAAGAGAGAAAACAACCCATTTTTTCCAATAAGATGTTAGAGGAAGGAGGAGATTACAAAAGCAACTTCTTGACAGGAGGAGATTGAGGAGACAAGGAAAGGAGGAGATTGAGGAGACAAGGAGAAAGAGAAGGAAGAGAAATACAGAAAAAAGAGGTGATTCTTCTTTCTTTCTTAAAATCTTGTTTTTTGTTTCAATCCTTTGAAAACAAGCATGAAACTAGTTTACAGGTTTAGCAATACAAGAAGAAACACTCACAAAACTAAAGCTAACAAACAAACAACCTACATTGTTGAAACAAACTCACCTCTTGAAGAACTTCCTTTCAAGAAAGCAAAGAGGGAAAAGGGTAGAGAGGGAGTATAAGAGCTAGGAGAAGGGTGAGGAGTGGAAAATAGAGTGGGAGGTTGCTTGAAATAGGTGGAAGGTCATCGAAAATAGGTGGGAGGAGATTTTGGCTTGTATCTTAAGAGATTAGAGAAAAGTATGAAGAAAACGTCGCGCGACGATAGTTTCGGGTTTTAACCCACAGCGTCGCTATATAGCGACACTTATTCGTCGCTATATAGTGACGTTTTTAATTAAAAACGTCGCTCTATAGCGATGGAACAGAGCAAAAAGGTCGCTATATAGCGACGCTTACAGTCACTTTTTGTTGTAACATGAAAAGAAGCTCAAACATGCTATTTTATAACTGTTAATATCTCTTCTTCATGCTTATGTTGTGATTTTATAAGTGTAGATGGAAGGGATGAGTGGAAGGTCGTTCGATGATGCGCCAACGCCCGAGAGCATGAAGTGGCTTACGGAGAGGTTATACTATCATTGCACTCATTGCAAGCGAGAAGGACGACATCAACGTCATATTATCATGTGCCACTTGCGGATGTATGGGGAGGAGCCGGAACCAGTACCCACCGTTGGTGTTGCACATGTTGATGGACCATCGGTAAGTCAAAGCTATTTAAGTTCGTAGTCTTATTGTATACCACGAAATAGAAGATCTTATATTTACACGAAATCTGAAAACAGGATGAGGAGGGTGACGGGGGTACGCATATACCTTCTCACTTTCAGCAAGACTATAGTCTCCCGGATGATGACGAGGGTATGGTCGACATGATGGATTCCATTTTTAGGGGCACTACATCCCACGTACATGTGATGTCAGAGTCTAAGGTTAAAATGCGAGAGTTGCAATCAATACAATTGTACGAGGGTACTAGGATGTCTAAACTACATGCTTGTGTCTCAATCTTGAATCTACAAGTAAAGTATGGGTGGTCGGATACAAGTGTCTCCGCCTTAATGAGGTTAGCTCTTGCATTAATTTGACTCATTATTTGGATATTGTTTGCTTTGAATATCATCATTTGGATAGTGTCTTTGTCATAGGTTAATCCAAAAGATGTTGCATGCACCAAATACCATGCCCACATCAAGAGATGAAGCGAAAAAGATGCTAACAACGGTGGGTATGGATTATGATACCATCCATGCTTGCCGTAATGATTGTATTCTCTTTCGTCGTGAGCATGGAGATTTGGCTAGTTGTCCAAAGTGTGGGGAACAATGATATAGAGATAACTTGCAGGGTGAGCGGATATCGGTAAAGGTCTTGAGACACTTTCCCATCATTGCAAGAATACAACACATGTTCCGATGCAAATCCATAGCGGAGTTGATGACATGGCATGCATCTCATCGGTCCACTGATAACACATTGAGGATTCCCGCAGATTGTGCAGCTTGGAAGCACATAGATAATCAGTGGCCGAACTTTGCGAGGGAGCCACGCAACTTACATCTTGGACTAGCCATGGATGGCATGAATCCTTTAGGGTTACGCTTGACATCTTCGTCGACATGGCCCATAGTCGTGGTGAATTACAATATCCCACCCTGGCTAACAATACAAAAGGGACACCTCATGCTTGCACTACTTGTGCCAGGAAAGTACAAGGCAAAAAACATGGACGTGTACATGGAACCTTTGATAGAGGAGTTATAGATATTATGGAGAGGAGTGCAAGTCTTTGATATTTCCAGAGCTCCTAGACATACCAATGATATTTTGGTCAGGGGTATCTTGATGTGGACCATGCATGACTACCCAAGATATGAAGAGTGTGCAGGTACGTGGTTGTGTCTTTACATGTACAATGAGGGATTATGCTTTTTTGACTCTCTTTTGCATGCATGTCTTGTACTAACACATTCATGCACGAGTGCAGGACTTGTTACAAGTGGGTACCATGCTTGTCCTGTTTGTGGACCGGCTCTGAAATTGCTTGCACGCTACTCCAAACATATGAGGAAAAATGTTTATGAAGGTCATGCTCGATACCTTCCGCTCAACCATCTCGCGCATGGAGGTTAGCTTGATCCACCACCATCATATTTGAGGGCAAGTGACTGGATTCAAGCTTGGAGGGTGAATGGAGAGGAACCTCCTCTTGGTATGAAGAGGCTATCGATCTTTCACGAGCTTCCTTATTGGGGTCAGTTACAAATCAATCATCTCTTGGATCCCATGCATATCTTCAAGAATGTGGGGGCTACTATTTGGGCACACTTGGTTGGTTCCAAGGACTCGAGAGGAGTGCGAGAAGACTTGCGTGCTATGAATAGGATGTCTCGTTTGTGGCCCCAAGTGCATGCTTCGGGAAAATTTGTCCTCTTGAAAGCAACGTGGATGCTCTCTATGAGGGAGGAGGCAGCAATCAAGGTAGACATTGCCTCTTTTCAAACACCGACAGGGTACATGCGTTGCTTGAAAGGAGCATTTTCAAAGGACAATAAGCTTAGTGGGCTCAAGTCCCATGATTGGCACAAGGTCTTATAGGTATTCTAAGTAGAATTAGCGTACTGATAATCGTGATGTGTTAGCGTAATTATTATTATGTTATATTGTTAACATGACTTCATTGTTGCTTCGATAGTTCATCCTCCCAATTACAATAAAAGGATGCTTACAAGAAGATGTTAGAAATGCTATATTCAAGATCTGTGGTATTGTGAGGTATGCTTACTATCAAATCGCATTATGTATTTTCTTCATAGACATGTGAAATAGGTGGATATCTCAAATATCTTACATATGCATGGACATGTGAAATAGGTGGATATCTCAAAAAGAGATCTCTATATCGAGCATCGAGAAGGCTAGGTTGGAATCCATCGAAGCCGTATGCTTGCTTGAGAAGCACTTTCCCTCGAGCATTATGACAACTCAAGTCCACTTGCTTGTGCACATAGTCGATGAGGTGGCTATAGCAGGTACAATTCATAGTCGATGGATGTTTTTTCTCGAGCGTTTTATGAAAACTTTAAAGGGATTTGTAAGACAAAGAGCAAGACCGGAAGCAAGCATGGCAGAGGGATGGCTTGTGCAAGAGTCATTAGTATATATCACAGAGTTTCTTGCATCCACGGATCTCAATATGCCGCAAGCTTGGCACAACAAGGAAGATGATTGCATCGTTGGCGAGGTTCCCCAAGGAAAAGGGATTGAAAGAAAGATGAGCGAAGAGCAAATGGACAAATTCAATAAGTTTTGTATCCTCAATAGCCCTGAGATGTAGAAGTGGATTGAGAGATATGAAGTGGCCAAAGCAGAAAGAATAAATGCAACGACGAGATTCAGAGTAATGTACAGGCAATCACAACCATATCCACAGGATTTGGCTCTTCTCCCTACTCACATGTCACTTGATTGGCTACAACTGGCTCTACGTAAAGCCGAACGTGATGGAGAGACAATTAAGCGAGCGTGAGCGAGAGTTATCATCTGGATGTATGGTGCATGTAAGTTTCTTACCTCTTGATGTAATTAAGTAATTATTTGTGGCAATATATGCTATAAAATATATGCATCTTCATTGTTTTAATGATGCTCTTTTACAGTACAAAAAGTACAGTGCATTATGGTCATATGGATGACATTTTCACGTGGAACGCATCGATTCAAAGAGAGTCACGTATGATTGTGGAGTCATGGCTAACTTCACACAAGATAGCCGAGCAAGTGCTTCAGATACCAATCTTCTCTCCTCACAGTTGGATTATTGTGGCAACATACGCGACATCTATGAAATTGATTTCAGACGATTTACTGTTTTCA
The DNA here is from genome assembly GCF_047967505.1 of Dipteris shenzhenensis. Classification (NCBI taxonomy): domain Eukaryota; kingdom Viridiplantae; phylum Streptophyta; class Polypodiopsida; order Gleicheniales; family Dipteridaceae; genus Dipteris; species Dipteris shenzhenensis. The sequence goes on from NC_141614.1 coordinate 43,247,596, forward strand.
TTCTTGATGTAAAATGGTTTAGAACCACTTACAACGGTCCCCATGCAACAATGAGAAAAGATAGTAGTGGTCTCTTTGCAATAGACTCCACTAAACATTGGACCGATGAAAGTGATACTTTTGTTCTTTCCGAGCACTGTGAGCAGGTGCATACTAATGACTTAATTAGTCAAAGCTTTCGTTTTTAAAGTCCATTGATACATGTACTTGAGCATAATTTCATATATATAATTGACGACATTTGGCACCCATCTTCAATATAGGTGGTTTTTCATCCGGATCGTTCTGATCCAAGATGGTGGTACGTGATTCAAGTTGCACCACGAAGCAAGCAAATTTTTGAAGATCGAGATGTGGATATGGAGATGCCACTACCAATGCTCAATCCAATTGATAAATCTAGCGAAGAAGATGTAGATCACCATATGAGCCAAGAGGAAGATGCGCATAATGACATCGCACGAGAGAAGGATGGAGATCACAATATTGAAGAAGAAGACAACAATCATCAAGAATCACCACACTTTATTGAAGAAGATGATCAAATACTTTTAGGTGAACATACGATGCTAGAGTACGATGATGATATAGGAGATCAACTCGGTATAGAGTTGGAGATAGACTTGTTTGGCGCCTTAGACTTGGCTCAAGATGAAACAGTTGATGTAAATGCTCTTATTTGATTTTTCACATCTCAAACTTGGACATGAATATATGAGCTTCAAAGGCTTGATGTACATGCTCTCATTTTTTTATTCTCCATGAGCTCAAACATGTATGAAAATTTAAAAAAATTTGTCATTGAAAAAAACTAACTTTTAAGGCCTATAAAAAAAGAAAACCTCTCTGGAAAAACATCGCTATAAATTTGTATATCAGTGTCGCTATATAGCGACCTTTATAAAAGTCGCTATATAGCGACTTTTAGCAACAGTCGCTATATAGCGACAATTTAGGAAACCCGCTTTTCATACGGACGATTAACGCTAAGCGGGTGCTAAACGTCGGTATGTAAACGTCGCAATAGGATCCGTGTGTAGTAGTGACTTATATATTGAATTCAACAAACTCTTTTTTTTCAAATAAATGGTGTATCTATACACCACTCATATGTTGATTTCAACAAACTCTTTTCATATGGTGTCATATTTTCACTTCATAGTGTTAAAATTGAACTAGAGTTAGGAGACTACTATTATTATTATTATAGTTATTGGATGGGGGCACCATGCACAAGTTTGGGAATTATAGCTTCAGTGAGCCATTTTTTTTAAAATTAGAGGTCACCACTTGGCTTTTTAGCTTAGTAAGGCCATATTTGTATATAAGTGACACATTTAGTGCTCTAAAAAACCCAATTTTTGAGCTCACTAAGTGAAGTTGAGTGGAGAAGATATGCTCCAAAAAAAAGTCCAAACCAGGAGAGAAAGTCCAAAAATTTTGAATAGTGGGTTCCATGTAGAATTTGTTTCCGGGATGATTTTGGACCAAGCGCTCTCAAATATTGTCTTCTAATGTTCTGCATTATCTCCTTGGAAGTTTCCAATGTCTATTGAAATCTTTATAAACCTCATCAATGGTGGAACTTAGCATGGGGATGGGGAAAAATCAAGAGCTGACTACCCAGTTAAACTCTTTTTTGTAAACTAGACTTTGAGTCTCCTGGTTCCATTGAGTATCCCAATGCCAAAGAGCTAGTTTGTCCATGACTAAATCATGCCGATTATTGGTAAGATAGAACTCCCTTTTGATTTCTGGGCTACTTTTCCAATTCAGGTTGCCTTGGTCCCACAGGTGTCCCCAACTCTGGAGACCCTTTTTGAAACAAGTACTAGCTCTGATGAGGTCCTCCTCATTTAAAGGCTTGCCTTTAAAAACCACCAAGACCAAGACAGAATCAAGAGCCATAAAAGACCCTTTACTAATGAAGAGAAATTTATTATAGCTCTTAATCTCTTCAAAAGTAGTTAGAGAGACTTCCATACAGGACTCCCTTTAATGTTACACGGTTTAGGGCAACAAAGGGCACAAAGTAGAGGATATCTTTTCCATTTAGGAGCCCTGACGGGGCGAGTGATTACTTTTATACATATTATACACACATATATACTTATGCAAGAGTGAGTTCAATATGAGATTGGGAGAAAAAAAAAAGCATTTTGTTTGTATCTAAGTATATGGGAAGTTATGAGTTATGTCTTTCAATGCATCTTCTTGATTATAGGGAAAAAGTTGAGCGAACTTGCAATACTAATGCTCATGCAATTGAGATGTAATCTAGGTTACAGAATGTTACAATCTGTAGTGACACTGATGTTCATGTCATCAAAGAGAGGACTTAGGAGCTCATGGGGTCTATGATCTATTCATTTATTTGCTATGTTTTAATTCTAAGAAAACTTTGGTCATCACAAATTCAAAAATAAATTAGTACCCCTCTCATTTGCAAGGAGGATTGAATCTTGATGGATCTTTCGTCTCATCTCATTTATGATTCGATTCATACATTTTCTTCCTTTGTAAAAAAGAAGGACCGAAACACAGAACTAAAACATATAAAAAATGCTACATGGTAGAATATTTAGCTCAATAAATAGTAGAATCTTTAGCTTAAAAACATACTAGATTGTGAACGGAATACAAATCTAGCAACGATCGCGTAAACATTGTGGAGAATGGCTTTGCTCGCTTGGAGAGCAAGTTTCTCCGATTCTAACAAGGTGAGTTTCTTCAATGGGCCTGCCCTTTCGAAGATATGTAAGGATCTCTCTCGAATTAAATTGATGTGCGTGGACTCTAACTCGGTCTTGACGAATATGGACTGTAAGTTAATTGCCCCACGCAGTGCAATTCACAACAGCACTTCACATGCACACTTGGCCCAAATTTCCCCGAATAACCAATGGTCTGATGGCACTCAGTAAAATGGTAATTAAATAAAACAACTACGCAATTTCAATTCGTACGAGGGCAGGCCATCAAATTCTAAAACTGTCAGCGTATTTGTCGTGAATTTTGCAGCCAGAACCTGCTCTTATGTCGACAATGAGTTCCAATAATCACCTACTCTAGCGGATAGTTTACTCCAGCTAGTGACATACACGTGGCACGTACTGAACCTCCTATAACCAGACGTGGCGCAAACAGCGCTCAACAACAGCCTTTGATGCCAAAAAATCGGCCACCACAAGAACCAACAGCGCGCCTTTGATGGCAAAAAATCGGCCACTGTGGTCACAGTTGACTGTGAGAAATCGGCATCGTCGTCGGTCATGACTCATCAGGCAGCACAAGAAATTAAAACCCAATTTTCCCAATTGGGTTGACACAGCTAGTAGTGTGCAACTTTTTTCACGTCACGATAAAGAATAGACGAACCAGTCAATCGATCTGTGTGCGTTTGGGAACAGAATCTGAATGCAACAATCGAGCTGTGTGCGTTTGGGAAGAGAATCTGAATGCAACAGTGCAAACGTTACGCTTATTCGCAATAACACACAGCTGATCAATTGCTCAAGTGGACGAGAATTTATATTACGGTGTCACTAGTATTTCATACAAGAGAGGTCTGAGCCTCTCTCGAATCATATACATACGCCTGAAAAACTCCACCAAGTCGGAAATCGTTGAAATCAAGAGATTTCGCCGGTACTGGCAGCAGGAAAAACGGGAAATAATTTAATGTACTTGTGTCGAGGGAAGAGCGAAATGAAGTCCTTAGTGGTGGGTTCTCCGGTGGATACAGCTACAAGAAGTGAATCGTATGGCTATATGTGACGTAAGGTAGACTGGTCGCAGCTAGTTGTATAATCACGTAACCTTTCGCCCCTCTGAAGCTTCCAGTGCCCCCGATCAAAGCCAGTTCGGGAGACTGCGCAGTACTGCTGCCTTGATAGTGAATGGTTCCGTTGTAATATCCGTCATTGTAAGTAACGATTTCCAACTCGAAGCCCACATATGCTGAAGTATAACTGACATCGATCAAGATACCCCTAGCAAACCCCAATTCAGAAGAATTGCGTTCTACCTCCTGGGTGACGTTTAGTGCGAAGAGCACAGTATTTCCGAGAGAATTAGTGACGTTGGGATCCGGGGCATGGATAATATAGTCGAGGTCAGGGACGCCCTGATAGACCTGGACATAGTACATGAGGGTGGGTTTCTTGTAATGGGGAGGGGCAGGAGGGCCACAATTTGCGAAAGCAGCAAGGACGAGAGTAAGGAGCACAAGGAGGGAGGGATGGAAACTGTTGAAGACTGCCATGGTGGTTTTGAATGTTTGAAGTTCAGACGTAGCGCCTCGCCTTATAAGAGGCCTACGTACCTACTACTGGTCAATGCCCGATCCTATGTACCGGATGCTACATCTATCAATTTGAATTTTGAATAGAGATCCGCCGTCTCTTACGGCTTACGTATCTTCTATTGTTTACTTGAATTTTCCGCCCGAAGTCTATAACTAATTATATCTTGCACTATATCAGCCATTTTATACGACGTAACTCACGTCCTATATCCCGCACTACAATATTATCGATAAGCCACGAGCATTTGGATACATGCACACGATTCCGTTAATACAGAAAACTCCCAATTTGCCGGCAAGCGACCGGCTCTTCCTCTCTCGTGTGTGCCCTTTGCTAGGTCGGAATCGACGTTTTCACTAGACGGAACAGTCTCATCGCTTTGACTGTATCTCCATATTGGAAAACATATTGTCCAAACGAGAAGACCATTATCTTCTCCCCTTACATACTTAATCCTTCAATTTAGAAACAGCTAGCATTGCCACAGATTTCATGCACCATAGAATTGGCAGGACACACACCTTATGAACCTTTAATTCTTAATACTAGAGAGTGTTACATGTCCGTCAAGGTCCAAGGAAGGGTGACGAGCCACCCCATCCGTATGATCGCAGCCGATTCTAAAGCAGAAGTCGCATCTACACGCGCGAGGGGTGATCACAATCAATTTTCCAGAACAGAGCAACCACCATCCGACGTAGAAAACGGCATGGAATGCTAAATTGCTGAGTTGTCACCCTGAAGATTGTCCCCACAGGTCACTTCCTGTGTCAGCCACCCCCTAGGCCTCGACGTACGGGAAAAGCCTTCCTTGGGCTTTTCCCTTATTCTTATTATCCCAGATTTCTCATCTGATATTAGCGCCAATTTCTACTCACTAGAATCATTGTGTCTTTTAGTTTTGTGTATATGGTAGCTGTAAGAGGAGTGAGGTTCCTTTCAAATTTGGTTTCAAACTCTATGGTATTAGAAGAAGTCACGTCCCTCCTTAAAATTTAGTTGAGTACTTGAATTAGTCTCCTCCTTACCGAGGAATGGGTTTGATCTTCCACATGCCTCGAGAATAGTGACATGAAAACCGTAGACCGCATGATGAAAAAATACTTTAAACACTCTATGGTATTAGAAGAAGTCATGTCCCTCCTTAAAATTTAGTTGAGTACTTGAATTAGTCTCCTCCTTACCGAGGAATGGGTTTGATCTTCCACATGCCTGGAGAATAGTGACATGAAAACCGTAGACCGCATGATGAAAAAATACTTTAAACTAAAATCCAGTTGACTTTAGAAAATGCTTTCGTCACTTCTTTGGTCACACAGTGGTAGTCAAATTTTGGATAATCAAGTTATATTCTAACGTAAAATGCTTTGTTGTTATGGATTGATTTATACACATTAGGAAAATAATATAGTGGTCTAATTAATCATTCTTGTGTTTTATAACCCTTAACTTCATTAAGTGCTTAGGTAGGCAGTCTACTAACCGGAAGTGCTTCACTTACAGAAGCCCTGTTTATCATTTGGTACGACTAAACCCCTAAGAGTTCAAAGTTAGGCCTTTAGAAAAGTTGACGATACAAACGTACATGTTTTTAATGGTTCCCATTAAAAATTTCCTTAAGTAGAATTCTTTAAAATTTTCAAATTTTTGCCATTAAAAAAAACTGTTATGTAAAACCCACATGCTATAGTCACATCTTTTTTAGTGAACCTTAGTATACACTAACCACTTAATCGTATTCTTTTATTTTCCTTGAGTTAATTTTGAACTAGATTTATACTTTAAATAGGCTACTATACATTATCAATCTGAATCATTTTTCATACTTCATCACTATAGCCTCTTCTAGTTACTCTAGATATGAGCATCTAGGTTGAATAGGTGGTAATCATACTTCTGCATGATTACTTTGACTAGTGCATTGAATTTTGCCATAGCTTCGAAGGTTATACCTTGCTAGTCCTAGTTTGAGCTTATGTTGTCATTATTTTGAGGATGTTTCAGTTGTTTTTGGGCATCATGATTCTTGAAAATCCTAGAATCATTATAAATCCTATTTTTGGCATATTTGGCCATAATTTACTGTTGTAGAGTCATATCTTATCATAGTTTTCATTGATGTACATCCTATTTTTTTTCATGTTTTGTAAACGTATAGTCCTTGTAATGTGTCTAGTGATTGTTTCTAGTACACTTCACGATAACTTTATCAATTTTGACTCAAAAACTCTTTGATTGAATGTAATAATTTTTGGAGTCAAAGACACTAGTTGCAAAAGTATCTATCTAGCTTGTGTATTTGTCCCAATATCATAAATTGCATATCTCATGCAATCTAGCTTACTTATAGGAGGAAATTTCTAATATTTTTTGATATCCCTATTGAGATGATCATGGGTATGGGTGTTTGTGGGTGCAACTATTTTGGTCTTAATAATGACCATTCTATGACAGAGGAGAATATTGTTTAGATAAATATTCCTTGGCAATGCAATATAAAGATAAACATACATTATCTTATATGTTGACCTATTACCAGAGACACTCTCCATGACCCTTTTATCCACAACCATCTCAATTATGACCTCTTATGAAGGATATTTGCTTAATAATAAATATATGAGGACGAAAGCACATTGCCTCTAGCCTCTTAAGAAGGGCTAGTTACTTCATTATAAATATATAGAGAATGACACACATTGCCTCTACGTGATTACTTTTATACACACACATATATACTTGCAAGTGCTTTCAATATGAGATTGGGGGGAAACAAAAATATGCCCTCAAAGAAAAATTAATACCAATGCTCATGTAATCTAGGTTATAATATGTTACGATGCAAGTTTTAGTAACGGTGATGTAAATGTCAAAGAGAAAACCTAAATCTCATGGGGGTGATCCTCTTATTGATGTATTTGTGAGGCTGATTCCCAAAAAGCATCAACCTTTGGTCCTCATGAACTCATAAATAAAAGTTGTATCCTTGAAATTTGCAAGGAGAATCGAGCCTTGATGGATCCTTTGTCACATATCATCCACAATTTTGTTCATACCTTAATTTTTTCCTTTGTAAGAAAAAAGGACTAAAATATTATAGGATTTATAATGCATTTCATTTCCTAGAAAAAATAATAGTAGAATATCTGGCTCAATAAATAGCAAAAAAGAAAAGCACGTAGGCTCCCTACAAATTGTAATTGTTTTTACATGGAGACATGATCAAACATTGAAAGTGTTCTGAATGAAACATATAAGCTTTGAGTGATGACTCCAAATTGCATGCAATCATAGTCCCAAGGAAAATATTAATGCACTATCATTTCTTGATGACCAACCAATCTTAAAAATAAATTTTCACAATTGCATGAGACTACCTAGGAAACCTACACACATTAGGTGTATAGAGCACCTCCTAGTCTTATTTAGAGCTTGTAGTTTAATTTAGCTTTACAAATTTTCACGTAACCAACAAGTGGACATCCACAAAAGCAGAATCCCACTCTCTACTATATAACTGTTTTGGAAGACCCAATGCTAAAATAGTTAACAAGAGTGCAAAAGTATGCATGGGCACTCCCTCCTAGTTTGATATTGAAATTACTGCTTTTTTAGGAAAAAGAGAAAGCAAACAATTTTTAAAAGTCCTTCGTTAACAAAAAGCCTTGAAGGCAAAATACTTTTAACATGATCTTCATAAATGAACTCAATTAACTTTTTAGCATCGCCTCAAATGTTTTTGTGAATTACCACGTATAATTTTTTTTAAAAATGAATCAAGTCCAACTGCCATTTATGGATATCATCCTACAAAAATTGCCTTTTAATAATATCTACCTACAATAATTTACTTTTATTAGCCAAACTTCCTATAAACAAATCTTTCCTTTCTCTTTTACATCCAAAGCTTATTGCTTTAGAACTATATTAGGAGGTAGTTCCCTTACCACTATATTAGGAGGCAATGAGAGTGCCCACACCTTGCAATTTAAAATTTATCCACTCATTAGGGGAGAAATGGGGTGTTAAAAGGGCATCCAATTAGTGTTTTTTAATTTCAAGGGATTAGAGAGGGATTTGAGGTGTACCAATGAGAGTGCCCCTTTGTGTGGGTGTGTAGTCTATTGAGAGAGAAGAAGAAGAGATGATAGACACACTAAATAGACTCTCAAATACTGATTCATATTGATCACTAGTTACACATATATAGATAAGACCTAGTTCAAGTTAGGGTGAGCTATATATAGCTCTAACAAAGGTCTCTAGCTACGGATGAGAAAACCCTTGGGGAGTACAAGGGAAAAACCCGAGCTCCTATATACAAGTATATAAGTTGATCATAGAGTTAAAGTGATGCATTGTACAATTATTTACAAGTATGTAATGCAGATGTGAATCTATGTACAAAAAGTCACCCATAGGTGTGTTAATCTTGGAAGAAAGAAGCTGCAAGAACTCCAAGTTTTGATCATAGCACTGTGAAGCATGCCTCACTAAGTCCTTTAGTGAGAATATCCGCAATCATCTAAGAAGTGGGACAATGTTCAATCATTATCATCCCTTTCTTCACTTCATGTCTGACATAATGGTAATGAACAGCAATATGCTTGGATTTGTTATGCTGAACATAGTCTTTAGCCAGACTAATGGTGCTTTGATTATCACATCTGAGAGAAGTACTGGATGAGAGAGGATGACCAATATCTATAAGCAATTGGCACAACCAAACGAATTCTCAAGCTGCATACTCAGATTCTGTGGTAGAAACAGCAACACAATGCTGCTTCTTACTTGCCCAAGAGACCAAGCAACCATTGATAAAGAAGCAAGTACCGCTTGTAGACCTCATAGAGAAGTGAGAGCTTGCCCCCAATCTGCATCTGTATATCCCAAAATATCAATGATTCTGTATGACGTCGATAAACTAATCTAAAGTCAGAAGTGCCTTTAAAATACTTTAGAACACGTTTTGCTACAAACCAATGTTGCTTTGAGGGAGCAGCCAAATATTGACCTAGAAAATTGCCAGTAAAAATAATATCTGGTGGAGTGTTCAACCTGATAAACTCTAGGCAACCAACATGATAATCAACTCTTGCAATTTGTGAGTATCCTTTTGCAACTAGATGAGCTTTAAACTTGTCAAAAGAACAATCAGCTTTGGTTTTGGCTTTATAAACCCACTTAAATTCGATAGGAGTACGACCAGAAGGTAGTTGAGTAAGAACCCATGTACCTTTAGGGATCAAAGAATCATATTCAACTTCCATTGCCTTTTTCCATTGACTCTTTTGTATAGAAGAGATAGCTTCTGTTAGTAGGGTCTTCATGAGCAACCTCTGCATGATCAATGATGTCAAGGTCATCAACAACATCATGGGTAGAACCATGCTCAAAATCAATAGCCAGATCAACATGAATATCAACACTATCATTAGAGGCCTACGTATGTGCAGGATGCAAATCAAGATTGTCAACAGAGCAAGAGGCCTATGTATGTGCAGGATGCAAATCAAGATTGTCAACACATTGCTCTGCAAATGGAGTACACTACTACACACGGGCCTTATTCCGAGAATTAAGCACCGATGTTTAGCGCGCATAGGGCACTAATCATCGGTATGCAAAGCGAGCTTAAAAAGTATCGCTATATAGCGACACTTTTATAAACCTTGCTATATAGCGACTTTTTTATAAACGTCGCTATATAGCGACATTTATAAAAGTGTCGCTATATAGCGACACTTGCCAGACTTGTATAAAGTCGTTATATGGCGATGTTTTACAGAGTGTTTTTTTCCCCATACTGACCTTTAAAGATAGTTTCGCCCAATGACAAAAAAAATTTCTTTTCATACATGTTTAATCCTTTGAAAGGATAAAAGTACAAGAGCATGTACATGAAGTTTGAAGCTCATATATTCATGTCCATGTTTGACACTTGGCTTCATCCTGAGCCAAGTCTAGTGCGCCAAACAAGTCTATCTCCAACTCTATACCGAGTTGATCTCCTATATCATCATTGTACTCTAGCATCGTATGTTTGATCATCTTCTTCAATAAATTCGGGTGATTCTTGATGATCGTCATCTTCTTCCTCAATATCATGATCTCCATCTTCCTCATTTATGATGTCATTATGCACATCTTTCTCTTGGCTCATATTGTAATCTTCATCTTCTTCTCTAAATCCATCTGGATCAATTGGATCTAGCATTGGTAGTGGCATGTCCATATCCACATCTCTATCTTCCAAAATTTGCTTACTTCGTGGTGCAACTTGGATCACATACCACCATCTTGGATCAAAACGATCCGGATGAAAAACTACCTATATTGAAGATGGGTGCCAAATGCCATCAATTATATGAAACTATTCATAAGTACATGTACCAATTGATATTTAAAAACAAAAGATTCAATTAATCAAATCATTCGTATGCACCTGCTCACAATACTCAGGAAGAACAAAAACCGTCGTAAATAGTTCTAAACCATTTTACATCAAGAATGAAACTACTAAATCGTCTAAAATAAATTTCATAGATTTCGTGTATGGTCCCACAATAATCCAACTACAAGGAGAGAAGATTGCTATCCAAAGCACTTGCTCGACTATCTTGTGTGAAGTTAGCCATGACTCCACAATCATACGTGACTCTCTTTCAATTGATGTGTTCCACACAAAAATGTCATTGGTATGTCTAGGAGCTCTGGAAATATCAGACCCACACTCTTATCCATAAGATCTATAACTTCTCTATCAAAGGTACCATGTACATGGCCTCAGACTCGAACATCACGTGCATTGCCCCTAAAAATAGAATCCATCATGTCCACCATATCCTCCTCATCATTTGGCACATCCGGGAGACTATACGCCTTCTCAAAGTGTGAAGGTATACGCACACCACCCTCGCTATCTTCTCACTTGCAATGAGTGCAATGACAATACAACCTCTCTGTAAGCCACGTTGCGCTCTCGAGCATTGGCGCATTATCGAACAAGCTTCCACTCGTCCCTTCCATCTGCACACCTCCAAAATCACAACACAAAATGCAAGGATATCCATTAAGATCCAAAAAATAGCCACCCATGAGCTCCTTCCCTCTCTTCTTAGATCAAGTGCCCTATTTCATCGCTATATAGTGATGCTTTTAGGGTATAAGTATATAGCGACACTTTTAGGGTATAAGTGTCGCTATATCACGACCTTTAGGGTATAATTGTCACTATATAGCGACACTTATACCCTAAAGGTCGCTATATAGTGACAGTTTTAGGATATAAGGGTCGCTATAGAATGACTGACAAGTGTTGCTATATAGCGATGCTGGGGGACTAAAACTCGAAACATTGCACAATGCCCTCTTCACAACTCTAATGTGAGAAAAGCAAAATTCTCTCCCACAACGTTATATTCGGTGATCTTGCTTTCCTCCTCTATTCCCCACACTCCTCACCCCTACCAAGCCCCTCTCCCATTGACACTTGTGCTCCCTCTCCACCCTCCTCCCTCTCTACTTGTGTGAAAGGAAGTTTTTCAAGAAGGTGTGTCTCTTTAAGCAATGTAGGTTCATTTTTTGTGAGATTTTGTTTTGTGAGTGTTGAAGCATGTTTCTCCTTGCATTGCTAAGCCTATGTGCTAATTTTCATGCTTGATTTTCAGAGATTAAGGACAAAAAACGAGATTTGCTCTTCTCTTTTTGGTATTTCTCTTTCTCCTCTTTCCCTTCCTTTCGGTGCTTTCTCCTTGTTTGTAGGCTTATGCTTATCTCCTCAATCCAATCCCTTTGGAAAGTTGCTTCTCCAAACTCCTCCTTCCTCTAACTAGTTATCTGAAAAATGGTATGTTTCCTCTCTTTTGTGGGGCCAGTCCACGAAACACCGAGCGGGACTTTTCTAGGTAAGAAAGTGCTTTCTCTTTTTTCCTTTTTTTGTTCTCGTTATTTGCATTGGCTTGCAGTTGCCCCGCATGGTCCCTCGTCTATACTGGCAGTATTTATAGGACACCATTAAACACTGCCGGTAACCTTCCTGTACCATGCGGTACATGTCCAATCGGCACGTGTGATAGTCTGGATCGTCCGATTGGGAAGGATAAGAAATCTTATATGTTGAGATACCACGGGGTACAAGAAGGTTATCGGTGGTGTCCATGACAAATCCCAGTTGTTCGGTACTTCTGGGATGACCAATTGTTCGGTACTTCCAGATGTCTGGATGCTCATTGTGTTTCTAGATTATTGGTTCTTGATTTGCAGGATAATTATGGGCCTTCCTGTTATGTTGTTCAGTATTTCTGGGATGCCCAATTGTTTGTATTTCCAGTTGTTCGATACTCGACGATCCAGTTCTTCGGTACTTCTAGATGCCCAATTGCTCGGTACTTCCGGATGTCTGGATGCTCGTTGTGTTTCTGAATTATTGGTTCTTGATTTGCAGGATCATTATGGGCCTTCATATCGTGTTGCTATGGTTTTCTTACACTACACAAGCGATATTTCAGCCCTGGCTTTGTGGACATCTCAAATCTGATACTTTTGGATTCCCAGATGCTCATTGTGTTTCTAGATTATTGGTTCTTGATCTACACGATATTTATGGGCCTTCCTATTGTGTTGCTATGGCACTACCCAAGAGACATTTCAGCCCTAGCTTTGTGGACATCTCAAATCGCCCGTCCATACTCATCTTTGGAGTGACCGACCTTCATACTCATCTTTGGAGTGACCGAAGCAATTTCCTCATACATTCATCCTTGGTACAATAGAAAAGGACACTTGAATATCTCCTGTGTTCATATACACTGCATGAAATCGGTCATTTTAGGTGGATGAATTGTGTAAAACATGAAGGCATGATGATAAAGGTTTGAGGAGGTTTGACCACATTGAACTTGGAGACAACAAGCTCTACTATTCAGATGAAGAGCTAAAACATCGAACTTGAAGATCTCAAGCCCTGATTATGCATCATCACTATGTCAAACAAGTTGAGATTTCCAAGTAGGTTTTTCTATTTTTCACACATACTTTACACTGTATCATGCACCAAACATAGCGCCTATACTTTGCATTGTACTATGGACAAGGGCTTGTCTTATGCCTTTGTACTATCCACATGAAATTTTCACTGTATCATCCAACATTACATTGTATCATTCAAACTGGCATATGGCCATCCTTTGTATATATATTTTCACATAGATATATATAGTGGCTCAGTTTTTTCCCTTGTACTCCCCAAGGGATTTTTTCATCCATAGCTAGAGGGCCAAGTTTGAGTGGGGGTGTTAGAGCTATATATAGCTTACCCTAACTCAGTGTAGTCCTCAACTATATATATGCCTATGATCTATGAATATAATCACTTCCTTGGAAGCAACTCTTGTGTCCGTCTCTCTCCTCTTTCTCTTCCTCTCAATAGAGTCAGTATAGGGGCATAAATGCAAGGGATCTGGAAGATCAGTATGTACCCACTTTGGCATATTATTGTCACTGCATACCCCTTTCACATCATCCAAAACTCTACCATTTGAATAGAGGTAAACTAGCTTTTTCGATCTTTTCGATGTCAAGCGGTTTCTTGTGCAGAATGCACGAACTTATAGTTACTCCAGTTGCATTCACTAGAGGAGTTGCTACAAGGTTGCAATAATACCTTTAAGGCCAAGGTTTGCAAATGAGGCGTGGATGCTCCACACTCTTTCCACCATCTCCATGTTGGCATGTCTTTTGCTAGTTCTTTGATTCTTGGATAGGCAAACGGTCCTTCTCTATTTCGAAAAGTTGATAGTTCCCTAACAGCAAAGGCGTACTCTATCCAATCCTCAAAGAAACATCCAAGAAGATCATTCCATGACTACATTATCTGAACATTAGTCTCTATGCGATATTCCCACCATTGTGGATGTAATATATGGGCGACATAGTGCAAAGAGTTGTGAGCTTGATTCCATCGTTTTCACACCATCTTTTGCAAACCAATTCGTTTAGTCATGCTATACCCACCTTCAGCGGGCCTCGCATCTTCCTTGAAAACATCCCTCTTAGCAGTCCACCATGCCATATAAGCACTTCCCATGCTTGGCCACCGATAACGTTCTCAAATTTGCACTAGAAGACCTCCAAAAAACCACATCAAGTTAGACATGTCAAAATGGACAAGAGAAAATAAGCAATGAGATACTCAAAGCTTGCACTGTGTATTGAAATCAACAAGTAATACTTCCCATCTTTCTTCATTACAGTGAGAATAAAATAGCAAGACCTTTGTAGCTCTGATACCATATTGAGAGAGAAGAAGAAGAGATGATAGACACACCAAATAGACTCCCAAATACTGATTCATATTAATCACTAGCTACACATATATAGGTGAGACCTAGTTCAAGTTAGGACGAGCTATAAATAGCTCTAACATAGTCTCGATGGTGACTCACATGTCGTGGGGATCTTGAAAGAATCGCGATGGTGCCTCCGGATCCCCTCCAATCTACTTCTTGTGAGAGCAATGCAAAGCTCAAGCCATCCGTGAGTATCACTCAAGCGGCTCTCAGATTGTTGCAATGTGTTTTCATGAGAGATAGAGGGAAGGGGAATATGGGAGAAGAGAGGGAGAAGGGGAGGTTCTTATGGTAACTACCCGATAGGAGGTAGAGGATATTTATGGTATGTGATCCTCCTTTACTGGTGCTTTCCGCTTTTTGTGAGCAGGTTTTTTGTGGTCCTACCTTTTCCAAGGGAGGTTCTTGTGGTTCTTCTTTCCAATATTTGCCTTAACTTTTCATAATTGATAGGCTTGAATTTGATGTCTGCCTCTCATTTGTTGGTGATGACAATTTTTTAGGCTTTGGCCTCCATTCGTTCTTCTACTCTTTATTGAGCACATTGTCAATGCTGTTGGAAAATCATGGAGGTGTTTTGCTTTATCAACAAGTACCTTGGGTATCCAAATATAAGTGTTTCCAAGGTAATATTCCTGGGCCTCTAGTAATCTTGTGGAAACCCAACGTTATTGTACCTTCCTTATTGGATGGTGTAATTTAGTGGTGGCAAACACAAAGGCACTACAAAGGAAACAATAGAACACCCAAAATCACTCTCGTAAGAGAAGAGGGAGATGTTATTCAAAACTTGTGCATCCAACAATGAAGACGAAAGTCAACCAATTGGAATTTTATTCACGTCACCTTTTGAAGGGAAGGCCAACTCTATTTCCTTTGTACCACTCTCTTTCGTCATTCTTTAACAACCATCTTGGGCCTATTTGGCTCTAAGGCACATCCTAGCTCTATGGAATTTTCACTACAATATTGCCACCAACAAATGTAGTTAATGTGCCCCTCTTCCTGTTCTCAATTCAGTGCCATGGATCATGCAACAGTCATAGTTGTGGTTCGTTGTCGATGAAGCTCATTCCCGGTGAGTACCCCTGTGTATTTTTTCCATTTGTAGCGATTCATAGGCCTTCACTAGATCCTTTGTGGTAGAATTGTTGCTGGAAGATGGATATTGCATATCTGGTAGCATTGGATCGCAATGTAATTGGCATGGCATGGCTTGATTGATTGGAATGGTTAAACGTTGGGTGGATGGATTATAGATGAGTACTTGTGACCTTGCAAAGAAAGAGGAAGAAAGAAAAACTTCTAAGGTGTAAGCTAGTAGAGAGAAGGTATTAGTAAGGATTGATGTAAGATCCTAGTGGTCTTAGGGTTAGCCTATTAAGTACATTGTATTCTCATTCTCTGCCTTAAGTTCCACATTTTATTTGAGGGGAACTTTTATTGGATTTTCATTAGACTATGTCTTTGACCTACCATGCTTGAAAGTTTGAAGATTTGCATGGCATTTCTCCTTCCTTCTCTACTTTGAAGTTATTTCAAAATCCATTTTATGGATTATATTTTATCAAGGGCTTTGTTTGAGTCATCAAATTGAGCCAAGTCTGATAATAACACCATACAAACCCCTACGTATGAAGAGGATTACTACATTTGGGTTCTAGGAAAGTCCTCTAAGTTAAAACTGATATGACATTGGAAGGCTCAAATGGCTAAGTGGGTACTAGGGTTAAGCATAAAAAATAAGAATAATAAGGAAAAATAAAAAAGAGGAGGGAGAGTTATAGTTAGCTAAGGAAGGGTGGGGTTAGTAAATGAAAGTGATAACAAATCTTTGAGGATCACAAGAAACTCATTCAAGCCCCCTCTTTGTTTTTTTGGGTCATCAGAGTCACCATGCAATCAAACTCATCCTGTAGAGCTATTGGTGTAGGATCACTTGTAGTTATAAAGGTGGAGGAGTGCCTTGGGATAACAAGGGTTAAGGTCTCTTTGACTAGCCCTATACCTTTACTAGCGAGGAGCTTCTTCCATGGTAGCAACATGTTGTGAAGGGCTTCAATATCTTTTGTCGAAGTAGATTCATGTGTATATACATTTTAATAACTAGGTTATCATGGATCTACTACTATGGAGTTCACTGAATGTTGTATTGAAGGAGTGGGTTTGTATTTCTTTGTGGAAAACTAATGAAGGCCTTTAACTAGCATTGCCTTTTCCTTTGTGGAGCTTTCAATCTTGTGTTACTACTCCATTTTAGGAGTAGGTTTCTGTGTAGCTACTGCTAGTGAATGCTTCATTGTTGGTGTCGTAGACTCAAACCTTTCAGGTCTCTCCTCTTATTTTTCTAGTTCTAGAGAGTGAAGCTGGCCATGATACATCATGAGAAGGTGTTTTGCCGTGTTGATGAAACTTAGGGATCCACATTGCCATCCTAAAGGAAAGGGTTAGTTGCCCTAACCCTAGCCCTAAATGGGTTTGTATATATTCTACATTTTCAACTAAATCTAGTGTACAGTTAGTCATTTTTGGTGTACTCTCTAGCTGTGCCCTCTCTCCTCATCTCCACTTTTCTCCTCTCCCCTCTTCATATTTTGTCAGTACTCACCGAGAAATATCTTCATTGACAATGAATGACAACCATGACCGTTGCACAATCCATGGCACTGAATCGAGAACAGGGAGGGGGCCACACTACCTACATTAGTCGGTGGCAATATTGTAGTGGCAAGTCCATAGAGCTAGGATGTGCCTTGGAGCCAAATAGCCCCAAGATGGTTGTTAAAGAATGAGGTAGGGGTTAGGGTTTAGAGTTTCTGGTTTAGGGTTTAGGGTTTGGGGGTTAGGGTTTAGGATTTAGGGTTTAGGGTTTAGGGTTTAGGGTTTGGGGGTTAGGGTTTAGGGTTTAGGGTTTGGGGGTCTACGGTTTAGGGTTTGGGAGTTAGAGTTTAAGGTTTAGGGTTTAGGGTTTAGGGTTTGGGATTTAGGGTTTAGGGTTTGGGAGTTAGGGTTTAGGGTTTAGGGTTTGGGAGTTAGGGTTTAGTGTTTAGGAGTTAGGGTTTAGGGTTAAGGGTTTGGGGGTTAGGGTTTAGGGTTTGGGAGTTAGAGTTTAAGGTTTAGGGATTAGGGTTTGGGATTTAGGGTTTAGGGTTTAGGGTTTGGGAGTTAGGGTTTAGGGTTTAGGATTTAGGGTTTAGGAGTTAGGGTTTAGGGTTTGGGGGTTAGGGTTTAGAGTTTAGGGTTTGGAGGTTAGGGTTAAGGGTTTAGGGTTTAGGATCTAGGGTTTAGGAGTTAGGGTTTAGAGTTTAGGGTTTGGGGGTTAGGGTTAAGGGTTTAGGGTTTAGGGTTTAGGAGTTAGGGTTTAGGGTTTAGGGTTTCAGGTTTGGGAGTTAGGATTTAGGGTTTGGGGTTTAGGAGTTAGGGTTTAGGGTTTAGGGTTTGGGGGTTAGGGTTCAGGGTTTAGGGTTTAGGGTTTAGGGTTTAGGGTTTGGGAGTTAGGGTTTAGGGTTTAAGAGTTAGGGTTTAGGGTTTGGGGTTTAGGCTTTAGGGTTTGGGAGTTAGGGTTTGGGGTTTGGGGGTTAGGGTTTAGGGTTTGGGGTTTGGGGGTTAGGGTTTAGGGTTTAGGGTTTAGGATTTAGGGTTGTTATTGGTTAGGGTTTAGGGTTGTTTTGGTTTACGGTTTAGGGTTTAGGGTTTAGGGTTGTTATTGGTTTACGGTTGTTATTGGTTAGTGTCTAATTAAATTTTCAAACACATTCTGGATTTTTAAATCATTAATAAAGTAGATTATTGAGAAGAGACTAATGTTCTTTATAATGGTTGTTACAGCTTGTTTGCAAAGGAAACTCACAAAGGAGATGGCTACAAAATTTATTCCGGGGATGGAGGTGATTTTATGTTGCAAAAGAGAAGTAGTTGCATTTGCTACAATCCATGAAAGTGATCCAAATTCTATTTGTCACTTTAGAAGACTTGGCGAAGATAAGTTAGCGGTTATCGTATCAAGGATTCTTAGTGCACATGTTGAGCTAAAGCATAAGTGTGGGGATATGGAAATCCTTGGAGATGTTATGCCCTATAATACTTCCAACAAAGCATTTATTGCATGGGACAGAGATGAGACTTATCCAACACATGTCATCAGGAATACAAAGTGCATATCTTTGGATTTTAGAGTGGGAGATATTTTACAAATGTTATCATTTACAAATCAGTATGTAGCAGAAGGTCAAGTCTTGGGATTTGAACAAGTTGAACACTGGACATTTGCGCAGATGAGAATTCAAAAAGTTACTGATGATGGTATGGATGATAACTCAATGTCATTGGATGGTCCCTACTATGAGGTAGGTAAGGATTTGAGATGGAGCATGCAATTTTTAAAGATTGGAAAGACTCGGCATGTGGTTTTTAATGATAAACATAATGTATACTACAACATCAAAGAATTGAAAGAATATGCCAATGTACCAAGCTCTATTCCTTCAGAGATGGATGATTCCAATGCACTCAACTATAGCACTGACGTCTTATCAGAAGTCGATGAGTTCATTGGTACCGAGAAAGAAAAATATTTCACAAGTGATGCCTTATCCGGGGTGGATGAGTTCATGCACATTGAGAACTTGGGCAAAGATGTGAAAAGTGTTATATCTTCAAGCATGGATGGCTTCATGGATACTGATAAAGTTCTTGGAGTCAAAGCAGGTAACTATGGAATTATGGAAATCATGCACAATAGTATAATGAGTGATGTTCTCTCTGGAGTAGAGGAGTTTCAAGACTATGGAGTTATGAAATCCATAGAAAGTGCATCAATGAGCGATGTTCTCTCAGGAATAGATGAGTTTGAAGATCATTCTGGACACTCTATCACCACTGACTATGGAGTTATGAAATCCATAGAAAGTGCATCAATGAGTGATGTTCTCTCAGGAATAGATGAGTTTGAAGATCATTCGGGACACTCTAATGCCATTGTGACAAGTGGTTCTACGATTGTATCAAAAGTAGGGATGAGATCAACAAAGGACTATTCGGTGTTTGACTTTGATTGTAAACTTGTAAATGTTACAAATGGTTTGACGAATGTATCAAAAGCAAGGATGACATCAACAAAGGAATATTCAGTATTTGACTGTTAGAGTGATAAGATCAAGGATGCAACATCTCATGAAAACAACGTGACAAATAAATCTTACAAGGAGAACTACACAAATCCAAATAAGAATGAACAGAAGGTCCCAAAACGGACATACAGCTGCATGAAAAGACAACGAGTGCAGGCAGATCCAGAAAAGCAACCAAAGAGAATAAGAGTAATGAATGAAGATGTTATGCTAAAAGCAATGCGATCTACATGCTGTAAGCATACATGTATGCGATCCATTAACTTACATGACATCAAGGGTTGTAGAGAACATGTCTGGCAAAGGAAAGGAAGCAGAAGAAATGAATACCTACTCACGAGATTGTCTTGCTTTCTTGTAAATGATAAGAGAAGGCGAAGTTCAGGACATCAAATAAGGCCTCTTATAAATGGAAAAAGTATATGCAATAATGCATATCGCATTATTACAGGATTATCACACGGCACATATTGGAATTTGGCTAATAAAGCAAAGTATGGAGTTAAATTTAACATTCATGGAAACATAGGAAGGCCCAAAACAAGAGCCTCAACGGTTGCGGCAACAGCAATTTTGAAAGATTACATTTATGAAAATGCTTTACCGCAACCCCACCTATCAGAATTGCATCTTCCGATAGGTTTGACCAAAAAAGAAGTATTTAACTCTATTGGAGAAACATAGAGGCAAAGAGGGCATGCACCGGCATCTTTTCATACTTTGTATACTCTTTGGAAAAAAAGCTTTGGACATGTTAAAATCCCAAAGAGGCAAAAAATGTCAAAGTGCAACGACTGTGATGATCTAAAGCGAGCACTTGAGAGTGCAACATCTCCAGAACAAAAAGAAGCTTACAAAAGAAAGAGAGAATTTCATCATGGACTTGTTCGACATTCTAGAATAAAATATGCATTTTGGAAGGAGCAAGCTGTTTCTCACCCAAATGAGTACATGTGCATTATTGTAGATGGTATGGATCAAAATACAACAACATTACCTCGATTCGTTAACACTCCACCTAAGCTACAAGGCAAATACTTTTTAAAGACACATCTATGTGGAGTGTTAGTGCACGGATTTAAGTTTTTTGCAGACATATGGATTGATTCCTTGCATCTACACGATAGCAATCAAGTTGTAACATCCGTTATGAAGGCAATTCACAATGTACATGCAGAAAAAGGTCGCCTACCAGCAACTTTGAGAATACAAGCAGACAATTGCGGACGAGAGAATAAGAATGTACTCTTCTTTGCATTTTGCTCAATGCTAATCGCTCATAGAATCTTCAATGAGATTGAAGTTGGGTTTTTGTTGGTTGGGCACACACATGAGGATATCGATCAGGTATTTAGCACAGTTTCAAGAGAACTAAAACACAAGGACATGGAGACAATGGATGACTTGATAAGAAAATGCGGGAGGCAAGTTGGTGGCCGTAAGGAAGGAACAATATGCTCAATGGTTGAGAGGATGTATGATTGGAAGAGCTTTATTCTACCTTTCATACAAAAAGGTGGTGATGCCCTGATTGGTCATAGCGCTCCACACTATTTTCGATTTTTCTTAAAGGATGAAAAACCAGTGATGCAATGGCAACACTATTCTCTTGATACAAAATGGGAACCTGAAGAACCTTACTCTCTCTTAACTTCAATCCCGAGCAAAGAAATGCATCCAACATGGGCTCCTATAAAAGAATTCAGCGAGAAATCCAAAGGTGACATAGAAGGCTTAAAAGCTTTTATTGCATACAAAGAGGAAATGCTTTGGATTTCCTGATTGGAAGCCCTCTTGGAAGGAACACACTACTGTTGTAATTAGCAAGACCTACCAATTGATAAAGGACCTTGCAAAAATGCGAGAAGATGATATTAAGGCAGAACGGCCTTTATTTTGGCCAAATGTTGGTAATGACTTGCGTCCAGCATGTGGTCTCTTTGAAAATGAGTTTGAATCGTTGCTCCCACGTCCATATTGTGGACCCAAGAAGAGAGAGTTTATGCCACAAATAGACATAGATGTCCATTGTTTTGTTGCAGTTCGACCGTCGGATGATGAACATGAGAACGTGAAGTTTTGGGTTGCAAAAGTAGTTGACGTGAGCATGGATGACCGGGGGAGAGCTACAACATTTACAGCGGTATGGTATGAGCCAAGGGGCAGGAAGGAGAACCAAGATAACAATATATTGTATAGTAGTTATTTGAAAAAGGAATGGGTCCCAAACCATGAAGCAATTTCAAGACTTTCCACAGAGATAGTCATAGTATCCTGGAAATCAAGGTCAAAGAAAACAAAGAAGCACATGGGGTATGATGTAGAAGACAAAATAAAATTACCGCAACCAATTATTACGCACATTACAGAGTTCACAAAGATGCTCACCCGGGAGCTCAGGGGGGTCACTATGTATAAACCCTCTATATCACGTGCGTTCAAGGCCTATATTTAAAATCCCATATCTGTAAAATTTTTCATTAATAAAATGTACCCCTTTTCTATACAAATCTGTAAATTTTTTCCAAAACTATTTTAAATAGTCCCTTATGTATATTTATTTCTGTAAATTTTAGAAATAAAAAATATCCTTCTGTTGAACTCACGTGATAGGGTTACATATGATGAGTGACCCCCCCGAGCCCGGGAGGAAGTAGAAGGAGATAGCGCAAATGAAGAATGCCCATGATAACACCATTCAAATATCGAGAAAGAGTGAAGGTGGTGGTGGTTGTCAGATGAGAGTGAATGAAGATGGCACCCAAGCGACAAGTGACAACAGAAAGGACATTCTGAACAAGCAAATGTTTGGATCGCTCATTTCTGTGATCATGATAGAAAAGGACATTCAAACAAGCAAATGTTTGGATCGCCCATTTGTACTAAACTCATTGTAAAGGAAAAATTAAATTATTGAAAAGGCCACAGGAGATCCTTTGTACAAAGACTCATCCAGAGCAATATTTGTTGTAAAACTTATGACATGATAATGTAAAATTGCAAGCATAGCTATTGCTATTTTTTGGAGTACAAAAGAGGCTTCCATCATGTCTCATGTGTATATAAACCTTTTAATTTCTTGAATATTCAAGAGTGTTATAGTTTTCTGCATTGAAAGTAAAAAGAGTCTTACAGGTCTCTTATGTATACATTTTTAAAATGTTGTGAATCCTCAATAGCATGGTTTTTCATGGATTTAAACTAATAACTCGGATTTTTTATTTTAAGAATATGATTCTTATAAACAAGAAATACAAATTTAGGATTTAATAGTAGTTTTTGCATTATTTGTACAACATTGTAGAGAGATATTTTGAAATGTCTTATGTGAAAATGATAGTGCCAGAAAGTAAACTTTTGATTCTCGAATGACAGTTTCATAAAGTAAACTTTTCAGTTGGGAAGGATTTTAAGGAATACTCCAAAAGTAGACATATGAGTCCAAAATTAATGAAATAAGTGTTATCAATTGATTTACCAGCTAACTCATCATTAGATTTCAATAAAAACAATAGTGCCGAGAGAGCAGCCTCACTTTGAATCATTCGGGTGACCACTTCATCCAAGTTGCTATGCTTGCTCTTCTTTCCAAAGAAGTAGTCACCACTTAGGATCTTCTTGCATACTTCTTCTGTTATTGCATCTAGAACAAACCTTAATGCTCTCCACCAAACAACAGACATCGGTTTCTTTATTTCTTTCCTCTGAGTTGCAGTGTGCTCTGGTGCCTCAAAGGATATCTTCCCTGTTTCATATGCTTGGCAAACATCCACCATGCTCTAAAACAGTGAGTCCTTGTGGAAGACAATGCAAGTAACATCCCTGTATCTTACAATGGCAGTGTTCGAATCCTTTGCCTCAACCTTATTACTTGGTATGCCTTGCGTATTGCTTACAACACCTTTCAAGCATCTATAGAACCGAGTCCTCTTTGCCATGTACTCAGATGTAGGTCTCCTGCCCTTCACTGTTTGTGGCTTTCCATAGCCCACCCATAACTCCCTTGCCTTTGTCAAGATCTCAGAAAGAGAAGAGCTTTTTTTCAACCTAAATGGAGTAGAATTCAGCCTTTCTGATTCTAGAATGTACTTCGAGAGATCGTTAAATATGCATACATGACAAATGACCCGTTGAAACTTTTCCATCCACTCAATCTGTGGCAAGTTTCCTTTTCTTCCCTCACCAGGGCAATCCTGCAAGCTTCACAAAAGTGTTGCCCATCAATGGGCTCGAACTTGCATCTTTCCACAGCATGTATCTCTTCTCGATATCAGTCCCATATCGGTTTTGGTACAAAGCCTCTCCATGAACAAAGTCACTCCTAAAGTTCTCAAAAGCATCAAGAAAGTCCAGGTGCTTTTGAAATGTGACATCAGGCAATGTTGGATCATCTTCTTGAAGTCTTTTAAACACCATAGAATGAAGAGTGATATTAGTGGCAACTGGAGTTCTTGTTTTCCTCGTATCTTCATACAATTTGTGTGCAAATGTCTTATCTAGCTTTCTTGATTTGTGAACAACAAAGCTCGATCAATAAGCATTGTGGCCACGCTGAATTGTGAAAATCCCCAAATGTACCCCTCATCCTCCAGAGGATGTAAGTCTGCCATACTTATAGAAAAGTCTTCAAGACTTGTATCTTCTTCTTGCGGGTCCTCCTGTTCATCACTATCCAATTTTTTGCCTAGTTTTAAATAACCTGCACTTGAACAATCTACACGTGGAGTAGGACTTATTTTTGCTCTCTTTCTGGGAATAGCTATAGAATGAATCTGCTCCACGATCTGTAGTTGCAGCAATCGATGGTGTAGGTACAGTTGGAGATACTGTAGTTACTACTGCAGATATTGTAGTTACTCTTGCCGAAGTTACCATAGTTATCGCCATAGATATTGGCAGTACAACTTGAGGGTTACATGTTATAGATGGCATACTTACTGCTACACTTACTGCTGCTAAAGGTACAACATTACCACTTGGAAATACATCCCACATTTTTTTCAATGCTTCTAAGGCACTAAGTAATTCTTGGGATCCCTCAATTGAATCTGGTAAGGGCTTCAAGAAGTGCTTGTGGGTAACTCGTAACTTGTAAACCACCTTGTCATTCTTCCCTTTGCACACAACTTCTATCAAATTGTTTTCTTTAATGTTGATGTTTAAGACCATGCCACCATTTCTTACTGCCTCTGGAGAATATTTCACGCTTGACACATTCTCTACAGTGATCACCAAAAAATACTTTGATTTGCGCTCCATAAAATACCAAGCATGTTCAAGGTATTTGAAAGACACCTTGGAACCAAAACTGGAAGCCATAGTTTTCTGAAAAACAATAAAAAATAAAAAATGAGAATTACAATGATTTTCAAACTCAAAATATTAAATAAATTTCTAATTAAATATTGTTTTAAGTTTTATTTATTTTTAAAATTAAATTAAATTTATTTATTTTTTCATCTTTTTTTAATTATTTTATTTTATTTTATTTTAATTAATTTATTTATTTTTATATTAAAAATTTAATTTAATTTTTTTAAAAATTTTTAAGTTTTATTTATTTTAACTTTTTTTATTTTTTTAAAATAAATTAAGTTAATTAATTTTTTTCGTATTTTTTTTCTTTTTTAAATTAAATTAATTTAATTTTTTTAGTCTTTAAAAAATAAAATAAAAATGTAAAGCCCCTTTGGGGGCTTAGGGTAGGGGAGGGGATTAACCCCCAACCTTTTGCCGCCTCCCCGCCATCCCGCTTCTCCCTTCCTCTTCCCCGCCTCCCCCTCCCGTCTGCGCCCTCCTATCGGCCTCCTCCCCTCCCTCCTGCCTCCCCCTCCCGTCTGTGCCCTCCCCGGCCTCTCGCCTCCTTGCCTGCCTCCTATCCCTCCTCCCTCCTGTCTCCCCGCCTACCTCCTCTCCCTCCTCCCTCCCGCCTCCCCGCTTGCCTCCTCTCTCCTGTCTGCCCTCTCCTCTCCCTCCTCCCTCCCCTCCCGCCCTCCTCACCGCTCCCCACCTTAAAAAAGAGGGAGAAGAGGGGGGGAAGCGGGAGGAGAGGGGAAGGCAATGGAGAGGGGGAGTGGGGAGGGGGCGACGAGAGGGCAGGAGGAGAGGACGGAGAGGGGGTTAACGGCTGACGGGAGGGGGAGGTGGGGAAGGGGGAGGGGAGGTGGGGAAGGGAGGGTGGGGAGGGGGCGGGAGGAGAGGAGGGAGGGGGGGCTAACCCCCCCAACCTGTTGCACATGCAACAGGTGGGGGGGTGTTATTAACCCCCGTGCACAACAGGTGGGGGGGGTTAATAACACCCCCCCACCTATTGCACGCGCAACAAGTTGGGGGGGGTTAACCCCCCCTCCCTCCTCTCCTCCTGCCCTCCCGTTGCGCCTTCCCCGCCTCCCCTCCCCCTTCCTCACCTCCCCCTATCGTCGACCCTCTCCTTGCCTCCCCTACCCTTCCCCCCCGTCCCTCCTCTTCTCCCGCCCTCCCGTCGCCCCTTCCCTGCCTCCCCTCCCCCTTCCTCATGTCCCCGTCCCATCGGGCCCCTCCCCTCCCTCCCTCCTGCCTGCGGCGGGGAGGGGGAGGCAGAGGGGGAGGCAAGCAAGGGAGGGGCCAGTAGGGAGGGGGAGGGGAAGGGAGGGCTGGCGGGGAGGGGGAGGTGGGAAAGGGGGAGGGGCCAGCAGGGAAGGGGAAGGGGGAGGTAGGGAAGGGAGGGGCAGGCGGGGAGGGGGAGGGGAAGGGGAAGGGAGGTCCAGCGGGGAAGGGAGGGGCTGGCGGGGAAGGGGACGGGAAGGGAGGGCCGGTGGGGAAGGGAGGGGCCGGCGGGGAAGGGAGGGGCCGGTGGGGAGGGGGAAGCAGGAGGAGAGGGGAGGAAGGAAAGGAGGAGAGGGGAAGCGAGGGGAAGGGAAAGGGGGAGGAGGGGGAGGAGAGGGAAAGGGAGGGGAAGGGGAGGAGAGGAAGCGGGAGAAAAAGGGGGAGGAGAGGGGAAGGGAGGGGGAGGGGAGGGCAAGGGAGGGGAGGGAGGAAGTGAGAGAGGAAGCGGGAGGAGAGGGGATGGGAAGCAGGAGGGGAGGGAGGAGAGGGAGGGAGTACCTAGGTGGAGAGGTGGTGGAGGAGCTCCAGGAAAGTTGTGAGAGAGAATGAGGAGAAGTAGAGTTTGATAGGAAATGGGTAGCTTTTAGGTCAAGTCAGCTTTTTTAGTTTTTAAGGTCTTTTTAGTTCTTTTAGGTTCACTATAAGTAGAATATTCTTCTTTCTCTCTTTCATTCAAAGATTGTTCTTTTACACTCCACGCTTCTCTCCTCTCATCAATCTGTTGCAGGATTCTAAAAAATTTTCAAAATGTTGCAAGAGGTGAGTTCATTTCTAACCTATTGCATATGCAAGAACTTCTAAGAATCAAGTTTTTGTAAATTTGAATTTTTTTTCAAATCCGATTCTTTTCTCAAAAACTTGTGTGTATGCAACAACTTCAAAAAACCATTTTTGCATTAAATCTTTTTTCCCACAAATTTACCTCTTTACCTCACTCTCACAACCTATTTTTAGAAATTTCTTCGCTAGCCTATTGGGCACGTGACAATTTTTCAAAAAAAAAAAATCTATTACAAATTTCTCTCTCAACCTCAAAACCACTTAAACCTCCCTACCTATTGCGTACGCAACAACTTCAAAACAAAATTTAATCATAAATCTCTCCAAAAAACTTCTCAATTAAAAAAAAAATCTATTAGAAATTTCTCTCTCAACCTCAAAACCACTCAAACCTCCCTAGCTATTGCGTATGCAACAACTTCAAAACAAAATTTAATCATAAATCTCTCCAAAAAATTCCTCAACTAAAAAAAACAATCTATTACAAATTTCTCTCTCAACCTCAAAACCACTCAAACCTCCCTACCTATTGCGTACGCAACAACTTCACAACAAAATTTAATCATAAATCTCTCCAAAAAACTCTTCTCACGACACTTTATTACAAATTTCTCTCTCAACCTCAAAACTACTCAAACCTCCCTACCTATTGCGTACGCAATAACTTCAAAACAAAATTTAATCATAAATCTTTCCAAAAAACTCTTCTCACGATATTTTATTAATATAAGAAATGCATTTATAATATTTTTACTCCATAATATAATAAATTTTTATTAACTAATGTTAAAATATAATTTTGCTAAAAATATATATTATTAATCTATAAATTAATATAATTATTATATAATTATTATATAATTATTATATAAATATATATATAAATACATTAATTTAAAAAATATAACTTGAAAGGGAGGTCTTCTAGCATATGTGCTTTATATAATACTTATTCTTAAAACAATGAAGAATTAGTTAATATATTGCTATTCTATACATTATTAACTTAAAAACTAATCTAAATATATTTAATTATTATATAAATTAAAATAAATATATAAATTATTAATATTCTACATTAATAACATTTAAAATTATGTAGATTATATACTAATAGCCTTTCAATTTTAAAAAGTAGTCAATCAAAGAATTGAATTAATTTAAAAAATAAGAAAATATTAAAATTTACACACGTACTTTTAGCATGTATGCTTTTCTTCCATGTGTATAATACTTGTTAGTTAGTCGAAGAATGAAAAATTAGATAATGTATTTGTAAGGTAGGTATTTAAAACCATAGAATCTAGAAGAGTTTAGCATACTTACTTATCTTTGTTACTATGTGTAATACTTTGCAAAAGCCTTTGTTTAGGCTTTGCACAAAACTATAGTATCATTGCATCCATATCATTTTTTTACCCTAGCAACCACAAGATATCCATGGTATCCATGATATGGAATACATATTCTTCTGAATATTTCTTATCACATACTTTTTCATTTCTTTGGATACACCATGCAAGATGAATGTAAGAAAATATGAATCGGTGTGCTTTTAGCCTATGTACTTGTCCCTAATCACTAGGATACTTTGACTAGGTAGACTTATAATTACTTAAAGTAAAGCCTTTGCAAAGGATCATACCTTCTGATACACCATGTAGCATGAATGTAAGAAAATATGAATCGATGTGCTTTTAACCTATGTGCCTGTCCCTAATCAGTAGGATACTTTGAATAGGTAGACTTATACTTACTTAAAGTATAGACTTTGCAAAGGATTGTACCTATAAACAAAACTCTTTGGAAAGCATATAACATATAGTCTATATATATCTAAACTAAATACTTTGGAGTGCATATTTTATATAGTCTATATACCTTAAATCTTACACCTAAATCTTAAATCCTAAAGTTCCCTAAATCTTAGGTTATAAAATCTAAGCTCTTAAACTTATATAACAGTTATAATCCCTAAACCCTAAACCTTAAACCCTAACCCCTATAACTTAAACTCTAAAACCTAATTTTCAATCCTAAACCCTAGATTCTAGACTCTAAGCTCATGATCTTATATACTAAACCCTAAACCCTAAAACCTAAAACCTAAATCCTAAATCCTAAACCCTAAAATAATAATCATAAACCCTAAATGCTAAATCCTAAACCCTAAACCCTAGATTCTAAACCCTAAACCCTAAGCCCTAAATCCTTAACCCTAAATACTAAACCCTAAACCCTAACCCTAAAATACAATCAAAATTTAATGATTTTTTTCAATTGGTGCAATAGGTTTGATATATCCCCCAACCTGTTGCAAGTGGAATAGGTTAATGGTGCACTCAACCTATTGCAAAAATCAAGGAATTTTCTTGACTTGTGCAACAGGTTCGATATACCCCCCCAACCTATTGCTTGACCTTGACCATGAGGTGGGGTTCGACAAGACAGAAGTAAAAATTCTGCATAGTGCAGGCAATCTTGTTGGCACAGGAGTAAGGAGGAACAACCTGTGTGAGCTAACTGCTCTTACAACCACTGCTAGAGAGGGCACAAGCAGACTTTGGCACGAAAGATTCGGCCACATCGGATTTGCAGTGCTGAAGGAGATGCAGAAGCAAGGTATGGTTGCTCACTTACCTGCAGTAGCAGAAATCAAAGAACCATGTGAAGCTTGCATGATGGGCAAGCAACAGAGAAAGACATTCCCACAAGAAAGCAAGAATACAGCAAACGCTCCTTGAAGCAACACGTTGGGAGGTATATCCAACCTGTTCCATAAATCAAGAATTTTCTTGATTTGTGCAACAAATTGGATATACCCCCCAACCTGTTGCTCAAGCAATAGGTTGGGGGACATATCCAACAACAGGCCTCGATTGGGGTGACCCCAACCTATTGCTCAAGCAACAGGTTGGGGGGTATATCCAACCTATTGCACAAGTTAAGAATTTTTTTGACTTGTGCAATAGGTTCGATACACCCCCCAACCTGTTGCTTTAGCAATTTACAGGTTGGGGAGTATATCCAACCTATTGCACAAGTCGAGTTACAGGTTGGGGAGTATATCCAACCTATTGCATAAGTCAAGAATTTTCTTGACTTGTGCAATAGGTTGGATATACTCCCCAACCTGTAACTGCTCGAGCAACAAGTTGGGGGGTATATCCAACCTTGCACAAATCAAGAAAATTCTTGAGTTGTGCAACAGGGTGGATATATACCTATTGCTCGAGCAACAGGTTGGATATAAGCATAAGCTCATATGCATGAGCTTATGCAAAAATAGAGAATGAGAGAAGGGGGAAATAGAGAAGGGGGAAAGAGAGAAGCATAAGCATGAGCATAAGCTCATGCTCATGCATGAGCATGAGCTTATGTGGAAATAGAGAATGAGAGAAGGAGGAAAGAGAGAAGCATAAGCATGAGCTTATGCGGAAATAGAGAATGAGAGAAGGGGAAAATAGAGAAGGGGGAAAGAGAGAAGCATAAGCATGAGCATAAGCAGAAGCTCATGCTTATGCTTATGCATGAGCTTATGCGGAAATAGAAAATGAGAGAAGGGGGAAACTTAAGCATAAGCATAAGCATAAGCTCATGCTTATCCTTATGCATGAGCTTATGCGGAAATAGAGAATGAGAGAAGAGGGAAAGAGAGAAGGATAAGCATGAGCATAAGCTCATGCTCATGCTCATGCTATGCAAAAATAGAGAATAAGAGGAAAAGGAAAGAGAGAAGGGGGAAATAGAGAAGGGGGAAAGAGAGAATAAGAGAAGAGGGAAAAAAGAGAAGGGGGAAAAAAGAGAATAAAAGAAGGGGGAAGAAGGAAAGAGTTTGAGGAGAAGAGAGGGTTCCTACGCCCATCACTGCAGCTAGCGCGTAAGGCATTAGCTGCAAGCCAATGCAAATAATAAAAATAATAAATGGAGAAAAGAGAAAGCACTTACCTGAAATAGTATGTCCCGCTCGGTGTAGCGGACTGGCCCTACAAAAGAGAGAAAACAACCCATTTTTTCAAATAAGATGTTAGAGAAAGGAGGAGATTACAAAAGCAACTTCTTGAAAGGAGGAGATTGAGGAGACAAGGAAAGGAGGAGATTGAGGAGACAAGGAGAAAGAGAAGGAAAAGAAATATAGAAAAAAGAGGTGAGTCTTCTTTCTTTCTTGAAATCTTGTTTTTTGTTTCAATCCTTTGAAAACAAGCATGAAAACTAGTTTACAGGTTTAGCAATACAAGAAGTAACACTCACAAAACTAAAGCTAACAAACAAACAACCTACATTGTTGAAACAAACTCACCTCTTGAAGAAATTCCTTTCAAGAAAGCAAAGAGGGAAAAGGGTAGAGAGGGAGTACAAGAGCTAGGAGAAGGGTGAGGAGTGGAAAATAGAGTGGGAGGTTGCTTGAAATAGGTGGGAGGTCGTCGAAAATAGGTGGGAAGAGATATTGGCTTGCTATCTTGAGAGATTAGAGAAAAGTATGAAGAAAACGCCGCGTGACGATAGTTTCGGGTTTTAACCCATAGCGTCGCTATATAGTGACACTTATTCGTCACTATATAGTGATGGAACAGAGCAAAAAGGTCACTATATAGCGACGCTTATAGTCACTTTTTATTGTAACATGAAAAGAAACTCAAACATGCTATTTTATAACTGTTAATATCTCTTCTTCATGCTTAAGTTGTGATTTTATAAGTGTAGATGGAAGGGACGAGCTCGTCCGATGATGCGCCAACGCCCGGGAGCACGAAGTGGCTTACGAAGAGGTTATACTGTCATTGCACTCATTGCAAGCGAGAAGTACGACATCAACGTCGTATTATCATGCGCCACTTGCGGATGTATGGGGAGGAGCCGGAACCAGTACCCACCATTGGTGTTGCACATGTTGATGGACCATCGGTAAGTCAAAGCTATTTAAGTTCACAATCTTATTATATACCACGAAATAGAAGATCTTATATTTACAAGAAATCTTAAAACAGGATGAGGAGGGTGACGAGGGTGCACATATACCTTCTCACTTTCAACAAGACTATAGTCTCCCAGATGATGACGAGGGTATGGTCGACATGATGGATTCCATTTTTAGGCAAACTACATCCCACGTACACGTGATGCCAGAGTCTGAGGTCAAAATGCAAGAGTTGCAATCAACACAATTGTACGAGGGTGCTAGGATGTCTAAACTACGTGCTTCTCTCTCAATCTTGAATCTACAAGTATAGTATGGGTGGTCGGATACAAGTGTCTCGGCCTTAATGACGTTAGCTCTTGCATTAATTTGACTCATTATTTGGATATTGTTTGTTTTGAGAGTCATCATTTGGATAGTTTCTTTGTCATAGGTTGCTCCAGAAGATGTTGCCTGCACCAAATACCATGCCTGTATCAAGAGATGAAGCGAAAAAGATGCTAACAACGGTGGGTATGGATTATGATACCATCCAAGCTTGCCGTAATGATTGTATTCTCTTTCGTCTTGAGCATGGAGATTTGGCTAGTTGTCCAAAGTGTGGGGAACAATGATATAGAGATGACTTGCAGGGTGAGCAGATACTGGTAAAGGTCTTGAGACACTTTCCCATCATTGCAAGAATACAACACATGTTCCGATGCAAATCCATAGCGGAGTTGATGACATGGCATGCATCTCATCGGTCCACTGATGACACATTGAGGATTCACGCAGATTGTGTAGCTTGGAAGCACATAGATAATCAGTGGTCGGACTTTGCGAGGGAGCCACGCAACTTACATCTTGGGCTAGCCATGGACGGCGTGAATCCTTTCAGGTTACGCTCGACATCTTGGTCGACATGGCCCATAGTCATGGTGAATTAAAGTATCCCACCATGGCTAACAATAAAAAGGGGACACCTCATGCTTGCACTACTTGTGCCAGGAAAGTACAAGGCAAAAAACATGGACGTGTACATGGCACCTTTGATAGAGGAGTTATAGATATTATGGAGAGGAGTGCAGGTCTTTGATATTTCTAGAGCTCCTAGACATACCAATGATATTTTGGTCAGGGGTATCTTGATGTGGACCATGCATGACTACCCAGGATATGGAGAGTGCACAGGTACGTGGTTGTGTCTTTACATGTACAATGAGGGATTATGCTTTTTTGACTCTCTTTTGCACGCATGTCTTGTACCTACACATTCATGCACGCATGCAGGACTTGTTACAAGTGGGTACCATGCTTGTCCTATTTGTGGACCGGCTCTGAAATCACTTGCATGCTACTCCAAACATATGAGGAAAAATGTTTATGAAGGTCATGCTCGATACCTTCCGCTCGACCATCTCGTACATGGAGGTCAGCTTGATCCACCACCATCATATTTGAAGGCAAGTGACTGGATTCAGGCTTGGAGGGGGAATGGAGAGGAACCTCCTCTTGGTATGAAGAGGCTATCGACCTTTCACGAGCTTTCTTATTGGGGTCAGTTACAAATCAATCATCTCTTGGATCCTCGGGGGGGTCACTATGTACAAACCCTCTATATCACGTGCGTTCAGGGCCTATATTTAAAACCCCTTAACTGTAAAATTTTTCATTAATAAAATGTATCCCTTTTCTATACAAATCTGTAATTTTTTTCCAAAACTATTTAAAATAGTCCCTTATGTATATTTATTTCTGTAAATTTTAGAAATAAAAAATATCCTTTTGTTGAACTCACGTGATAGAGTTACATATGATGAGTGACCCCCCCGAGCTTGGATCCCATGCATATCTTCAAGAATGTGGGGACTACTATTGGGCACACTTGGTTGGTTCCAAGGACTCGAGAGGAGTGCGAGAAGACTTGTGTGCTATGAATAGGATGTCTTGTTTGTGGCCCCAAGTGCATGCTTTGGCAAAAGTTGTCCTCTCGAAAGCAACGTGGATCCTCTCTACAAGGGAGGAGGCAGCGATCAAGGTAGACATTGCCTCTTTTCAAACACTGACAGGGTACATGCGTTGCTTGAAAGGAGCATTTTCAAAGGACAATAAGATTAGTGGGCTCAAGTCCCATAATTGGCACAAGGTCTTATAGGTATTCTAAATAGAATTAGTGTACTGATAATCGTGATGCGTTAGCGTAATTATTATTATGTTATATTGTTGACATGACTTCATTGTTGCTTTGATAGTTCATCCTCCCAATTACAATAAAAGGGTGCTTATAAGAAGATGTTAGAAATGCTATATTCAAGATCTGTGGTATTGTGAGGTATGCTTACTATCAAATCGCATTATGTATTTTCTTCATGGACATGTGAAATAGGTGGATATCTCAAATATCTTACATATGCATGGACATGTGAAATAGGTGGATATCTCAAAAAGAGATCTCTATATCGAGCATCAAGAAGGCTAGGGTGGAATCCATCGAAGCCGTATGCTTGCTTGAGACGCACTTTCCCTCGAGCATTATGACAACTCAAGTCCACTTGCTTGTGCACATAATTGATGAGGTGGCTATAGCAAGTACCGTTCATAGTCGATGGATGTTTTTTCTCGAGCGGCTTATGAAACCTTTAAAGGGATTTGTAAGACAAAGAGCAAGACCGGAAGCAAGCATGGCAGAGGGATGGCTTGTGCAAGAGTCATTAGTATATATCACAGAGTTTCTTGCATCCACGGATCTCGATATGCCGCAAGCTTGGCACAACAAGGATGATGATTGCATCATTGGCGAGGTTCCCCAAGGAAAAGGGATTGAAAGAAAGATGAGCGAAGAGCAAATCGAGAAATTCAATAAGTTTTGTATCCTCAATAGCCCTGAGATGCAGAAGTGGATTGAGAGATATGAAGTGGCCAAAGCAGAAAGAATAAATGCAAGGACGAGATTCAGAGTAATGTACAGGCAATCACAACCATATCCACAGGATCTGGCTCTTCTCCCTACTCACATGTCACTTGATTGGCTATAACTGGCTCTACGTAAAGCCGAATGTGATGGAGAGACAATAAACGAGCGCGAGCGAGAGTTATCATCTGGATATATGGTGCATGTAAGTTTCTTACCTCTTGACGTAATTAAGTAATTATTTGTGGCAATATATGCTATAAAATAGATGCATCTTCATTGTTTTAATGATGCTCTTTTACAGTACAAAAAGTACAGTGCATTATGGTCATATGGACGACATTTTCACGTGGAACGCATCGATTCAAAGAGAGTCACGTATGATTATGGAGTCATGGCTAACTTCACACAAGATAGCTGAGCAAGTGCTTCAGATACCAATCTTCTCTCCTCACAGTTGGATTATTGTGAAACCATACGCGACATCTATGAAATTGATTTCAGACGATTTACTATTTTCATTCTTGATGTAAAATGGTTTAGAACTACTTACAACGGTCCCCATGCGACAATGAGAAAAGATAGTAGCGGTCTCTTTGCAATAGACTCCACCAAACATTGGACTGATGAAAGTGATACTTTTGTTCTTCCCGAGCACTGTGAGCAGGTGCATACTAATGATTTAATTAGTTGAAGCTTTCGTTTTTAAAGTCCATTGATACATGTACTTGAGCATAATTTCATATATATAATTGATGACATTTGGCACCCATCTTTAATATAGGTGGTTTTTCATCCGGATCGTTTTGATCCAAGATGGTGGTACGTGATCCAAGTTGCACCACGAAGCAAGCAAATTTTTGAAGATCGAGATGTGGATATGGAGATGCCACTACCAATGCCCAATCCAATTGATGAATCTAGCGAAGAAGATGTAGATCACCATATGAGCCAAGAGGAAGATGCGCATAATGACATCGCACGGGAGGAGGATGGAGATCACGATATTGACGAAGAAGACAACAATCATCAAGAATCACCACACTTTATTGAAGAAGATGATCAAATACTTTTAGGTGAACGTACGATGCTAGAGTACGATGATGATATAGGAGATCAACTCGGTATAGAGTTGGAGATAGACTTGTTTGGCGCCTTAGACTTGGCTCAAGATGAAACAGTTGATGTAAATGCTCTTATTTGTTTTTTCTCATCTCAAACTTGGACATGAATATATGAGCTTCAAAGGCTTGATGTACATGCTCTCATTTTTTTATTCTCCATGAGCTCAAACATGTATGAAAATTTAAAAAAATTTGTCATTGGAAAAAACTAACTTTTAAGGCCTATAAAAAAAAAAAAAACCTCTCTGGAAAAACGTAGCTATAAATTTATATATCAGTGTCGCTATATAGCGACACTTAAAAGTCGCTATATAGCGACCTTTATAAAAGTCACTATATAGCGACTTTTAGCAACAGTCGCTATATAGTGACGATTTAGGAAACCCGCTTTTTAAACCGACAATTAACGCTAAGCGGGTGCTAAACGTCGGTACGTAAACGTCGCAATAGGATCCGTGTGTAGTAGTGACTTATATATTGAATTCAACAAACTCTTTTCATATGGTGTCATATTTTCACTTCATAGTATTAAAATTGAACTAGAGTTAGGAGACTACTATTATTATTATTATAGTTATTGGATGGGGGCACCATGCACAAGTTTGGAAATTATAGCTTCAGTGAGCCATTTTTTTTTAAATTAGAGGTCACCACTTGACTTTTTAGCTTAGTAAGGCCATATTTATATATAAGTGACACATTTAGTGCTCTAAAAAACCCAATTTTTGAGCTGACTAAGTGAAGTTGAGTGGAGAAGATATGCTCCAAAAAAAAGTCCAAATAGGAGAGAAAGTTTAAAAATTTTGAATAGTGGGTTCCATGTAGAATTTGTTTCCGGGATGATTTTGGACCAAGCGCTCTCAAATATTGTCTTCTAATGTTCTGCATTATCTCCTTGGAAGTTTCCAATGTCTATTGAGGTCTTTATAAACCTCATCAATGGTGGAACTTAGCATGGGGATGGGGAAAAATCAAGAGCTGACTACCCAGTTAAACTCTTTTTTGTAAACTAGACTTTGAGTCTCCTAGTTCCATTGAGTATCCCAATGCCAAAGAGCTAGTTTGTCCATGACTAAATCATGCCGATTATTGGTAAGATAGAACTCCCTTTTGATTTCTGGCCTGCTTTTACAATTCCGGTTGCCTTGGTCCCACAGGTGTCCCCAACTCTGGAGACCCTTTTTGAAACAAATACTAGCTCTAATGAGGTCCTCCTCATTTAAAGGCTTGCCTTTAAAAACCACCAAGACCAAGACAGAATCAAGAGCCATAAAAGACCCTTTACTAATGAAGAGAAAATTATTATAGCTCTTAATCTCTTCAAAAGTAGTCAGAGAGACTTCCATAAAGGACTCCCTTTAATGTTACACGGTTTAGGGCAACAAAGGGCACAAAGTAGAGGATATCTTTTCCATTTAGGAGCCCTGACGGGGTGAGTGATTACTTTTATACATATTACACACACATATATACTTATGCAAAAGTGAGTTCAATATGAGATTGGGAGAAAAAAAAAAGCATTTTGTTTGTATCTAAGTATATGGGAAGTTATGAGTTATGTCTTTCAATGCATCTTCTTGATTGTAGGGAAAAAGTTGAGCGAACTTGCAATACTAATGCTCATGCAATTGAGATGTAATCTAGGTTACAGAATGTTACAATCTGCAGTGACACTGATGTTCATGTCATCAAAGAGAGAACTTAGGAGCTCATGGGGTCTATGATCTATTCATTTATTTGCTATGTTTAATTCTAAGAAAACTTTGGTCATCACAAATTCAAAAATAAATTAGTACCCCTCTCATTTGCAAGGAGGATAGAATCTTGATGGATCTTTCGTCTCATCTCATTTATGATTCAATTCATACATTTTCTTCCTTTTTGCTTGACAATCGAACCTCTTAAGACAAGAGTGCACAACTGCACATGGATACTACCTTCTAGAGTATTGGAAAGCCTACGTACCTTAGGTATATAGGCTTGCAAATTCACAAAAGGAGAATCCAAATCTCCAACTCTCCACTATAGCACTCCCTGTAAGAAGGTAGTGCTAAAAAAGGTAATAAAAAGGATTTAGGATCGACCAAGGTACCTTTGTTATTAGTGAAAGGATCGGGGGAGAAAATTCTCCCAAAAAAAAAGGCGAGTGGCGAGAGCTGCAAGCCCTTCTTTTTTTTTTTGAATTGTCATCTGCAAGCCTTTTTATGAACGTCAATGGGCCCTCAACCAGTGATGTTCAACCATGTTAGCACTCCAGACATCTTCTTGCTTCAACAATGATTGGAGGTCGAGGAAGACGTGCAGTCTTGTAGATGCGATGTTTTGGAGAACAAGATTTGAAAGTTGGATGGTTGAGATTTTCTTCCATCCGATTGGGAACGGAAGGCAGCACTCCATATACACTATGTTCGTAGGCAGATGCTAGCAATGGAAGGCAAATGTTCCCATGGAAGGCAACTATGCACAGTCGCGTAAACATTCTGGAGAATGGCTTTGCTCGCTTGGAGAGCAAGTTTCTCCGATTCTAACAAGGTGAGTTTCTTCAATGGGATTGCCCTCTCGAAGATATGTAAGGATCTCTCTCGAATTAAATTGATGTGCATGGACTCTAACTCGGTCTTGACGAATATGGATTGTAAGTTAACTGCCCACACAGTGCAATTCACAACAGCACTTCACATGCACACTTGGCCCAAATTTCCACGAATAACCAATGGTCTGATGGCACGAAATAAAATGGTAATTAAATAAAACAACTACGCAATTTCAATTCGTAGGAGGGCAGGCCAACAAATTCTAAAACTGTCAGCGTATTTGTCGTGAATTTTGCAGCCAGAACCTGCTCTTATGTCGACAATGAGTTCCAATAATCACCTAGTTTAGCGGATAGTTTACTCCAGCTAGTGACATACACGTGGCACGTACTGAACCTCCTATAACCAGACGTGGCGCAAACAGCGCTCAACAACAGCCTTTGATGCCAAAAAATCGGCCACCAGAAGAACCAACAGCGCGCCTTTGATGGCAAAAAATCGGCCACTGTGGTCACAGTTGACTGTGAGAAATCGGCAACGTCGTCGGTCATGACTCATCAGGCAGCACAAGAAATTAAAACTCAATTTTCCCAATTGGGTTGACACAGCTAGTAGTGTGCAACGTGAACTTTTTTCACGTCACGATCAAGAATAGACGAACCAGTCAATCGAGCTGTGTGCGTTTGGGAAGAGAATCTGAATGCAACAATCGAGCTGTGTGCGTTTGGGAAAAGAATCTGAATGCAACAGTGCAAACGTTACGCTTATTCGCAATAACACACAGCTGATCAATTGCTCAAGTGGACGAGGATTTATACTACGGTGTCACTAGTATTTCGTACAAGAGAGGTCTGAGCCTCTCTCGAATCATATAGATACGCCTGAAAAACTCCATCAAGTCGGAAATCGTTGAAATCAAGAGATTTCGCCGGTACTGGCAGCAGGAAAAACGGGAACTAATTTAATGTACTTGTGTCGAGGGAAGAGCGAAATGAAGTCCTTAGTGCTGGGTTCTCCGGTGGATACAGCTACAAGAAGTGAATCGTATGGCTATATGTGACGTAAGGTAGACTGGTCGCAGCTAGTTGTATAATCACGTAACCTCTCGCCCCTCTGAAGCTTCCAGTGCCCCCGATCAAAGCCAGTTCGGGAGACGGCGCAGTACTGATGCCTTGATAGTGAATGGTTCCGTTGTGATATCCGTCATTGTAAGTAACGATTTCCAACTCGAAGCCCACATATGCTGAAGTATAACTGGCATCGATCACGATACCCCTAGCAAACCCCAATTCAGAAGAATTGCGTTCTACCTCCTGGGTGACGTTTAGTGCGAAGAGCACAGTATTTCCGAGAGAATTAGTGACGTTGGGATCCGGGGCATGGATAATATAGTCGAGGTAAGGGACGCCCTGATAGACCTGGGCATAGTACATGAGGGTGGGTTTCTTGTAATGGGGAGGGGCAGGAGGGCCACAATTTGCGAAAGCAGCAAGGACGAGAGTAAGGAGCACAAGGAGGGAGGGATGGAAAGTGTTGAAGACTGCCATGGTGGTTTTGAATGTTGGAAGTTCAGACGTAGCGCCTCGCCTTATAAGAGGCCTACGTACCTACTACTGGTCAATGCCCGATCCTATGTACCGGATGCTACATCTATCAATTTGAATTTTGAATAGAGATCCGCCGTCTCTTACGGCTTACGTATCTTCTATTGTTTACTTGAATTTTCCGCCCGAAGTCTATAACTAATTATATCTTGCACTATATCAGTCATTTTATACGACGTAACTCACGTCCTATATCCCGCACTACAATATTATCGATAAGCCACGAGCATTTGGATACATGCACGCGATTCCGTTAATACAGAAAACTCCCAATTTGCCGGCAAGCGACCGGCTCTTCCTCTCTCGTGTGTGCACTTTGCTCGGTCGGAATCGACGTTTTAACTAGACGGAACAGTCTCATCGCTTTGACTGTATCTCCATATTGGAAAACATATTGTCCAAACTAGCAGACCATTATCTTCTCCCCTTACATAGTTTATCCTTTCAATTTAGAAACAGCTAGCATTGTCACAGATTTCATGCCCCATAGAATTGGCAGGACACACACCTTCTTATGAACCTTTAATTCTTAATACTAGAGAGTGTTACATGTCCGTCAAGGTCCAAGGAAGGGTGACGAGCCACCCCATCCGTATGATCGCAGCCAATTCTAAAGCAGAAGTCGCATCTACACGCGCGCGGGGTGATCACAATCAATTTTCCAGAACAGAGCAACCACCATCCGACGTAGAAAACGGCATGGAATGCTAAATTGCTGAGTTGTCACCCTGAAGATTGTCCCCACAGGTCACTTCCTGTGTCAGCCACCCCCTAGGCCTCGACGTACGGAAAAAGCTTCCTTGGGCTTTTCACTTATTCTTATTATCCCAGATTTCTCATCTTATATTAGCGCCAATTTCTACTCAGTAGAATCATTGTGTCTTTTAGTTTAGTGTCTATGGTAGCTGTAGGAGGAGTGAGGTTCCTTTCAAATTTGGTTTCAAACTCTATGGTATTAGAAGAAGTCATGTCCCTCCTTAAAATTTAGTTGAGTACTTGAATTAGTCTCCTCCTTACCGAGGAATGGGTTTGATCTTCCACATGCCTGGAGAATAGTGACATGAAAACCGTAGACCGCATGATGAAAAAATACTTTAAACTAAAATCCAGTTGACTTTAGAAAATGCTTTTGTCACTTCTTTGGTCACACAGCAGTAGTCAAATTTTGGATAATCAAGTTATATTCTAACGTAAAATGCTTTATTGTTATCGATTGATTTATACACATTAGGAAAATAATCTAGTGGTCTAATTAATCATTCTTGTGTCTTATAACCCTTAACTTCATTAAGTGCTTAGGTTAGGCAGTGTACTAACCGGAAGTGCTTCACTTGCAGAAGCCATGTTTATCATTTGGTATGACTAAACCCCTAAGAGTTCAAAGTTAGGCCTTTAGAAAAGTTGACGATACAAATGTACATGTTTTTAAAGGTTCCCATTAAAAATTTCCTTAAGTAGAATTCTTTAAAATTTTCAAATTTTTGCCATTAAAAAAAACTGTTATGTAAAACCCACATGCTATAGTCACATCTTTTTTAGTGAACCTTAGTATACACTAACCACTTAATCTTATTCTTTTATTTTCCTTGAGTTAATTTTGAACTAGATTTATACTTTAAATAGGCTACTATACATTATCAATCTGAATCATTTTTCATACTTCATCACTATAGCCTCTTCTAGTTACTCTAGATATGAGCATCTAGGTTGAATAGGTGGTAATCATACTTCTGCATGATTACTTTGACTAGTGAATTGAATTTTGCCACAGCTTCGAAGGTTATACCTTGCTAGTCCTAGTTTGAGCTTATATTGTCATTATTTTGAGGATGTTTCAGTTGTTTTTGGGCATCATGATTCTTGAAAATCCTAGAATCATTATAAATCCTATTTTTGGCATATTGGCCATAATTGACTGTCGTAAAGTCATATCTTATCATAGTTTTCATTGATGTACATCCTTTTTTTTTTCATGTTTTGTAAACGTATAGTCCTTGTAATGTGTTTAGTCACTACAAGGCATAGGCCATTTTCCGATGAAAATACCGACGCTTTTTACATTAAATTTTTTTCTTTCACGGGTGCAAATGTCGCTATAAGTGTCACTAAAAGTATCGGAAAAGGACCGTCGCTATATAGCGACACTGGCAAACGTCGCTATATAGCGACACTGTTAATCGTCGCTATATAGCGACACTGGTAAATGTCGCTATATAGCGACGATTAACAGAAGTAAAAAAAAAGGGTTAGTGGGGCTAAACAGGGCCAAAAGGGTGGGGCTAAACAGGGCTTCCTTTTGGCCCTATTAAGCCCCACTAATCCTTTTTTTTTTTGTAATTACAAAACAAAGTTCTTTTATAACAAAATTTCCCTTGCGAAAAGGGTGATACAAAATCGTTCGTGTGAAATGATGAGCAACAAAAGTAGATACATGTCGGACATATACAACATTGTTTGTAACAAAATTACCCTTTCGAAAGGGCGATACAAAATTGCTCAAACAAGCGGATATACAAAATGCTACTACCACTACTACTCATCCGAATCCGAATCCTCGTCTTGTTGGCTTGTTTCTTGGTCCTCGACACCTGCGTCTTCTCCCTCGTCCTTGCCACCTGCGTCTGATCCTTGGCCCTGTTGATTGCTCGCCTCCGATAATGGGACGCTTGAGCTTTGACCCTAAGAGTGAACCATATAAATCGAAAATTAGATTGGAACTTAAATTAAAAAGTGAGATTACAAGTAGGAGTAAGCTTATATCGTGCGAGCAGCCACCTCAACCCAATCGACCGTCGCTCCCATTGCCTCTTGCTCAATGAACCACAGCTTTGTTCCTATAAGACCATATTAGATAATTCGGGAAAAACCCAATTCCCAGAATGGCAGTTTTGGAAGAAATTGTAGCTCCCCTCAATGAAAAAACAGGAGAAATATGTGAAGATAGACTAGATAGCCATTCATGAAGTGTGAAATATCAACTACATTCTCAAATAATAAATAGAATATCAGTGTCTAAACTACGTTATCATCAAAAAAATAATAAACTTTGAAACCCATTTGAGTTAGATTCATCTCGTGAGCCATAGTGATGTTCAAAAACACCTTCATAATAGCGAGTCTCTGGAATTTCCATTGATATTGAGACTTGCTTTTGTTGTGAGCATTCTCATTTGAAAATCTCCAAAACACCGTTTAGAAAATGTAGAGTGTAATTAATAACCATGAGTATTGCAATGAAAACGCACAGGCTCTTTAACTTAGTAAGATATGTAGTTGATGGAAAATCAAGATATTATGTAGTTGTCGATGAGGAGAATGAATGCAAGATATGTAGTTGATGGAAAATCAATGGGCAATGACAAGCATTTGATGTAATTTAGGTGGCAATGACAATCATTTATTGTGCACTTTCAATGTTTGGACTGACTAGCATTATTGTAAAACGATAACTTTACATGTCATGTTGATTACTCATTGCAAAGTAAAAAAGTACACTTTAGGATAAAAACATAACAACTTATTGATACACCATTGAAATCCCTGAAATAAATCATGATTCCAAAGAAACTCTCAACCACTAGCGGAGAATGGCAGTAGGATAATGGCAGAAGTGCCAATGCACATGTGAGTTTAGGATTCCTTGTGCATGTTTTCAGGTCATGGTATGAGCTTGGCACCACTACCATTCTCCACTGGTGGCATTCTCCACAGAGATTGGCACAATTCCATATGATCTCTGCACATGGGAGTTTGGGCTTCTCAATGACATTTCTTAGGGCCTAATAAGAGATTGGCACCACTGCCATTCTTCACTTGTACAAATGTTTACCCTACTATTCTAGGAGGGATATTCCAGTGATCATAGGAGAGTGGTGTCCGATTCCAATCCACATGTGAGTTTGATGATCTCAGAGATTGACACAATTCCATATGATCTCTACACAGCGGAGATAGTGATCACTACATAAAAGAATGCACATGTGAGTTTAGGATTCCTTGTGCACCACTGCCATTCTCCACTGGTGGGATTCTATAATGGCAAAACTGCCAATCCACATGTGAGTTTATGATTCCTTGTACATGTTTTCAGGTCATGGTATGAGATTGGCACCACTACCATTCTCCACTGTTGGCATTCTCCACAGAGATTAACACAATTCCATATGATCTCTACACAGCCGAGACAGTGACCACTACATAGAA
The DNA here is from genome assembly GCF_047967505.1 of Dipteris shenzhenensis. Lineage (NCBI taxonomy): Eukaryota > Viridiplantae > Streptophyta > Polypodiopsida > Gleicheniales > Dipteridaceae > Dipteris > Dipteris shenzhenensis. The sequence continues at coordinate 43,292,022 of NC_141614.1, forward strand.
GAATGCATACGTGAGTTTAGGCTTCTCAATGCCATTTCTTAGGGCCTAATAAGAGATTGGCACCACTACCATTCTCTTGTACAAATGTTTACCCTACTATTCTAGGAGGGGTATTCCAGTGATCATAGGAGAGTGGTGTCCGATTCCAATCCACATGTGAGTCTGATGATCTCAGTATCATTATGTAGGTGCCACCATGAGTTTGGCATCACTGCCATTCTCCACTAGTGGTTGTCTAGACAAACTAAACCTATAGATTGACATTCCGAGGCCTAATAAGAGATTGACACAATTCCATATGATCTCTACACAGCGGAGACAGTGATCACTACATAGAAGAATGAGCATGTGAGTTTAGGCTTCTCAATGCCATTTCTTAGGGCCTAATAAGAGATTGGCACCACTGCCATTCTCCACTTGTACAAAAGTTCACCGTACTATTCTAGGAGGGGCATTCCAATGATCATAGGAGAGTGGTGTCCGATTCCAATCCACATGTGAGTTTGATGAACTCAGAGATTGACACAATTCCATATGATCTCTACACAGCGGAGACAGTGATCTCTACATAGAAGAATGCACATGTGAGTTTAGGATTCCTTGTGCATGTTTGCAGGTCATGTTATGAGATTGGCACCACTACCATTCTCCACTGGTGGCATTCTCCACAGAGATTGACACAATTCCATATGATCTCTACACAGCGGAGACAGTGATCACTACATAGAAGAATGAGCATGTGAGTTTAGGCTTCTCAATGCCATTTCCAATTCCCAATTCGGGAAAAACCCAATTCCCAGAATGGCAGTTTTGGAAGAAATTGTAGCTCCCCTCAATGAAAAAACAGGAGAAATATGTGAAAATAGACTAGATAGCCATTCATGAAGTGTGAAATATCAACTACATTCTCAAATAATAAATAGAATATCAGTGTCTAAACTACGTTATCATCAAAAAAATAATAAACTTTGAAACCCATTTGAGTTAGATTCATCTCGTGAGCCATAGTGATGTTCAAAAACACCTTCATAATAGCGAGTCTCTGGAATTTCCATTGATATTGAGATGATTTTGTTGTGAGCATTCTCATTTGAAAATCTCCAAAACACCGTTTAAAAAATGTAGAGTGTAATTAATAACCATGAGTATTGCAATGAAAACGCACAGGCTCTTTAACTTAGTAGGATATGTAGTTGATGGAAAATCAAGATATGTAGTTGAGGAGAATGTATGCAAGATATGTAGTTGATGGAAAATCAATGGGCAATGACAAGCATTTGATGTAATTTAGGTGGCAATGACCATCATTTATTGTGCACTTTCAATGTTTAGACTAACTAGCATTATTGTAAAACGATAACTTTACATGTCATGTTGATTACTCATTGCAAAGTAAAAAAGTACACTTTAGGATGAAAACATAACAACTTGTTGATACACCATTGAAATCCCTGAAATAAATCATGATTCCAAAGAAACTCTCAATTTCTAGCCCCAAAGAGAATGGCATCGAAAAGAATGGCACGAGAGACACTCCTTCAAAATACATTATGAATGTAGTTATGAACATGTTTGCATGTTATTCACACACAACAATTACGCACCATTTACATAGTTGGCAAGAAAGTAGTAATTCCCATAAGTAATGATTGTATAAAGAAATACAATGTTGTTATTCAAAACTCATAGTCTGCAAATAGCTCCTCTCCTGCATGTATATCATCTATGGATTCAATACAAATGTGACCATATTCTGCAATATCTATGTTCATCATGGGGTCATACCAAGGTGGAACATCAGGGGAAAATACATAACAAACATTTGGCTTTACATTGGTATTTCTATTGCTGTTAATAAATCCTGCCACATTGCCATATTGAACATCACCAACAATATGCACCATATCCTTCATAGGGACGGTAGGGTCCTCTTGGATAGAGTACTTCTTTAGCCTTGGATGAACTCTACATAATTCCTTCCAGTCTTTGTAGGAGTACTTGTCACCTCCATAATGGAGAATAGTAGTCCCTCTCTTGATGGAGCCATGCACAAACAAGCCCAAGCTAGCACCTGTAATGGTTGACTCATGCACCTCGAAAGCCACATTTTTTATCCAGAACACTTCGTTGATAGGGACAGGTAACTTTGGTGGTCCAAATGGATCTCGTTCTGGTATGTACCTACTCAAGCTTGATTTGAACGTATATCTATCTACATCACAAAAGAAAAATTCAATTAGCTACAACAACAGTTATATATATTGAGATAAAATCAAAAAACACTTTGACATATGTACCTTCATGAAAAATATGCGTTCTGTAGTCGGTTTATGTAGCCCTTAGCAATGTATTTCTTGATATAGCGACCTTTGTACCCTAGGTCTATAGCCAATTGAGAAACTTGCATAGCATTCATGCTAGAGAGTTGCGGAGCATTCCTTAAAAGTCTTATTTGGGATGCATTGAGTTTAGGCACCTAGCCATCACCACCATGGGTTGCCTTACCACCTATATCCCTCTCTCTTAGTTGATCTACAAGAGGAAGATTTCTTGTTTTATATTCCATTCTTGACCATGCATGATTTTTCTCCCTCCATTCATCAATTACTTTCTAGACAAGGTTGAAATCTTTATGCCCCTCCATCACAGGTAATTGTCCATACCGATTTGTCTCAATCATGCTGTGCACATCTTTAGTCTCATCGAGTTGTAGTAAGTACGGCATCAACTCTTTCAGTAGAATATTATCATCCTTGTCTTGTACATCAAACGTTGAAGGAAATATATGCAATTTGATGGAGGGCTAATGCAAGCCTTGTATGGGGAGTCATCAACAAGGATTGTCCTTCTAGCATCACATCCAAATGCCTTTGAGATTTTTGCTAAGGGTTTGAACATTGCCTCAACACCAACCTTGTCAGGCCTATTTATCCTCGTCTTACTGTAAGTGTAGCATCCTTGCTGAGACCATATAACAAAGAAAGGGAGGCTCTCATTTGCATAATTTTGCAGCTTTCCTACCATATCAAGTACGTTATATTCCATCGTAGTTGACCAGATACCTACATTAAATCTTTGTAGCAAGATTTTAAGAAATTCTATGCACCCAGGACGAACAACCATATAACTATTTTTGCCATGCATAATAGACGGATGTATTGGAGACTTGAATAGGAAGCGACTTAATAACAGGCCATTCAAGTCTAATATGATTGTTAATCGTGGCATATCCAAAGAAATTGTATGTGGATATAGATCATCCAAATTCTCCTTGAAGTTGCTGGCTTCTGACTCATCCAAATTGTCAGGTGCTATGATTTCATACATGTTTGCATCAACAATAAGATTATCTAGTTTTGTCCCCAATGTTGAGACAGTACGTTCATCCATGTTCTCTTCTAAAAGTATAGGATTCGTGATATTCCTTGCAATTTTCTCCATTTTTGGGGTTATGTTTTCTTCTATACCTCCTGTATCCATCACGTAATTGATAGTCCCCATTTTGGGTGGTATGTTGTCCTCTACATTTGATGTCTCCACATCCTTCCATGCATCATTGGTCCCTGTGGAAGTTGAGGAATATAGAAATATTTTGATTCTTTAGAGTGTATTCAACAATGTTGAAGCACAAAAGCATATGAAACTAATAAATAACAATAAAGTATGAACATTATCCATCGTCGTTCACTGATTCCATTGTATTTTTGGGGAATGGCAAAAGTGTGAATCTCTCTAAAGGTCAATTGAGAATGCAAATAGTGCAACCTTTCTCTCTGAACTCATAGAGAGAATGGCAATAGTGCCATTCTTCTCTTGGGGTGGTGCTAGTGCCATTTTACATATAAGGTTATGGAGAATGCCACTAGTGCCTTTCTCTATACCCTCATTGGGAGGAGAGAATACTACTAGTGCCTCCCCCCATGTCCCAAAAGAAATGTACAATGCATGATCTGAAAGCATAGATACTGTATTACTTTGGTCCAATAGATTTGTAGAAAGCACCCAAATCAAAACTTTGGTAGCATAGTTAATACTATACAATTTTTAATCTCTGTAATGCTTTCAACTAACATAGATTCAAGAAAGGAACATAACAGTATTGCCATTTCTACATAACCACAAAGAGAGAATGGCACTAGTGCCATTCTCCATATGAGGTCACATAAAATGTTAATAGTACCTCTTATGTATAACCCGACATAGGGATAATGACACTAGTACCATTCCCCATGTCATTATGTCACACAATTTTATCATACCTAATGTTTAATATCTTTAATATAATGAGAGTATGTGCAATCGAGAAAATCCATAAAAGTCATATTATTTTGAAACTGAATACACAAGGCATAAATGAGTAGCTAAAGACCTTGCTCCAAATCTTCCAATGTAATCTTTGGGATAGCTTCAAGATCTGCTTCAGTTAAAGGTCGCAAGTCTTCAATGTGATGCTCACCCTCTTTAATTCCTTCATCGATAGGTGAATCAACTCTATGTGTCTCAAGAGGCCTCTCAATGCTAGACCAAATCTTAATATGGGGATTATTTGATGCATGTGCCACACACATAGCCTCGACCTCTGTCGCCTGTTGGGATGTCTTCACCAGTGAGATCACTTTTCTTTTGCTTGACAATGCTTGTAATGCCACACATCCATTAGTAAAGACGTCAACAACAACTTCATGTTCCCTACTACAATAGCACCTGATGCACTCCTTGATGATGCCATGCTTCACAACCGCCTCTTTTTCATACTCATCGCCCTCATCAAAATAAAGAATATTGTCCTCAATTATTGTGTATGGCCTTGTGTTTTCTAACATGTGCTCAAATCCATCAAACCCATCATGTGAGCTGACAAATGACAAAAAACAGAGGGTCTCAGACAAACCCTTTTGTGCACTATCCGATTCATGGATAACACCCACAAACCTTCTATGCCAAAATCGAGCCTCTATCATTGCTTCCTTGAGATTTACCATCTCTTTCATTGTCATAAATGATAGCAATACATATTGTGACGGAGTGGCAACGGTCTCCATCAAGCCACAGTGCAACTTCTTGAAGGCATCCTTATCCCAACACATGCCTTTGGCAGATCCCTCTGAGGTGTCAAGCACACACAAGCTGATTGGAAGTTGTCCCTTGGAGTGACGTGTTAGAAAGCTCTCCCCCTCCATCTCCATGTTCACTTGAATAATTGTCCAAGGAAAACAAGACTGCGATGTAGACTTGTTACCCTCTATTGAACTAATCACCCAATCAACATAGATTGACGCGGCTTTTGGGAAATCAGGTGTGGACTTGCCAACTTGCAGCTTCTCTTTGACCCATGACTCACATGAACCCTTGAAGCTCTGATAAACAATTGAATCAATTTTGAAGTAAGTTGCAAGGGCATCCCATGTTTGATGTTGGGGCGAAGGGTGACGTGAGTTGAACTCCTTGATGAGCGCTTCTTTCAGGGCTCTATCATGCTTAATCTCCATTGCTCGTTGAGACATTTCAATGGAGTCCTTGTCTTTGCTTGACTTGACCAAGACTATTTCTTTAGACTCAATCTCTGCTTGAAATACATGTACATCTTCGTCTTCCAATCCAATCCTAGCAGACACCTCATATATGTTATTGTGGGATTTCGACCCTCAAGATCACCCTGCTTCACCAATGTCAAAATCCTAATCCATTGTTCGTAGATGTCATCATCGTATGTGACCATGTGTGTGTCCTTGGTAGCAAAGTTTGCACCCATCGATACGCTTGCAACTCCTACAAAATTCTATATAAAAAAATCAAAATCATCTTAGACATTCTTCTAATCCAAATCATGTAATAGAGATAATAATGACACTAGTGCGATTCTCCCATTACCATGTCAAAAGCATGACTTGGTAACTAGAAGAATGGCACTAGTGCCATTCTCACATCAGGGAATTGACACTACTATCATTTCTTTTACAAAGCCATAAACATTCTTGAAATAAAAAATGCATACAAAACAAAGTTTATTACTCACATCCCAACTTTGTCGATCTTTATGCCCTTTGACAAGGCCTTGGGCTGGTTTCTTTGGTCGTCCGAATGCAATCCACTGTGCCCTTAGGTGTTGTAAGATATCGATATATGGTTGATTTTTCAAAACGGTCTGTGCCTCCATGTTGGCCATTGATGATATCTTACAACTTGCTTCAACTGGTGCATTGACAACAATTCTCGCCTTCCTCCATGTATAGAAACCTTTTCGTTGATTGAAGGCTTCTCCATGTGCTTTAGTTATAAATATCCTTGCAGCATAAATCGAATACTGCCCTGCGAGAATCCAATAATTATACTCCTTTAACTTTTCCACCTTTATCTCTTCCTTGCACATCGGAGTATTTGTGCCTATGTGGTAAGGCATAAGATATGCACATGTTGCAGGAGGTCGTGCATTCATTGCAAAACTCTTGACCAAGTCACTGACATAGCTGAGGGTCAATGTCCTGTACACATATTGGCTTGGTGCTCTAAAGCAATTCATCATTGGGATCAATACCTCAAACTCCAAACCAAATGGGAAGTACTCTACGTACTCCATCAAGCCTGTCATACTTGTGTCCTTCCTTTCCAATTTCTTTTGTAGTGCCTTAAAGTCAACATCTGGCTGGATTTTCTTATACAGGATGATAGTTGCTTCAGATGATTTCTCACCATGTCCTGTTATATGTGTCTCACCACTCCCCGTTGCATCACCTCCACTTCCAGTTCCATCAGTGACTATTCCCGTACCTCCCTGTTTTCCTCCTAAAGTTGTCTCTTTTTCTTTAGCCTCCAGTTTATCCCCAATGCTTGTTTTTCCATCTGACCTTATTTCCTTCTCACCTGTTGTTTCCTCCTCACCGGTCTCTCTAGCCTTCTCTTTCAATGTGTTCTGAGACACTTGAGAGCTTGATCCCTCAACATCACTTTTCTTGGTTCTTTTCGAAACTTTTCTACTCTTTTTTATATCTTGCTTTATCCCTTTTGTTGCCAAATCAAAGCTTTCTAATATCTGTTGATTGGTATAATTTTCTGGCTCATTAATCCTCGGGGGGGTCACTCGTCATATGTAACCCTATCACGTGAGTTCAACAGATGGGTTTTTATTAATTCAATTACTTACAGATTTATATATACATAAGGAAGTAATTTAATACCCAAAAGTTAATATACAGAAGGGCGTTTTTTATTAAAAATTATCTAGAAGTTTGCAACATGTGACATGGATATTTGCATAGAGTGGATTAATCTGCCATTGCCACCAGTAGGACCTCTTTTGGATTAAGAGTTTTGCTTTGAACTTGTCCGAGATGAAGACTTTCAGGGTTGAGGGAGTCTACGGTGTCTGGTGTTTGGGGTAGGGGTGAGTATATGGAAGAGATTGTGGTAGTTATAAAGGTAGTATAGTGCTCTATCTTTTTTGCAAAATCAACAGTAGACGTATCCTAAAAGCCTTGCCTTGTGAGTATATTGAAACTTTTTTTGTATGATGTACACCATTGAGTGATGAGGGAGTGTTGATGTTTGGCCTTCCATGTGTGTGAACCCTACTTTGATGTTGGTGATCGTGCCAAGTATCACTTTGCAATCCTAGCCAACATCGTGGAAGCAAATGATTGGTGACTTGTTGCATGTTCTTATCAGCTCGCAGCTCACGCTCGCCACCTGTACTTGCCTTGCACCAGTGTTCACAAAAAACCTACAAAGCCTTACAATGAAACTACAAAATTTTAGGTTTCACCTGATAATTTTCTATTTGCAGGTTTATGGAAATTGTTCTTGTAAGTGTTTCATAGGGATTTGACTTGGAAGATCAAATATGCAATTTTTATGGGTTTTCATTCATAAAACATGAGTGTTTTTTAGTGCACTAGAATCTAAAATCAAGGTTTTTAAACCTTGCATGCTTAGCATATATAAAAAGGTTAATTTTATATAGCTTTATATAAATGGCTTTTTAAAGAGAGAGCCTAGTTGATGGAGGATCACGATAACCTGCTTTATGGAGGAGGTTCAAGATAACCTTATCTCCCTGTAGCCTATAAGGCTTTGCCATGCTAAGCCTCCTCTAACATAATTTGAAAGAGGATTTTCCCTCTTTCACTAATCAACCACTTCCACCTACTCCCTCTCCAACTTCTCCGTTTGTTGGCTTCTCGCTCCTCTGCACACCTACTGGCTGTCTCTCCCAAAATGATGAGACTACAACTTCAAGCTCAATACAATACCGAAAAGTCGAGTTCTTGATCTCTACAAGTGATTTTCAACCATCTATTGCAGATGCTTTAGTTCCTACGTCCCATGCTTTGCCTTGCAGGTTCTTCACATAATGACACTTCGGGCTTGTGCACTGTAATGCAGGTCCTAGCTCTTGAGTCCTCAAGCTGTTAGGTCTTCGATCTTGAGTCCTCAAGCTAACAACGATCCTTGAAGGTGCTCCTACCTCCGTTCTACAGGCAATTTGCAAATCAAAAGGTTGCAGTATAGAACGAAAGAATACTTCATGAGAGATCATGCTGCAGACTTTGTTGACGAGAACGCAGCAAAACTATTATCATAAGAAAGAAAGCGGCAAGAACAAGGTGGCTCCTCTTCGCAGTGTTCATGTTTTCACTACTAGGAGGGATGCTAAGAGTTCAATCCTCGCTGCATCTCTTCTACTAATTCGTGTTGTGTTCAATCTTGTTGCGTCTCTTCTACTTCGTGTGGTGTTAGCCTTGGCCCCTCTTTGTTTTGCTTTTGCGGTCCTTCATATGCTAATATGTTATTGTGTTTAACTCTTCTGGCTTTGCTTGATGACCAGAGAGCAGATCTTCTAGTCCAGATCTCTACCCTTCTCATATTCTTGACTACATGAGAAATAGATTGGGCATAGCGTTGATCTACCGTAGGCATTCTAGGTAATTGAATTTGAGGGATTGGATTTTTGTTTATCAAATCAAAAAATCTGGGGGGTAATAAGTTGGAAAACAGAGGTCAAGACTACTTGCTACAGCCAACACTCCCTGGAGCGGAAGATTGTAAAGCGTATGCCCAGAAAACACACAGTCAAATCCCACTTCTTTCCTTAATGTGTATAGCATAGAGAGATACATACAGACTTAGATCTTTGAACAGTGCAACACTAGAGTAGAACAGTTGATCATATATTTGTAGATTGCTAAAAACAATATGGACAAAACCTGAAACAATAGAATGTGTTCAGTGTGCTACCCTCTAGCAGACAGGGTGTTGCCTAGATAGGGATCTCTAACCACCCACAACTGTCATCTACCTACTTCTAGCACCTTCGATCTCTATCAGCCTGCATGGTCTCCTAGAGCTTCAGTGGGTTGCGTAGTGATGCCCTGCAAACAAACAACCTTGCTACTCCAGTGGACAGCCAATGGTAAGGCACTATTTGCAAGTAACACATTGCCCAAAATTTCTGGTTTTCAATGTAGACATCCATAGTCACAACTCAGATTTCTGAGTGGATTGAGATGGATGATTGCGTGAGCTCTTGCAAGATGGAGAGAATGTCAGTGGGCTGCTCTTCATATTTCTCTCTGTCGGTTGTCAAGCCAATTGTCTCAACGTTGTTGACTCTACACAAGCTGGCAGCAGCAGGAGAACTAGGTGAGTTGCGAAGTATGAACAATCTCATTTGTTGTGCGTTGCGCTCTCTCTCTCTCTGTGTTGAGCGCCAGTGATGGCTTTCAAATATCACACAAGTCTAACATGTATGGGATTGCAACACAAAAGCCAGGGCTATGGGATTGCAAAGCAAAAACAGGGGAAGATCATGGAGGAAACTTGCCATAGAGCCCATTTAATAGTATAACGTTTTTAATTAGGACAAGGCGGAAGGCAATGAGCGGAGAGCTAGAAACGACCTTGAAAAGCCTCAAGGGGAGTGGCAAGATGTTGCTGGATAATGGACAAAACCTGAAACAATAGAATGTGTTCAGTGTGCTACCCTCTAGCAGACAGGGTGTTGCCTAGATAGGGATCTCTGACCACCCACAACTGTCATCTACCTACTTCTAGCACCTTCGATCTCTATCAACCTGCATGCTCTCCTAGAGCTTCAGTGGGTTGCGTAGTGATGCCCTGCAAACAGACAACCTTGCTACTCCAGTGGACAGCCAATGGTAAGGCACTATTTGCAAGTAACACATTGCCCAAAATTTCTGGTTTTCAATGTAGACATCCATAGTCACAACTCAGATTTCTGAGTGGATTGAGATGGATGATTGCGTGAGCTCTTGCAAGATGGAGAGAATGTCCGTGGGCTGCTCTTCATATTTCTCTCTGTCGGTTGTCAAGCCAATTGTCTCAACGTTGTTGACTCTACACAAGCTGGCAGCAGCAGGAGAACTAGGTGAGTTGTGAAGTATGAACAATCTCATTTGTTGTGCGTTGCTCTCTCTCTCTCTCTGTGTTGAGCGCCAGTGATGGCTTTCAAATATCACACAAGTCTAACATGTATGGGATTGCAACACAAAAGCCAGGGCTATGGGATTGCAAAGCAAAAACAGGGGAAGATCATGGAGGAAACTTGCCAGAGAGCCCATTTAATAGTATAACGTTTTTAATTAGGACAAGGCGGAAGGCAATGAGCCGAGAGCTAGAAACGACCTTGAAAAGCCTCAAGGGGAGTGGGCAGATGTTGATCCCCTAGCCATACCCAGATTGCCTCTAGCAATCTTCCATGCATGATCACCCAAAGAGACATGATAACCTAACTCAACCAACTGTCCAGTACTGATCTTGCTCGTAGCAAGTCTTGGTATATGTCTAACCCTCTGTAGAACAAGAATAGAGCCACTAGGCATAACAAGGTGAATATCCCCATAACCATAGACATCCATAGAATGATCAATGCCCATCAAACCACTCTCCACAATACATTCCTGATATGCACTGAACCATGACCTATGAGGGGTCATATGACATGAAGCACATGGATCTAACATCCAATCACCGAGAATGGGTACATCAGTGGCCAAGAAGGAGGTGCCAGACATAGACAAAAGAATGCCTTCATCACTGCTACTATCAGTGGAAACCCTGGCATCCACGCCTTGAAGCTCAACATGCTTCTTCTCCTTCTTCCTGTCATTCTTAACCTTGCTCTTCTTCTTGTATTTTCTCAGCCATTTCCAGCAATACTTTTTCATGTGGCCATACTTTCCACAATAGAAACATCTAACACAAGTCCGAGAGCTAGACTTGCTCTTGGAATTCCCCCTTGAACATGACCTGTTTCTACCAATTGATCGACCTTTCGAGTGCATATCAAGGCTGTAATTCAGCCCATCAGTACATTTCAGCCCATCATGCTGTAACATAACACTATCATGGTCATACATCCGGCATATACGAGTATAAAACTCATATGCATGGTAATCTACACCCTGTACACCATCCTGTACCTGCAAGTAGACTGACTTCGAGAGTGATGATTGAATGATAGAGCATGCTTGCTCATCCATGTCATCCCAATCACTCTGTTTGATGCTATTAGGCTTGACACCTTTGCATTGAATGGGCTTATGTTGCCTCTTCTGCACTAACACATCATAAATCTGCTCTTTCCAATACTGAAAGTTTGATCCATCCAACCTCTCAATATCAAAGAGGGCACTACCAGCTGTAGATGCCATATCTATGGCACAATAGGTCACAACCAAAGAGCAGTATAGTGCAATAGGCAACCCAAATGACCAAAAAATATAGTGTTGTCCAGACCAATTAGGTCTCCAAATAAATTGGCTGATCCAATGCTCAAAAGCACTCAGCCATAAAGAAGCATAAACAAGAATATATGCAGCCCAGTAACCTGCCAATGCTTGGCAATCCAAGTAAGAAATGCACTGAACCAAATGAGCAATATCTGCTCAACCAATGGCAATAGGAGCCCAGCTCAACTATCCATAAACATCAGTGCGGCATCCACCAATGCAAATCCATAATGCATCGAAATGGCATTTACTGCATCACCTCAAGCGCGCAATCCTTTGGCAACAAAATCAAGCATTCACCACTTGCCAAATGTGCCAAAGTGACTTGCCAAAATGCCAATAATGCCCTTGGACTGAAGTGAGATCCCAATCACTTTCTGTAATTTACTGTGAGTTCCCAATTCACTGTTGTGCAAGAGAAATTCCTACAACAATACCTCACAGCCACTTTGGGCAAAGTAACACGCTGTCCCTATTTTTGAACAGCAATATCTTTTCACTGAAAGACCGGATGCGAAAGCTGTAAACAGAAAAGTTGTAGCTGGTAAAAAGATCTACAACTTGTTAGTTGACTTCAAGAGCCAAATCCTTGTGGATTCTGAGATATTCTCACCTGAAAAACAGCTTCCTGCACATTGGTCACAAATAGACAGTAGACTGCAACTTTTTGTGGTTTTGCAGAGGCTGTAACTCCTGCAGCTTATACCGGATCAACTTGCTTCCAAAAGCAAAGTTGTAGTATATTCTGTGAACTACAACTTTCCAGTTTGGCACAAAGTGCAATTCCGCACCAGGAAAGAGATATTCAGTCCTGAAAATGACTGTTTTGTCATAAAAATAGCAACAGCAGCTTCCTTGAATGTTTGCTGCCCTTTACAGCACTCATCTGCTCCGGCAAAAAACAGCCCCAAAAATGGTCAAAATACATCCAGCAGATCACCCCGTATGTCAACTACAACACCAACAAAATGGCAAGTACAATGCCCAACCAAATCAGCCCCAAGAATGCTCATAGATCAGCAATTAAATAGCCCAAAAGCACTGGCAAAACAGCCCCGAAATGTGCTCCAAATGATGCTAATCTGACAGGATCTCAATACATCACCGTACCACCGTATGTATCCAACATAGGCAAATAACCATGCATCCAACGAACTGTCAATGCATCTCAACCAGGCATGTATTACTGTCAAAGCATGTGTCAATGCCACTGCCAAAGTGATGTACAGATCGAAAGCTCCTTGTGCAAGACTGCAAAATGGCATATGACCAGTCCCGCAAAGTGCCTAAGCAACAGCCTCAAATCAGTTTATCCACAGCTAATGTCCACAAGGTGTACTTCTACAAAATATCCTGCAAAGAGGCCAAAATCAGCCAATGCTCAGCTCCAAGACCTCAAATGCAACAGTGGCTATCTCCCAAGCATACAACTGCATCAAACATGCAATCCACAAGCTCTCCAACAGCTCATCTTATCCAAAATGGATGTTGTTGCTATCACTGGGCTGCTCTTCCTTTGCTCACGGGATGGAGCATCCCTACAGCCCTCCATGCAATGGACTGCCACGAGTGATCCTCAACAGAGCTAGTCATCATCAACATTGCAACGCCCACAGCTCTTGCTCCTAGGCACTCAGCCATCCACAGTAGCTTCAAGCAAAGCTTCAGCATATGTTTGCCTCCAACGTGAGCAACTCTTCATGCCTCGGCAAGCAAGCTGACTCGACATAGCTCACAACACAGTCAACCCTCCATCGGCCAAGTCCTCTCTATTCAATGGGACAAACCAGTCCGCAGCTGCGCCTCCACCACACACGGATGAGTAAACTGGTAGCCCCGCAAACAGTCAACCATACGAGCAGCCAAGCCATATCCCTCAGCTACTCTCTCACGAGCGCCATCTCCATAGCCCTTCAGCAGCGCCACAGCCTCTACTCAGACGCTCAGCCTCAATGTCCATTGCTCCAAACCCACCGATGGCGATTCGTAGGCCAAATAACAAATGGCTCCAGCATCGACAAACTCAGTAGTGACCTCTCATGGCATCCCTCGAATGTCAGAGCGGATCTTATCCTCCACGCACAGCAACTCCAACAACCTGCAGCCAAGAGCTCCTCATCACTGCGCCCATCGTCGTGGAGACTGGCAAAACCAAAGCCACCTCCTAGCATCACTTCCCAGTGAGCCGAGTCTCCATATTACGTCTCCGACGTCGACCTCGTCGCTTTCATACCAGGCTGCTCCTCTCTAACCTTGCTGGCCACACTCACCAAGCTCTCCTTAGCTCTGATACCAGTTGTGGGAGAGGAGAGCACACAACGGGATAGGAGACACCAAAAGTGGTGGAGCAAAAGCTACTCCAGCTTATTCCTCTATCATATATATATATGAGTATACATGGGCATTGTACAAGTGGGTGGGCACACTGCCCTTTACCCCAACACTCCAGCCCTTCATCATCTTCGTCATGATCGAGCTAAATGGAGGATTGAGTTTCGCTCCCTCTGCTGCTATCTTTTCTACCGTTTCTCTACATGGAATCATCTTTCAGATAAGCCTCAGCCACGATCCTTGAGACATGGCGGCTTGAGGTTCTTGTATTCAGTTTTTCATATTACCGACAGGCACTATGTTTTCTGAGTTCTGTTCTTCAGTTGTGTCTGAGTATCGTTGTCTGAGTATCGTCTATTTTTTATCGCTCCACTGCAAACCCTATCATTTCTCTATAGCCTATCCATGGGGTCTTTGAAAGTTGCTTATGTATAAGGATGCAAATTTCATAAGAATGGAGTTCGTTGTGTTCTTTATTGTAATTAACTTTGCGTTCATTGATTATTTAATCTATGAATATATTTTAGATTCTCTCTCAAAACTTGGTTTTTTAATGCATGTTTTGCCAGAAATCCTTTTGTGAAAAGATGCAAGCAGAGCAAAGGAAAAATTGGCTCAAAGTCATTAGGCGGCATCTTTGTATAGGGATAAGTAAGATGAGCAAGGAGCAAATAATAGACATAACTAGCAATGCAATACGGACAGAGTGTTTCTACAATGAGGTCATAGCCAACACAATGGGAGAGACGTTGCCCAAGAGTGAAATGAATGAAGGTGGAGTACGTCACATGATCAATAGCATCATAGGAAATATGAAGAAATGTGCTAAAGACTTGCGAGATGACTTGCCTCCTAATATTGACATGGAAAAATTAGGTTTTTGGGATTTGAAGTGGAAAGAGGAGAAGGGTAGAAGCAAGAGGGTAAAAGACATAGATTCACATTTCACTATTTCGAAGAGAGTGCGATATGAGCAATCAAAACATTCATGTGATCCAACTTCTGAGGCATGGTTAGCTATTGAGGGTAGTCGCAGGGATGCTTCTCACAAAGCACATTCATTTAGGAATGGTGATTGTTCAATTTTGTTAGGTATTCCCCATGAGGCTATAGAGGAGGGTGAGAATCTTGGTGCTGGCTCATTTGGAGTATGCTTTAAAGTCACTTTTAATGGCATCTCTTTCTTTCCTCGAAGTATTACTTATGCGGCGAAGCACTACAAAGGGAACATACCTCACACCTTAAAGTCATTTGACAAAGAGTATGGAATGCAAATATTACATCCAGGGATTGTCAGATGCATAGGATTTACTAGAAGCTTACCTTGGATCAACATTTTTCCATACTTCAATGGAGGGAGTATTGGAGACATGATGATGCAGCTACCCTTTGAGAAAGGGACTTTCAGAAAGCAAGTGTTATGCTTGAAAGGCAATGGAGTCACTAGGAGCGAACCAAATCCAATACGAAGTGATGTATAGCTTACGAGATTAAAGGCATTTGTGGAAGCTACCCTAGACATCATACACGCATTGGATATCGATATATGGTTGATTTTTCAAAACGGTCTGTGCCTCCATGTTGGCCATTGATGATATCTTACAACTTGCTTCAACTGGTGCATTGACAACAATTCTCGCCTTCCTCCATGTATAGAAACCTTTTCGTTGATTGAAGGCTTCTCCATGTGCTTTAGTTATAAATATCCTTGCAGCATAAATCGAATACTGCCCTGCGAGAATCCAATAATTATACTCCTTTAACTTTTCCACCTTTATCTCTTCCTTGCACATCGGAGTATTTGTGCCTATGTGGTAAGGCATAAGATATGCACATGTTGCAGGAGGTCGTGCATTCATTGCAAAACTCTTGACCAAGTCACTGACATAGCTGAGGGTCAATGTCCTGTACACATATTGGCTTGGTGCTCTAAAGCAATTCATCATTGGGATCAATACCTCAAACTCCAAACCAAATGGGAAGTACTCTACGTACTCCATCAAGCCTGTCATACTTGTGTCCTTCCTTTCCAATTTCTTTTGTAGTGCCTTAAAGTCAACATCTGGCTGGATTTTCTTATACAGGATGATAGTTGCTTCAGATGATTTCTCACCATGTCCTGTTATATGTGTCTCACCACTCCCCGTTGCATCACCTCCACTTCCAGTTCCATCAGTGACTATTCCCGTACCTCCCTATTTTCCTCCTAAAGTTGTCTCTTTTTCTTTAGCCTCCAGTTTATCCCCAATGCTTGTTTTTCCATCTGACCTTATTTCCTTCTCACCTGTTGTTTCCTCCTCACCGGTCTCTCTAGCCTTCTCTTTCAATGTGTTCTGAGACACTTGAGAGCTTGATCCCTCAACATCACTTTTCTTGGTTCTTTTCGAAACTTTTCTACTCTTTTTTATATCTTGCTTTATCCCTTTTGTTGCCAAATCAAAGCTTTCTAATATCTGTTGATTGGTATAATTTTCTGGCTCATTAATCCTCGGGGGGGTCACTCGTCATATGTAACCCTATCACGTGAGTTCAACAGATGGGTTTTTATTAATTCAATTACTTACAGATTTATATATACATAAGGAAGTAATTTAATACCCAAAAGTTAATATACAGAAGGGCGTTTTTTATTAAAAATTATCCAGAAGTTTGCAACATGTGACATGGATATTTGCATAGAGTGGATTAATCTGCCATTGCCACCAGTAGGACCTCTTTTGGATTATGAGTTTTGCTTTGAACTTGTCCGAGATGAAGACTTTCAGGGTTGAGGGAGTCTACGGTGTCTGGTGTTTGGGGTAGGGGTGAGTATATGGAAGAGATTGTAGTAGTTATAAAGGTAGTATAGTGCTCTATCTTTTTTGCAAAATCAACAGTAGACGTATCCTAAAAGCCTTGCCTTGTGAGTATATTGAAACTTTTTTTGTATGATGTACACCATTGAGTGATGAGGGAGTGTTGATGTTTGGCCTTCCATGTGTGTGAACCCTACTTTGATGTTGGTGATCGTGCCAAGTATCACTTTGCAATCCTAGCCAACATCGTGGAAGCAAATGATTGGTGACTTGTTGCATGTTCTTATCAGCTCGCAGCTCACGCTCGCCACCTGTACTTGCCTTGCACCAGTGTTCACAAAAAACCTACAAAGCCTTACAATGAAACTACAAAATTTTAGGTTTCACCTGATAATTTTCTATTTGCAGGTTTATGGAAATTGTTCTTGTAAGTGTTTCATAGGGATTTGACTTGGAAGATCAAATATGCAATTTTTATGGGTTTTCATTCATAAAACATGAGTGTTTTTTAGTGCACTAGAATCTAAAATCAAGGTTTTTAAACCTTGCATGCTTAGCATATATAAAAAGGTTAATTTTATATAGCTTTATATAAATGGCTTTTTAAAGAGAGAGCCTAGTTGATGGAGGATCACGATAACCTGCTTTATGGAGGAGGTTCAAGATAACCTTATCTCCCTGTAGCCTATAAGGCTTTGCCATGCTAAGCCTCCTCTAACATAATTTGAAAGAGGATTTTCCCTCTTTCACTAATCAACCACTTCCACCTACTCCCTCTCCAACTTCTCCGTTTGTTGGCTTCTCGCTCCTCTGCACACCTACTGGCTGTCTCTCCCAAAATGATGAGACTACAACTTCAAGCTCAATAGAATACCGAAAAGTCGAGTTCTTGATCTCTACAAGTGATTTTCAACCATCTATTGCAGATGCTTTAGTTCCTACGTCCCATGCTTTGCCTTGCAGGTTCTTCACATAATGACACTTCGGGCTTGTGCACTGTAATGCAGGTCCTAGCTCTTGAGTCCTCAAGCTGTTAGGTCTTCGATCTTGAGTCCTCAAGCTAACAACGATCCTTGAAGGTGCTCCTACCTCCGTTCTACAGGCAATTTGCAAATCAAAAGGTTGCAGTATAGAACGAAAGAATACTTCATGAGAGATCATGCTGCAGACTTTGTTGACGAGAACGCAGCAAAAGTATTATCATAAGAAAGAAAGCGGCAAGAACAAGGTGGCTCCTCTTCGCAGTGTTCATGTTTTCACTACTAGGAGGGATGCTAAGAGTTCAATCCTCGCTGCATCTCTTCTACTAATTCGTGTTGTGTTCAATCTTGTTGCGTCTCTTCTACTTCGTGTGGTGTTAGCCTTGGCCCCTCTTTGTTTTGCTTTTGCGGTCCTTCATATGCTAATATGTTATTGTGTTTAACTCTTCTGGCTTTGCTTGATGACCAGACAGCAGATCTTCTAGTCCAGATCTCTACCCTTCTCATATTCTTGACTACATGAGAAATAGATTGGGCATAGCGTTGATCTACCGTAGGCATTCTAGGTAATTGAATTTGAGGGATTGGATTTTTGTTTATCAAATCAAAAAATCTGGGGGGTAATAAGTTGGAAAACAGAGGTCAAGACTACTTGCTACAGCCAACACTCCCTGGAGCGGAAGATTGTAAAGCGTATGCCCAGAAAACACACAGTCAAATCCCACTTCTTTCCTTAATGTGTATAGCATAGAGAGATACATACAGACTTAGATCTTTGAACAGTGCAACACTAGAGTAGAACAGTTGATCATATATTTGTAGATTGCTAAAAACAATATGGACAAAACCTGAAACAATAGAATGTGTTCAGTGTGCTACCCTCTAGCAGACAGGGTGTTGCCTAGATAGGGATCTCTGACCACAACTGTCATCTACCTACTTCTAGCACCTTCGATCTCTATCAGCCTGCATGCTCTCCTAGAGCTTCAGTGGGTTGCGTAGTGATGCCCTGCAAACAGACAACCTTGCTACTCCAGTGGACAGCCAATGGTAAGGCACTATTTGCGAGTAACACATTGCCCAAAATTTCTGGTTTTCAATGTAGACATCCATAGTCACAACTCAGATTTCTGAGTGGATTGAGATGGATGATTGCGTGAGCTCTTGCAAGATGGAGAGAATGTCCGTGGGCTGCTCTTCATATTTCTCTCTGTCGGTTGTCAAGCCAATTGTCTCAACGTTGTTGACTCTACACAAGCTGGCAGCAGCAGGAGAACTAGGTGAGTTGCGAAGTATGAATAATCTCATTTGTTGTGCGTTGCTCTCTCTCTCTCTCTGTGTTGAGCGCCAGTGATGGCTTTCAAATATCACACAAGTCTAACATGTATGGGATTGCAACACAAAAGCCAGGGCTATGGGATTGCAAAGCAAAAATAGGGGAAGATCATGGAGGAAACTTGCCATAGAGCCCATTTAATAGTATAACGTTTTTAATTAGGACAAGGCGGAAGGCAATGAGCCGAGAGCTAGAAACGACCTTGAAAAGCCTCAAGGGGAGTGGGCAGATGTTGATCCCCTAGCCATACCCAGATTGCCTCTAGCAATCTTCCATGCATGATCACCCAAAGAGACATGATAACCTAACTCAACCAACTGTCCAGTACTGATCTTGCTCGTAGCAAGTCTTGATATATGTCTAACCCTCTGTAGAACAAGAATAGAGCCACTAGGCATAACAAGGTGAATATCCCCATAACCATAGACATCCATAGAATGATCAATGCCCATCAAACCACTCTCCACAATACATTCCTGATATGCACTGAACCATGACCTATGAGGGGTCATATGACATGAAGCACATGGATCTAACATCCAATCACCGAGAATGGGTACATCAGTGGCCAAGAAGGAGGTGCCAGACATAGACAAAAGAATGCCTTCATCACTGCTACTATCAGTGGAAACCCTGGCATCCACGCCTTGAAGCTCAACATGCTTCTTCTCCTTCTTCCTTTCATTCTTAACCTTGCTCTTCTTCTTGTATTTTCTCAGCCATTTCCAGCAATACTTTTTCATGTGGCCATACTTTCCACAATAGAAACATCTAACACAAGTCCGAGAGCTAGACTTGCTCTTGGAATTCCCCCTTGAACATGACCTGTTTCTACCAATTGATCGACCTTTGGAGTGCATATCAAGGCTGTAATTCAGCCCATCAGTACATTTCAGCCCATCATGCTGTAACATAACACTATCATGGTCATACATCCGGCATATACGAGTATAAAACTCATATGCATGGTAATCTACACCCTGTACACCATCCTGTACCTGCAAGTAGACTGACTTCGAGAGTGATGATTGAATGATAGAGCATGCTTGCTCATCCATGTCATCCCAATCACTCTGTTTGATGCTATTAGGCTTGACACCTTTGCATTGAATGGGCTTATGTTACCTCTTCTGCACTAACACATCATAAATCTGCTCTTTCCAATACTGAAAGTTTGATCCATCCAACCTCTCAATATCAAAGAGGGCACTACCAGCTGTAGATGCCATATCTGTGGCACAATAGGTCACAACCAAAGAGAAGTATAGTGCAATAGGCAACCCAAATGACCAAAAAATATAGTGTTGTCCAGACCAATTAGGTCTCCAAATAAATTGGCTGATCCAATGCTCAAAAGCACTCAGCCATAAAGAAGCATAAACAAGAATATATGCAGCCCAGTAACCTGCCAATGCTTGGCAATCCAAGTAAGAAATGCACTGAACCAAATGAGCAATATCTGCTCAACCAATGGCAATAGGAGCCCAGCTCAACTATCCATAAACATCAGTGCGGCATCCACCAATGCAAATCCATAATGCATCGAAATGGCATTTACTGCATCACCAATGCATCACCTCAAGCGCGCAATCCTTTGGCAACAAAATCAAGCATTCACCACTTGCCAAATGTGCCAAAGTGACTTGCCAAAATGCCAATAATGCCCTTGGACTGAAGTGAGATCCCAATCACTTTCTGTAATTTACTGTGAGTTCCCAATTCACTGTTGTGCAAGAGAAATTCCTACAACAATACCTCACAGCCACTTTGGGCAAAGTAACACGCTGTCCCTGTTTTTGAACAGCAATATCTTTTCACTGAAAGACCGGATGCCAAAGCTGTAAACAGAAAAGTTGTAGCTGGTAAAAAGATCTACAACTTGTTAGTTGACTTCAAGAGCCAAGTCCTGAAAATGACTGTTTTGTCATAAAAACAGCAACAGCAGCTTCCTTGAATGTTTGTTGCCCTTTACAGCACTCATCTGCTCCGGCAAAAAATAGCCCCAAAAATGGTCAAAATACATCCAGCAGATCACCCCGTATGTCAACTACAACACCAACAAAATGGCAAGTACAATGCCCAACCAAATCAGCCCCAAGAATGCTCATAGATCAGCAATTAAATAGCCCAAAAGCACTGGCAAAACAGCCCCGAAATGTGCTCCAAATGATGCTAATCTGACAGGATCTCAATACATCACCGTACCACCGTATGTATCCAACATAGGCAAATAACCATGCATCCAACGAACTGTCAATGCATCTCAACCAGGCATGTATTACTGTCAAAGCATGTGTCAATGCCACTGCCAAAGTGATGTACAGATCGAAAGCTCCTTGTGCAAGACTGCAAAATGGCATATGACCAGTCCCGCAAAGTACCTAAGCAACAGCCTCAAATCAGTTTATCCACAGCTAATGTCCACAAGGTGTACTTCTACAAAATATCCTGCAAAGAGGCCAAAATCAGCCAATGCTCAGCTCCAAGACCTCAAATGCAACAGTGGCTATCTCCCAAGCATACAACTGCATCAAACATGCAATCCACAAGCTCTCCAACAGCTCATCTTATCCAAAATGGATGTTGTTGCTATCACTGGGCTGCTCTTCCTTTGCTCACGGGATGGAGCATCCCTACAGCCCTCCATGCAATGGACTGCCACGAGTGATCCTCAACAGAGCTAGTCATCATCAACATTGCAACGCCCACAGCTCTTGCTCCTAGGCACTCAGCCATCCACAGTAGCTTCAAGCAAAGCTTCAGCATATGTTTGCCTCCAACGTGAGCAACTCTTCATGCCTCGGCAAGCAAGCTGACTCGACATAGCTCACAACACAGTCAACCCTCCATCGGCCAAGTCCTCTCTATTCAATGGGACAAACCAGTCCGCAGCTGCGCCTCCACCACACACGGATGAGTAAACTGGTAGCCCCGCAAACAGTCAACCATACGAGTAGCCAAGCCATATCCCTCAGCTACTCTCTCACGAGCGCCATCTCCATAGCCCTTCAGCAGCGCCACAGCCTCTACTCAGACGCTCAGCCTCAATGTCCATTGCTCCAAACCCACCGATGGCGATTCGTAGGCCAAATAACAAATGGCTCCAGCATCGACAAACTCAGTAGTGACCTCTCATGGCATCCCTCGAATGTCAGAGCGGATCTTATCCTCCACGCACAGCAACTCCAACAACCTGCAGCCAAGAGCTCCTCATCACTGTGCCCATCGTCGTGGAGACTGGCAAAACCAAAGCCACCTCCTAGCGTCACTTCCCAGTGAGCCGAGTCTCCATATTACGTCTCCGACGTTGACCTCGTCGCTTTCATACCAGGCTGCTCCTCTCTAACCTTGCTGGCCACACTCACCAAGCTCTCCTTAGCTCTGATACCAGTTGTGGGAGAGGAGAGCACACAACGGGATAGGAGACACCAAAAGTGGTGGAGCAAAAGCTACTCCAGCTTATTCCTCTATCATATATATATATGAGTATACATGGGCATTGTACAAGTGGGTGGGCACACTGCCCTTTACCCCAACACTCCAGCCCTTCATCATCTTCGTCATGATCGAGCTAAATGGAGGATTGAGTTTCGCTCCCTCTGCTGCTATCTTTTCTACCGTTTCTCTACATGGAATCATCTTTCAGATAAGCCTCAGCCACGATCCTTGAGACATGGCGGCTTGAGGTTCTTGTATTCAGTTTTTCATATTACCGACAGGCACTATGTTTTCTGAGTTCTGTTCTTCAGTTGTGTCTGAGTATCGTTGTCTGAGTATCGTCTATTTTTTATCGCTCCACTGCAAACCCTATCATTTCTCTATAGCCTATCCATGGGGTCTTTGAAAGTTGCTTATGTATAAGGATGCAAATTTCATAAGAATGGAGTTCGTTGTGTTCTTTATTGTAATTAACTTTGTGTTCATTGATTATTTAATCTATGAATATATTTTAGATTCTCTCTCAAAACTTGGTTTTTTAATGCATGTTTTGCCAGAAATCCTTTTGTGAAAAGATGCAAGCAGAGCAAAGGAAAAATTGGCTCAAAGTCATTAGGCGGCATCTTTGTATAGGGATAAGTAAGATGAGCAAGGAGCAAATAATAGACATAACTAGCAATGCAATACGGATAGAGTGTTTCTACAATGAGGTCATAGCCAACACAATGGGAGAGACGTTGCCCAAGAGTGAAATGAATGAAGGTGGAGTACGTCACATGATCAATAGCATCATAGGAAATATGAAGAAATGTGCTAAAGACTTGCGAGATGACTTGCCTCCTAATATTGACATGGAAAAATTAGGTTTTTGGGATTTGAAGTGGAAAGAGGAGAAGGGTAGAAGCAAGAGGGTAAAAGACATAGATTCACATTTCACTATTTCGAAGAGAGTGCGATATGAGCAATCAAAACATTCATGTGATCCAACTTCTGAGGCATGGTTAGCTATTGAGGGTAGTCGCAGGGATGCTTCTCACAAAGCACATTCATTTAGGAATGGTGATTGTTCAATTTTGTTAGGTATTCCCCATGAGGCTATAGAGGAGGGTGAGAATCTTGGTGCTGGCTCATTTGGAGTATGCTTTAAAGTCACTTTTAATGGCATCTCTTTCTTTCCTCGAAGTATTACTTATGCGGCGAAGCACTACAAAGGGAACATACCTCACACCTTAAAGTCATTTGACAAAGAGTATGGAATGCAAATATTACATCCAGGGATTGTCAGATGCATAGGATTTACTAGAAGCTTACCTTGGATCAACATTTTTCCATACTTCAATGGAGGGAGTATTGGAGACATGATGATGCAGCTACCCTTTGAGAAAGGGACTTTCAGAAAGCAAGTGTTATGCTTGAAAGGCAATGGAGTCACTAGGAGCGAACCAAATCCAATACGAAGTGATGTATAGCTTACGAGATTAAAGGCATTTGTGGAAGCTACCCTAGACATCATACACGCATTGGTTGATGCATTAGCAACTGTACACCAAGAAGGCATTATACATTGTGATCTACACCCTTTCAATGTCATGCTAGATTTTACCAAGAATCATAGTCGGCGAAGAACATTGATAATCTTCGATTATCTGATGGTGATAGTCGGCGAAGAACATTGATGATCTCCGATTATCTAGATAAAAGAGGTAGTAGATTTGGGATAAAATGGGATGGATGGCCTCTCAGCAAAAGTTTTAGAAAATCAAGTTTTTGGGCTGCATGATCAAGATTTTGTACATAATGGAAAAAAGTTAGTCAATGTTCTTGACAAGCCTAAGTGTCAATTGGCTATTGGCAATGTTTGGATCACCTTAAATCATATCATTATTGTGTATGATGCTTTTTCTATCGACAAGCATATGCTAAGGGAGGGAGACATTAGGCGAGATGACTGCCAAAATTGGGCTAGAGCTCAAAGAATATGCAGTAGACAAGTGCAATGGTGCTTGGGAGAATTGGCAAACAATGGAATTCATAGAAAAGAGAGGAGCATGCTAGGAACACAAGCTTATCTTGAAATTGCTAGAGACTACATCGACATCTTCTTATCTCCACATTTGAATCTTGTGGATCGAGTCTATCTTGCAGGCAAAGTCTCTTTTTTCTTTCAAATTTGGAGGTCTTGGATTGTTCATCATGCCAACTATACGTTGAATAGAAACTTCATAACTAAGGAAGCTTTCTTAGCAAATTTTGTGGACCTTACAGACCTTGACATGATAAATATTGAGAGCGTAATTGCATTGGCAAACCTCACCTATGAGTGTAATAGCAATAAGTATACTTTAGATGAGAATGATTGGAATGTATTCAATGACTTTGTAAAGGGGCATTAAACGCACTTGGTAGGGGCTTCTTTGTAATCTTTCTAATATGATAAAAGATTTATTATGATTATTACTATGCGCTGAGTTTAGTCTGATTTGTCTTAATGGATTTTTTAAATTATTTTTTTGCAGGATCTTGAATCACAGAAGTGGATGATTTGCAACTGCCTGGGTACTTTTGTTTATATGAATGCCATAAAGCAAGTTTGAAAATGCTATTTTGGCATCAGGTACAACAAGATGTTGTATGAATGTAGCCTCTATGGTTTTAATACCATGGTTTGATATGACTAAGGGTTTTCATGGAAGAAAAAAAGTGGAAAGGTCTCCTATAAATGTGACAAAGAAGAATGATATTTTCATCTTTTGCTTCTCTAACAATCAAGACATGGAAAAAGTGGCAAGGCCAATCGTGAATGTGGCCAAAAGCATGGTGTTTTAGTTTTTTCTTCTCTACTCCTTCTCTAACAATAAAGACATGGAAGAAATTACTAAGTCTCAGATATACATTGTTTAAACAAGTTTCTAATCTTTCACATAAGAATGCTTTAGATGTTTGTATTTGGCAAGAAATAAACATTATATATCATCATTGAATGCTTTGTAAAATTGGCTAATGTATCATTCCTTCTCCTAGCTGAAACGCCCATACATATAGTTTTGTAAAAAATTGAAAGATATAAAGCATTTATAAAAGCTCCCAATCTTTCATGTAGTATTTTTATAAAGGTTGTTTCTTGAGCTCTTTACGTGTTTCAAGTGACTTTGCACAATTCTTTGCTCTTGGTGTACGGCACACATGATTTGTCTTGTTTGATATTTGTTCCTCTTAATTTTTGCACATATGTCTTTATTCTTTGTTTCTCTTGACTTATGGCATCATCAAGACACAAACCCATCTTAAACTTATGCATTGCCCATTATTGCAGTTGGTACCTTAATTTTTTGTGTGTAGATTCAAATAATGCAAGTGATGTAGAGATCTTGCATTCTAAATATCTCATCCTACCTAAAGGGACTCCAAAAGTAGTAGTGTATGACTTACATAAGGACTTTTAAAATTCCTCTAGGAAAATAAATATACTTACAGAAGGGGATTTATAAATTTTCCCAAAATTTACAGAGGGGATACTAGGAAATACTAGAAATAGGTTACATAGGGATTTAGAAAAGAACCCTTGAACGCACGTGATATAGACATATTACACTAAGTGACCCCCCCGAGCTAATCATCGGTATGCAAAGAAAGCTTAAAAAGTATCGCTATATAGCGACACTTTTATAAACCTTGCTATATAGCGACTTTTTTATAAACGTCGCTATATAACGACATTTATAAAAGTGTCGCTATATAGCGACACTTGCCAGACTTGTATAAAGTAGTTATATGGTGATGTTTTACAGAGTGTTTTTTTCCCCATACCAACCTTTAAAGATAGTTTCGCCCAATGACAAAAAAAATTTCTTTTCATACATGTTTAATCCTTTGAAATAATAAAAGTACAAGAGGAGCATGTACATCAAGTTTGAAGCTCATATATTCATGTCCATGTTTGACACTTGGCTTCATCCTGAGCCAAGTCTAGTGCACCAAACAAGTCTATCTCCAACTCTATACTGAGTTGATCTCCTATATCATCATTGTACTCTAGCATCGTATGTTCACCATAGACTTGATCATCTTCTTCAATAAATTCGGGTGATTCTTGATGATCCTCATCTTCTTCCTCAATATCATGATCTCCATCTTCCTCCTTTATGATGTCATTATGCACATCTTCCTCTTGGCTCATATTGTAATCTTCATCTTCTTCTCTAAATCCATCTCGATCAATTGGATCTAGCATTGGTAGTGGCATCTCCATATCCACATCTCTATCTTCCAAAATTTGCTTACTTCGTGGTGCAACTTGGATCACATACCATCATCTTGGATCAAAACGATCCGGATGAAAAACTACCTATATTGAAGATGGGTGCCAAATGCCATCAATTATATGAAACTACTCGTAAGTACATGTACCAATTGATATTTAAAAACAAAAGATTCAATTAATCAAATCATTCATATGCACCTGCTCACAATACTCAGGAAGAACAAAGACCGTCGTAAATAGTTCTAAACCATTTTACATCAAGAATGAAACTACTAAATCATCTAAAATCAATTTCATAGATTTTTTGTATGGTCCCACAATAATCCAACTGCGAGGAGAGAAGATTGCTATCCAAAGCACTTGCTCGGCTATCTTGTGTGAAGTTAGCCATGACTCCACAATCATACGTGACTCTCTTTCAATTGATGTGTTCCACACAAAAATGTCATTGGTATGTCTGGGAGCTCTGGAAATATCAGACCCACACTCTTGTCCATAAGATCTGTAACTTCTGTATCAAAGGTACCATGTACATGGCCTCAGACTCGAACATCACGTGCATTGCCCCTAAAAATAGAATCCGTCATGTCCACCATACCCTCCTCATCATTTGGCACATCCGGGAGACTATACTCCTCAAAGTGTGAAGGTATATGCACACACCCTCACTACCCTCCTCATCTTGTCTTCTCACTTGCAATGAGTGCAATGACAATACAACCTCTCCGTAAGCCACTCTGCGCTCTCGAGCATTGGCGCATTATCGGACAAGCTTCCACTCGTCCCTTCCATCTGCACACCTCCAAAATCACAACACAAAATGCAAGGATATCCATTAAGATCCAAAGAATAGCCACCCATGAGCTCCTTCCCTCTCTTCTTAGATCAAGTGTCCTATTTCATCACTATATAGCGACGCTTTTAGGGTATAAGTATATAGCGAGACTTTTAGGGTATAAGTGTCACTATATCGCGACCTTTAGGGTATAAGTGTCACTATATAGCGACACTTATACCCTAAAGGTCACTATATAGTGACACTTTTAGGATATAAGTGTCGTAGAATGACTGACCAGTGTTGCTATATAGCGATGCTGGGGGACTAAAACCCGAAACCTTGCACGATGCCCTCTTCACAACTCTATTGTGAGAAAAGCAAAATTCTCTCCTCCAACATTATATTCGATGATCTCGCTTTCCTCCTCTATTCCCCACACTCCTCACCCCTACCAAGCCCCTCTCCCATTGACACTTGTGCTCCCTCTCCACCCTCTTCCCTCTCTACTTGTGTGAAAGGAAGTTTTTCAAGAAGGTGTGTCTCTTTAAGCAATGTAGGTTCATTTTTTGTGAGATTTCATTTTGTGAGTGTTGAAGCATGTTTCTCATTGCATTGCTAAGCCTATGTGCTAATTTTCATGCTTGATTTTCAGACATTAAGGACAAAAAACGAGATTTGCTCTTCTCTTTTTGGTATTTCTCTTTCTCCTCTTTCCCTTCCTTTCAGTGCTTTCTCCTTGTTTGTAGGCTTATGCTTATCTCCTCAATCCAATCCCTTTGGAAAGTTGCTTCTCCAAACTCCTCCTTCCTCTAACTAGTTA
This sequence comes from Dipteris shenzhenensis, assembly GCF_047967505.1. Classification (NCBI taxonomy): domain Eukaryota; kingdom Viridiplantae; phylum Streptophyta; class Polypodiopsida; order Gleicheniales; family Dipteridaceae; genus Dipteris; species Dipteris shenzhenensis. The sequence continues at coordinate 43,320,505 of NC_141614.1, forward strand.
TCTGAAAAATGGTATGTTTCCTCTCTTTTGTGGGGCCAGTCCACGAAACACTGAGCGGGACTTTTCTAGGTAAGAAAGTGCTTCCTCTTTTTTCCTTTTTTTGTTTTCGTTATTTGCATTGGCTTGCAGTTTCCCCGCATTGTCCCTCGTCTATACCGGCAGTATTTATTAGGACACCATTAAACACTGCCGATAACCTTCCTGTACCATGCGGTACATGTCCAATCGGCACGTGTGACAGCCTGCATCGTCCGATTGGGAAGGATAAGAAATCTTATATGTTGAGATACCACACGGTACAAGAAGGTTATTGGTGGTATCCATGACAAATCCCAATTGTTCGGTACTTCTGGGATGACCAAATGTTCGGTACTTCCAGATGTCCGGATGCTCATTGTGTTTCTAGATTATTGGTTCTTGATTTACAGGATAATTATGGGCCTTCCTATTGTGTTGTTCAGTATTTCTGAGATGCCCAATTGTTTGTATTTCCAGTTGTTCGATACTTTCAACTGCCCAGTTGTTCGGTACTTCTAGATGCCCAATTGTTCGGTACTTCTGGATGTCTGGATGCTCGTTGTGTTTCTGAATTATTGGTTCTTGATTTGCAGGATCATTGTGGGCCTTCCTATTGTGTTGCTATGGTTTTCTTACACTACGCAAGCGATATTTCAGCCCTGACTTTGTGGACATCTCAAATCCGATACTTTTGGATTCCCAGATGCTCATTGTGTTTCTAGATTATTGGTTCTTGATCTGCACGATATTTATGGGCCTTCCTATTTTGTTGCTATGGCACTACCCACGAGACATTTCAGCCCTAGCTTTGTGGACATCTCAAATCGCCCGTCCATACTCATCTTTAGAGTGACAGAAGCAATTTTTTCATACATTCATCCTTGGTACAATAGAAAAGGACACTTGAATATTTGCTGTGTTCATATACACTGCATGAAATCGGTCATTTTAGGTGGATGAATTGTGTAAAACATGAAGGCATGATTATAAAGGTTTGAGGAGGTTTGACCACATTGAACTTGGAGACAACAAGCTCTACTATTCAGATGAAGAGCTAAAACATCGAACTTGAAGATCTCAAGCCCTGATTATGCATCATCACTATGTCAAACAAGTTGAGATTTTCAGGTAGATTTTTCTATTTTTCACACATACTTTACACTGTATCATGCACCAAACATAGCGCCTATACTTTACATTGTACTATGGACAAGTGCTTGTCTTATGCCTTTGTACTATCCACATGAAATTTTCACTGTATCATCCAACATTACATTGTATCATTCAAACTGGCATATGGCCATCCTTTGTATATATATTTTCACATAGATATATATAGTGGCTCGGTTTTTTCCCTTGTACTCCCCAAGGGATTTTTTCATCCGGAGCTAGAGGGCCAAGTTTGAGTGGGGATGTTAGAGCTATATATAGCTTACCCTAACTCAGCGTAGTCCTCAACTATATATATGCCTATGATCTATGAATATAATCACTTCCATGGAAGCAACTCTTGTGTCCATCTCTCTCCTCTTTCTCTTCCTCTCAATAGAGTCAGTATAGGGGCATAAATGCAAGGGATCTGGAAGATCAGTATGTACCCACTTTGGCATATCACTATCACTGCATACCCCTTTCACATCATCCAAAACTCTACCGTTCGCATAGAGGTAAACTAGCTTTTTCGATCTTTTTGATGTCAAGCGATTTCTTGTGCAGAATGCACGAACTTATAGTTACTCCAGTTGCATTTGCTAGAGGAGTTGCTACAAGGTTGCAATAACACCTTTATGGCCAAGGCTTGCAAATGAGGCATGGATGCTCCACACTCTTTCCACCATCTCCATGCTGGCATGTCTTTTGCTAGTTCTTTGATTCTTGGATAGGCAAACGGTCTTTCTCTATTTTGAAAAGTTGATAGTTCCCTAACAGCAAAGGCATACTCTATCCTATCCTCAAAGAAACATCCAAGAAGATCATTCCATGACTACATTATCTAAACATTAGTCTCTATGCGATATTCCCACCATTGTGGATGTAATATATGGGCGACATAGTACAAAGAGTTGTGAGCTTGATTCCACTATTTTCACACCATCTTTTGCAATGCAATTCGTTTAGTCATGCTATACCCACCTTCAGCGGGCCTCGCATCTTCCTTCAAAACATCCCTCTTAGCATTCCACCATGCCATATAAGCACTTCCCATGCTTGGCCACCGATAACTTTCTCAAATTTGCACCATAAGACCTCCAAAAAACCACATAAAGTTAGACATGTCAAAATCGACAAGAGAAAATAAGCAATGAGATACTCAAAGCACTGCGTATTGAAATCAATTGAAATCAACAAGTAATACTTCCTATCTTTCTTCATTACAGTGAGAATACAATAGCAAGACCTTTGTAGCTCTGATACCATGTTGAGAGAGAAGAAGAAGAGATGATAGACACACCAAATAGACTCCCAAATACTGATTCATATTAATCACTAGTTACACATATATAGGTGAGACCTAGTTCAAGTTAGGGCGAGCTATATATAGCTCTAATATAGTCTCGATGGTGACTCACATGTTGTGGGGATCTTGAAGGAATGCCGATGGTGCCTCCCCTCCAATCTACTTCTTGTGAGAGCAATGCAAAGCACAAGCCATCCATGAGTGTCACTCAAGCGGCTCTCAGATTGTTGCAATGTGTTTTCATGAGAGATAGAGGGAAGGGGAATATGGGAGAAGAGAGGGAGAAGGGGAGGTTCTTATGGTAACTACCCGATAGGAGGTAGAGGATATTTATGGTGTGTGATCCTCCTTTACTGGTGCTTTCCCCTTTTTGTGAGCAGGTTTTTTGTGGTCCTACCTTTTCCAAGGGAGGTTCTTGTGGTTCTTCTTTCCAATATTTGCCTTAACTTTTCATAATTGATAGGCTTGAATTTGATGTCTGCCTCTCATTTGTTGGTGATGACAATTTTTAAGGCTTTGGCCTCCATTCATTCTTCTACTCTTTATTGAGCACATTGTCAATGTTGTTGGAAGATCATGGAGGTGTTTTGCTTTATCAACAAGTACCTTGGGTATCCAAATATAAGTGTTTCCAAGGTAATATCCCTGGGCCTCTAGTAATCTTGTGGAAACCCAACGTTATTGTACCTTCCTTGTTGGATGGTGTAATTTAGTGGTGGCAAACACAAAGGCACTACAAAGGAAACAAGAGAACACCCAAAATCACTCTCGTAAGAGAAGAGGGAGATGTTATTCAAAACTTGTGCATCCAACAATGAAGACGAAAGTCAACCAATTGGAATTTTATACACGTCACCTTTTGAAGGGAGGGCCAACCCTATTTCCTTTGTACCACTCTCTTTCGTCATTCTTTAACAACCATCTTGGGCCTATTTGGCTCTAAGGCACATCCTAGCTCTATGGACTTTTCACTACAATATTGCCACCAACAAATGTAGTTAACGTGCCCCTCTTCCTGTTCTCAATTCAGTGCCATGGATCATGCAACAGTCATGGTTGTGGTTCGTTGTCGATGAAGCTCATTCCCGGTGAGTACCCCTGTGTATTTTTTCCATTTGTAGTGATTCATAGGCCTTCACTAGATCCTTTGTGGCAGAATTGTTGCTAGAAAGATGGATATTGCATATCTGGTAGCATTGGATTGCAATGTAATTGGCATGGCATGGCTTTATTGATTGGAATGGTTAGACGTTGGGTGGATGGATTATAGATGAGTACTTGTGACCTTGCAAAGAAAGAGGAAGAAAGAAAAACTTCTAAGGTGTAAGCTAGTAGAGAGAAGGTGTTAGTAGGGATTGATGTAAGATCCTAGTGGTCTTAGGGTTAGCCTATTAAGTACAGTGTATTCTCATTCTCTGCCTTAAGTTCCACATTTTATTTGAGGATTTTATTTGAGGGGAACTTTTATTGGATTTTCATTAGACTATGTCTTTGACCTACCATGCTTGTAAGTTTGAAGTTTTGCATGGCATTTTTCCTTCCTTCTCTACTTTGAAGTTATTTCAAAATCCATTTTATGGATTATATTTTATCAAGGGCTTTGTTTGAGTCATCAAATTGAGCCAAGTCTGATAATAACACCATACAAACCTCTATGTATGAAGAGGATTACTACATTTTTGGTTCTAGGAAAGTCCTCTAAGTTAAAACTGATATGACATTGGAAGGCTCAAATGGCTAAGTGGGTACTAGGGTTAAGCATAAAAAATAAGAATAATAAGGAAAAATAAAAAAGAGGAGGGAGAGTTATAGTTAGCTAAGGAAGGGTGGGGTTAGTAAATGAAAGTGATAACAAATCTTTGAGGATCACAAGAAACTCATTCAAACCCCCTCTTTGTTTTTTTGGGTCATCAGAGTCACCATGCAATCAAACTCATCCTGTAGAGCTATTAGTGTAGGATCACTTGTAGTTATAAAGGTGGAGGAGTGCCTTGGGATAAGAAGGGTTAAGGTCTCTTTGGCTAGCCCTAGACCTTTACTAGTGAGGAGCTTCTTCCATGGTAGCAACATGTTGTGAAGGGCTTCAATATCTTTTGTCGAAGTAGGTTCATGTGTATATACTCCATTTTAATAACTAGGTTATCGTGGATCTACTACTATGGAGTTCACTGAATGTTGTATTGAAGGAGTGGGTTTGTATTTCTTTGTGGAAAACTGATGAAGGCCTTTAACTAGCATTGCCTTTTCCTTTGTGGAGCTTTCAATCTTGTGTTACTACTCCATTTTAGGAGTAGGTTTCTGTGTAGCTACTGCTAGTGAATGATTCATTGTTGATGTCGTAGACTCAAACCTTTCAGGTCTCTCCTCTTATTTTTCTAGTTCTAGAGAGTGAAGCTGGCCATGATACATCATGAGAAGGTGTTCTGCCATGTTGATGAAGCTTAGGGATCCACATTGCCATCCCAAAGGAAAGGGTTAGTTGCCCTAACCCTAGCCCTAAATGGGTTTGTATATATTCTACATTTTCAACTAAATCTAGTGTATAGTTAGTCATTTGTGGTGTACTCTCTAGCTGTGCCCTCTCTCCTCATCTCCACTTTTCTCCTCTCCCCTCTTCATATTTTTTCAGTACTCACCGGGAAATATCTTCATTGACAATGAACGACAACCATGACAGTTACACAATCCATGGCACTGAATTGAGAACAGGGAGGGGGCCACACTACCTACATTAGTTGGTGGCAATATTGTAGTGGCAAGTCCATAGAGCTAGGATGTGCCTTGGAGCCAAATAGCCCCAAGATAGTTGTTAAAGAATGAGGAAAGAGAGTGGTATAAAGGAAATAGGGTTGGTGCTCCCTTCAAAAGTTGACATGTATAAAAGGCCAGTTGGTTGACTTTGCTCTTCATTGTTGGATGCACAAGTTTTCAATACCATCTCCCCCTTCTTTTCCAAGAGTGATTTTGGTGTTCTCTTGTTTCCTTTGTAGTGCCTTTGTGTTTGCCACCCATCCACATTTGTTCTCCTCTTCTCCACTCCTCTCCCTCTCTTCTCTCATCTCCCCCTTCCCTCTATCTCTCATGGAAACACATTGCAACAATTCGGGAGCCGCTTGAGTGATACTCGTGGATAGCTTGTGCTTTGCATTGCTCTCACAAGAAGTGGATTGGAGGGGAGGCTCCATCGGCATTCCTTCAAAATCCCCATGACACATGAGTCACCATAGAGACTACACACCCACACAAAGGGGCACTCTGATTAGTACACCTCAAATCCCTCTCTAATCCCTTGAAATTAGAAAACACTAACTGGATGCCCTTTTAAGACCCCATTTCTCTCCTAATGAGTGGAGAAATTTTAAATTGCATGGTGTGGGAACTCTCATTGCCTCCTAGTATAGTGATAAGGGCACTACCTCCTAATATAGTGGTAAAGCAAGTGGCTTTGCATGTAAAATAGAAAGGAAAGAATTTTTTATAGCTATTAAAAGGAATTTATTGTAGGAAGATATTATTAAAAGGCAATTATTGTAGAATGATATCCATAAATGCCACTTGGACTTAATTAATTTTACACCTAGTCATTCACACAAAAGTTTTAGGCAATGCTAAAACGTTAATTGAGTTTATTTAAGAAGATCATCTTAAAAATCTTTTTCCTTCAAGGCTTTTTGTTAACGAAGGCCTTTTTAAAATTGTTTGCTTTTGCTTTTTCCTTAAAGGGCACTAATCTCAATATCAAACTAAGAGGGAGTGCCCACGCATACTTGTGCAGTCTTGTTAACTATTTTAGCATTGGGTCTTCAAAAAAAGTGCTATAGTAGAGAGTGGGATTTTCCTTTTGTGGATGTTCACTTGTTGGTTAGGTGAAATTTTGTGAGGCTAAATTAAACTACAAGCTCCAGCTCTATCTTGTGTTCTATGGCAGTCACACAGTCACATGGTGAAGGTCTTGGTAGCTAATTGCAAAGAGGTCAAGGAAACAGCTAGTGAGAAAGAGTCATCTTTCTCACTCAGAGTGAGGTCTAGAGAAAGCATAGATTCAAGATGTCAAGAACTAGCTGTTACCTTTTCTGCGGGTGGCGTGGTCGGAGACACCCCCATCATGTAAACTTCTTCCTATGAGAACTCCTCCCCCCCATATGAATCTTCCATTGACTCAGACACCGAGGATGAGAGTGTACCACTGTCTTGCTTCTCTTCTTCTTCTGGTTCAGTGGCACCTAGTTGCATTGGGATCTTCTCCTTTGAAGCACCAAAATACATGTGTCTCATCTTCCAATAACTGACTGCATCACTCTTTCTCAACCACGGTCTCCCGAGTATGGTTAGGTAACTCCTGCCTATATTTTCAATGTCCACTACATAGAAATTGATAGTGGTGGTCAACCCATTGATAGTGATGGGCAAATGCTCAATGACTCCCACGGTGGCGAGTCGTCAACCATCTGACACTTTGATTCTAGTGGAGTAGCACCTTGTGCATTTCACATTCAACTTTTTCATGATACCGGGTGCCATGATATAACATGCCGCTCCCACATCAACACACACACTTTTGATGCAGAAATTATCTATTATGACATCTACTATATGTGGGTGCCGATCAACATCTTTAAAGATAGAAGAAATCTCTCATACCTTTCCATTTTTCTTGCTCCTTCATGTTGAGAGCCCTTGTTGTAGCTCACGTCTCACCTTAGGGCTTAATGCTATTAGTTGAGGAAGCGTGATGCTCAAAGACCGATGAGCAAGGTCCTAAATGACTGACCGAATAGTGTTCTTGCCTTGAGTAGATAGGGAAATTTGAGGACAACCACTTACTCCTACGAGATATTTTAGCCTTCTCTATTGGTGGGTCTGTCATCTCAGCATCTGGGGGATCTGAGAAGGACACCTTATTCCTAGGGCGGCTCGGTAGTCCACGGTTTAGAGAGGGGTTTGAGGTGATACAACTTCTCTCCCCAAGGTTGCAGACCTCCACATCAGAATCCTAGGTGCCTGATTCACCTAGGAGATTCACCCTTGGAATATTAGGACATTTGGTGTGATAATGTGCCTTCTGGTGGCACTCGTAGCACACATCATTGGCACGTTCTCTTGGAGGGTGATTGGCTTGATTTCTTATGCCCACCATCTCAAGCCAAATATCATTCAGGGCCTTGGCAAGGTCATTGACTCTGGGTTCTTTAACAGGAGGGGCCTGGGGAGTAGGAAGGAGGGGGGCTCATGGGCGAGGTTGGGGAAATCTTCTAGGTGGAGGGTGAGGATATACACCTTATTGAGGGTAAGAATCTAAGGTAGGACCATACATTTCAGGTGGAGGTGGTGGAAACATCCCTGACGGGGGGTGGGGGTATGCCCTTGAGTTAGACCCCCTAGGTGGTTGTTGCAAAAATTGAGGGGGTTTCCAAGGGACAATTGTCTTCTTTGAAGCAGGGTTGGACTGAACTTTATCAAACTTTCGAACAATCTCTTGTACTTGCACCATGGTCTTTGGATTCTCCCATTTAAGCTTGAGATGGAATTCATCACTTGCTACTACTAAAAGGTAGCCAAGCACATGTTGAGTCATTCCAGCTCAAAATCCAACGTTGTCCTCCTGCATGGCAATTAAATGGTCCAGGAGCACGGCCGCTCAATCCACATATGGGCACACCATCTCACCTTTTGACTACTTTAGGTTTGTCACCTGCAGGTACACATTCTTTGGCTCCTCTTCTTTGTCAAAATACTCGATCATAGCCGATGTCAACCTTGGCCAACTTTGGCGAATGTCTTGGTCCTACTTCTCATACCACACTTGAGCCAAACTCTCTAGAAATGTGGGAAGAACCAAAAACCGGTCTATCTTTAGTAAGAAAATGGAGAGAAACACAATGGCACTTGAAGGCCACAAGATACTCATTTGGATTTTCTTCAACCCAACCACAGAACACAGGAATGTCAACCATGCTTGGAAAAGAGGAGGGGATTGAAGAATACAATAGAGGAGGTAAGAAAATACAAGAATATGTATTGACAATAGAGAGTGGAATTTTAAAATGGAAGTGCGGGGATGAGACTTCTAGAAAGCAAATATAAGCTGGAAATGGAGTATTGGGAGTGGTGCGATGTTCCATATGGGAAGAGTCAATGGTGAAGAAGAGTTTGTAAACAACTTTTATAGCTAACATTATTGCTTAGTCAAATAAGGTTCTCAGCCTTGAATGTATTTGGAGTCTCAACTTTTATAGCTAACATTATTGCTTAGTCAAATAAGGTTCTTGTCCCTCTAAATTGAATGTATTTGGAGTCAAGAAGAGGTACTCTGCCTTGGGTTGTCTCCCAAAAAAGAATGTATTGTCTTTTACTTTGGTTGGTGGTATTGACCACCAAGTTCATAGTAAGGGGGGATGACGAGTGATGGTTTGTCCTTGCTGGTTGCAAGTTGACTAAGAAGTCACTATCGCATGGGAAATGTTGGATAGTTGGACTTGCTCTTTGTAGTATTGCGGTGGAGGGGGGATCGGTCTACTCTTTGCGTGTTGGGTCTCACACTCTTTGCTCTAAAGGGGGGTGTTGGAGATATCATAGTTAAAGAGTGTATTGGTGTGAAGTGTTGGTGTGTAGTACTAGGTGATCTAGTACTAGTCTATGTGTGGGATTCTTGTGTGAGTGCCACATGTCATCATGGGACTTATCCCATATGCACTAGGTGCTAGTATGTGAGTGAGTAGCCTATATAAGGCTTGTACTTCACTTGTCTTGTCATACTTGATGAATGAATGAAAGCCTTTATTCATGTCTTCATTTGAGCATTATTTCCTCACACCCTAACTCTCTCTCTCTATCTCCCTTCACCATGTTTCCAACAAGATGATCTGCAAGCTGAGCACAATGGATAAACGGAATCCCCAAGTGGGGCTTCTTATAGAGAGGAAAATGTGTTAAAGGGGAGAAGGAGGCCTATTTAGGGGTAGCCCTAGGGGCAACAATGGAGTTAAGAGGGCCACAATGCAGGTGATTGGGCAGGACTATATGTATTTTTCTCTTTTGTGAGTATGTTTTGATGTTGACCTCTTTTATCTAATCTATAGCTCAATATGGATGAGGATCTCACTCCCTTGCAAGTAGAGGAGAGACGTACCCTCTTATAGCAATGGTATGTTGGCCTTAAGGAGGTGAAGTTGGCAGTGGTACAGGGGGGACAATTCTTGACTGGTTCTAGACGGATGCCTGCTGGCACACCCACCCAAGGAGGCAGGGTCTATGAGACTCAAAGGATCAAGACCTTCACCTACACTGATTGGAGCTGTAATGGAACCTTGCTCTATTATGCCCATTTTGTTCATTGGGGAACTCATGATACATCCCAATGTCATTATCCTGGGGTGATTCCACAACCCATGTATCAACAAAGGCTGCGATCTAACATTGCCTACACCACCCAATCCTTCCATTCACGATTGGAACAAGGGAATTTAGGGCTCGAAATATTCCATTACCCCTGCCAATACTGGGACATCAACCACTGCCACCACCAAGAATTACTCTCGTGAGTCAAGTATTGGTGGAAGAGCTACCTAGTGATTTGGGAGACCCCAAACCTACCTTTAGTGGGGAAAAAACTATACCTAATATGGTGACAATGTCATGAAAATCCAAATCAGTCCAACATTATAAGCTCATTATAAGTCACTACATTAAACAAGATGGCCAATACATTATGGTCTACTCATGGTCTACCAAACAACACCGATTTCTCAAACAATGGGAGATAGGAACAACTTGACCAAGATATAACCCATTCAATGACATATGTGCCAAGGTCCACACCCAGCCAATGAGTGTCCATATAAGGGGCAATCTAATCAGCCATGTGCATAGGCGTCTAATACACCAGCACCATTATGCACTGGGTATGGTGTGGACCATCTTTTTAAGGATTGCTTGATGACAATGCCATCTAATTCCAGAAGTATTAACTTGTTAAGCATAGAGAGGAAAAGTGTCATTAGTTTCCTTCAATTTAATCATGAAGTTGCAAGCTAAATCTCTTAATAAAGATCTTTGCAAACAAGACAAAAGGGATAAATCTAGCGTGTCATAGCCTAAAGAGGCTACTGAATCGACACGAGTAAACACCTAGGGTGCAACAAAGATTGGGAAGGGACAAAATAAGGTCATCATTCAAGATAGGTTGGATGAAGATACGGCCTCCCTAGCAACATCATCTTTCGATTCTGGTGGTACTTTCTCAAACAATAGCAACAACAAGTACTTGCATGAGGCAAAGTGGGGAACAATAAGGGCCTCATCCCATGTCTAAGCTACAACACCTAAGGGTCACGGTGAATATCCCAACCCATGAGTGGGGAAACAATGTCTCAATGAGGAGCAGAAATTGGTATGCAAGTGCCAAGAGGAATGTGAGCAGAGGCTCAATGCAAGTAAAAGTGCTGATACAATTCATCCAAGACATGAGATAACCACTCGAGCCTCAAAATCCTTACAAATACCTAAAAGGGTAGATGAAGAAGCTGTATCATGCTCTTCAATGAAGGGTACACACTAATGCAACAGATGTTTGAGGAAGACCCTACCTTGCAACAACCGAGGGAGGATGGTAATATATCCTTATATGTCTTAGAAGAGTTTGAATTGATGGGTCATTGTTTGCTTGGGTGTAGCCATTTTTTGTGAGGTTCAGGGACTTTTCTGTATATAGGTATCTTGCATGACCCATAACTTATGCATTGCTCAACGGAATTTGGAAAACTTTGTCTTCAAGTTGTAGTACACATTCCAACTTGAAAATGAGAGCAAGAAATTATGGAATAAGGATTTGGAATGATATCATTAAAGCATTACAAGTGCTATGTTGCATGTGAATCATGCATCCTAGAGACTATAGGATATAGCAATTTATTCAAAGACATCAAAATTTTGTTCGATACATACATGCAACCAAGTAATCATTCAAAAGTACATTGCATGAGCTTCTCCTCAACCCAAGGACACACCTAGAATAGAACATTAGGCATGGGTTAATGAGCCTCCAATTTTGTGCTAAAGTGATGCATACCCATTCGAGGGCATGCTCCATAACTTTTTTTGATTTGTTGAAAACCAAAACGGATTGAAAATTTGGAATCCAAACTAATGGGACTACTGCACGGTTTCTTAAAACATTGATAGTTCTTGGTATTGGTATCTAGATTCATCCTAAAATGAAAGAAGTTAAAAAAGAGCAATTTGTGCATGTGCAAAGATCTTTTAATAAATCCAACACTATTTACAATTTTGAATTATTTCTTTTTCCATGCACTTGCTTGCTATATGGCTCACAAGCATGCCAAAAGTCATTGCATTTCATAATACATAGCATCAAACCCGATAGCTTACCCTTTGTTCTATTTGTATTTTGAAGCATTTTAGGCCACATTGCACTTGTTTGGGATATCGAATTCTACTAACGTGTATCGTCAGAGGGGGGGAAATCGATGGCTGAAAATTTTGCTACCCCCATGAATTTCGAATTTTCACACCTCCGACCCATAAAATCTTGGAAGGTTAAGTACCTGTAACCTAGCCCCACCCTGCAAATGCCCTACAACTCACACCCATCGTGACGTGACCTTGCATAGACTTTGGTTTGCCATTGTCTTCTTTCGACGAGTAGCTTGTCTTCTACTCTTTGCTTACCTCACTAGCTATGTTTTTTGGGTTTATTGTAGACTAATTGTGGCCATGGAATCAATGGAAACATGAATCTTGCTCACCATGGATTGCAAGAGAAGCAGACAGAGGCTATGAGACAGGAAAGATGAAAAGTCAGGTCAAAGCACAAGGAACAAAGTGCGGGTCAAGGAAAGTCCTAGCACGGTTAAAAATGGCAATGGAAGACACTTTTGCAACATCTGTGAAGAAAGAATACTTCTTGCAAAGTAGCAGCAAGTAGTGGTTGAAGATGTACACATTCAATCATTGCCATCGGAGCGAAGAACACGAGCTATGGTGTTAGGATTGGTCGGGGCATTCGAGGCAACAACATTAGGCCATTCAAGTGATTACTAGTCTCGAGTCTCTAGTCTTCACAAGCTTTACCCTACACCCTAAAGTTGGTAGAGTAACAACAGTCCTACCAACACCTCGGGAGATGCACACCCAAGAGGCAATGCTCCCTAACCTAAGCAATGGCCTATAGAAAGTGAAAGGGGTGCACAACTTAGATCAAATAGCTGCAAAGAGGGCAACATTAGCTTTGTTGGTGTTCCCTGAAACAAAGGAGAAAAGTCTTGGGCACACAATGTAAAATATGTTGTCAATCAGAAGGATGAACATGGCTGCACCAATTGAACGTAGAGCAGAAGCAATGCATGATCATCCTGATCCGAGAAGTCTATGGGCTTCAATGGAACACAAGAAAAGGAGAGACAGCCTAAGTGCAGAAGCCATTGCTATAGTGATAACTTTTTGGCATGAAAATACGAGTTTCTCCAAATCGAAAGGACATTTATAAAAAGCGAACAGGATGCAAGGTGTTTGAGGAGCACGTCATACACATGCTATATACAATGCAGGTCAGTGGTGCCTAAACCAGCCCAGTGGTTATTTGTGATTAAGCTTTGGGATAGTTTACTTGTTTCATATCTTAAACCAGGCTTAACCTAAATGTGATTGTCCTAAACCAACCCGGTAGTTGGAATATGATGCAACGGCAGGCTAGCTTAGCTCAATCACCAGTTAAGTGATTGTCTTGAACCAGTGTGGTTGAACAGACAGTGGCATGGTTGAGTAGAAATTAATAGCAATATATTTCATAGTAGAATAGCAATATATTATTATTTTACTAAACCATCCTGGTGGTTGGAACATTATGGAACCATAACTGCTTCAACTCAATCACTAGTTATGTGATTGTCGTGAACCAACGTGGTTAAACGAGGGTTAAATAAACATTAGTTATTGACCAGCCTGGTGGTTGAAATTATTGTGTTCCTTACTACTTCAATTTATTAAATTTAATTTCCTGATATTCGGTTCATATACCACTATTTCTAGACCGGGATGGCTTGGACTTAATGTGATTGTCCTAAACCAGCCTGGTGCTGGTTCAAGACAAATGGTTCATGACAAACAGTAAACAATAAATGACATAAATTGTGGTTGAAATTGTGAAATTCAGAAATGAAAAAAAAAATATCATTAGGGGAGAAATGGGGTCTCAAAAGGGCCTTAAATTAGTGTTTCCTAATTTCAAGGGATTAGAGAGGGATTTGAGGTGTACCAATGAGAGTGCTCCTTTGTGTGGGGCAATGGTATATTGAGGTGGAGGGATGGCAGGCATGCAGAGATCCCCTATTGGCTATTCCATGCTTGACAACCCTCCCATGTGAACCCACCCCAGATCATCCCCAAATCTCATTTAGGTCTTTGTGGGCCCTTATGGGCAAATTTCTCTTCTCCTTAGGTGTGTTGCAAGTCTGCCCCCTCTTTCTCTACTCCTTTGCTTTGGTCCAACTACCCTATCCCTCCATTGTGGGACCTTTTGGACGAGTTTCTTTTCTCCTCTAGCCTACAGCAGATCTACCCCCTTTCTTTGCTCCTCTGCTCTGGTCCAATTGCCTTCTCCATCCATTGTGGGACCTTTTGGATGAACTTCTTTTGTCCTCTAGCCTATTGCAGGCCTGCCCCCTCTCTCTCTTCTCCTTTGCTCTAGTCCAGCTGCTCTCTCCCTCCATTTTTCAAAATTTGGGTTGGTAGCACCTCCTAGAGTCGGTCTTCTCTCTCCTTCTCTCTCGGGGGGCTCACTATGTATAAACCCTCTATATCACGTGCATTCAAGGCCTATTTGTAAAATCCTTATATGTAACTTTTCCATTAATAAAATGTACCCCTTTTGTATACAAATTTGTAAATTTTTTCCAAAATCGTCTTAAAAGCTACCTTATGTAAATTAATTTCTCTAAAATTTAGATATTAAAAATATCCTTCTATTGAACTCACGTGATAGGGTTACATATGATGGCTAACCCTCTCGAGCCTGCTCTTCTTAGTATTTCTGTGCCTCCTCTTGCTCTATCCCCTCATGCTTTACCTTCGCATTCTCTTTCCTCTCTTGATCTGCCCTCTCTTGCTCTATGGCCTCTTGCTTAGCCACCTTATCCTACAGGTTCTCTTTCCCTTTTGCATGCGCTTCTCCTTCTGGTACAAGTGCTCTTTTCCCTCCTATAGGCACTTTTTCTTCTGCTACAATAACTCTTGGCCCTCCTATAGGCGCTTTTACCCTCTTGCTTTTTCCTCTTGTATAGGATATAATTGCTATTTCCTCTCCTACAGCTATTTTTTTCCCAACAAGCATGGTCTGGAACACAGTGACACAAGGTGGCAATGCTGTGAACTCCAGTGTGTTCTGGAGGCATGGTTAGGAAGAAAGTGGCACAAGCTGGCAATATTTTGAGCTCCAGTGTGCTGTAGGGGCATGGTTAGTAGGAACAAAGTGACCAAAGTGACCAAAGCTGGCAATATTGTGAGCTCTAGTGTGTTCTAGAACACAAAAAATGCATTGGATGACTTGAACTTATAGTTTGAGTAACTAGATAGCCATGGAAGGTTTTGCCAAGGGTCCACATAAGCTTCCCGAGAGGAAGGATGTATTTCTATGTACCTTCCTTGCCTATCTTCTTTACAAGAGCCTATTTTAACATAGGAGTGGGAAGTAGTGGAATCTTTGATATAACTGACAATGGGTTGTCTGTAAGTTAAATATGTAGGAATACCTTTTAGTCATGGAAAACAAAATGTATAATCCTTCAACTTTACTTGAAATGGTGAAATAGTAGGCAAGAATCTAGAGAAATGCATGAAAAATGTCCATTTTATCCCTCGTGCAACATCAAACAATGTGTTTGACTAGTACATGGGCATTAATTTGGAATTTGCATAGGTTTTCTTCATGACTTGGAGGACATTAAAAACATTGATGAATTTTCTTTTGATGCTTTTATTATGTGGTTTTGTGTCCAAAGTTTTTAGGTAAAATGTCTAAAGTTTTCATGCCTAAAGTTCACAGTTTATATCTATTTTCCTCGCTTGCATCATTAAAGGAGACAATGCTATGATGGTAAGCATCCTATGTATTGATTTAATTTTTATGGTCTTTTAATGTAATGTGCTTTGTTAGGTCTGCTAATGTAATGGTTGTTGAATTAATGCAGGAGGCATTTGAGATCACTCATTGGTGCACTATATTAGTCAAGCAGGAGAATACATTGTGGTCCCTGTCCAAACACTCTTCTACCAGTTTATTGACAGCAGGCAGCAAAAAGAAATAACCATAACTTTCTTACCTAAAATCGAAATATAGTGATCCAACCAGTCAAAATAACTGGTGCATATGCTTCAAACAAGCCCACGTGGACCCTTTTCATCAATCATGACCATAACATTGATTTGTGATGCATCTTTGATAACTTTTGCATATCAACTCAAAACCTAGCAATCAAGTAGTCAAAACGATCAGAAAGAACGTTTTGTGAATGATAGTGTTACTAGATTGACAAAAAACATATTGCTTTCTCCTCACAATCATGCTAGAGCATAGCTAGGCTCTGATACCATGTTGAGAGGAAGAGGAAGAGGAGAGAGATGGGGACACAAGAGTTGTGTTGAGAGGAAGAGAAAGAGGAGAGAGACCAACACAAGAGTTGCTCCCAAGAAAGTGATGCTATTCATAGATCATAGGCATAAATATAGTTGAGGACTAGGCAGAGTTAGGGCAAGCTATATATAGCTCTAACAGAAATTTTGAATGTGTTTTTAATTCAATATAAGGCAATGTCGCTTTGAATTGTAGAGTATTGAATACACCACCTCCAAGTTTGTTGTGTAGAGGTGAACCTTTTATATGCAAACTTGTCTCTTTTCCTTCATTTGTATCCAAAGTAATTACAAATTTATGACCCCCTCAACTTGTGACTAATTTTTGAAGGTCTTCTACATTGATGTTGAACATTCGGGGAAAAATAGGGCTACTCATGCTATCGATTTTGAACTAAAAAAATTTGCAATCGGAGTAATAATGCAAAAGTTATAGCTATTTTACTATTCTCTTCATATTCCATGCAATGAAGTTCTACTACTTGTATATATATTTTTGGAAAATTAATTTAGGAAAATTTTATGAATATTCCAAGTCAAAAAATTACTCTCGACCAAGTTTGGTCATTTTGGTGACCATTTTCGGCAAATAAAGGAGGAATTTGACCATGGTGCAAAAAGTAGAGTTGGTCAGGACATCATGGGGTGTCCAAAAATGCCAAACCCCACCATGACACGAATTAGGCCATTTGGACACCCCCGTCATGGCACGAATTTGGCCATTTGGTGTCCAAATAGCCAAATTCATGCCATGGCAGGGTTTGGCATTTTTGGACACCCCATGATGTGTTGACCAACTTTGCCTTCTGCACCATTGTCAAATTCCTCCTACGTTTGCCAAAAATGGACATTGAAATGGCCGAAGTCATCAAAATCCTCCATCTACCGCTTGAAAATCTATATTTCTTCATAGAAAATCATGAAATGCATCAATTCTTTACAAGGTGATATAGTAGCCAACCTAAAAATTAAAATAGAAGATAGATGGACATAGCCAACCTCCATGACCAAGAAAACATAGAAAATGAAATTTTTAGATTCCTCTTCAAAATATATATTTTCTCATGTAATGCAACAAATTATTTCAAGGTGATTTAGTGATATGAAATCAAATATTACATTGGCATAGCCAACCTAAAAGATGTCTCCAAAGGCAAGATAAATAGAGAAAATGAAAATTTACAAGGTGATGTAGTGGAAGATCAAAGTCTATTGGATTAAATAACAAATTACACTGACATAGCCAACCTACAAGGTTCCTCCAAAGTGCAAGAAATTATATAGAAAATATATTGCCTAAGGGTCTCGTGCTCCAAGGCACATAAGTTGTCATATTGACCAACTGTCATTTGCTACGTTACTTTGTAAATATTTTCTTTTCCATGTTTATCTATGTTGAAGTTGATGCATCTATAAAGACACATGGATTCCAAATAGGTTTATGAAGGAATTTAACAATTTGGGCCATTCCAATTTCAATTTTTGGCAAATGTTAAAGGAATTTGACTGTAGCACAAAAGACAAAGTTGGTCGGGACGTCATGGGGTGTCCAAAAATGCAAAAACCCACCACGCTACATATTCAGCCATTTGAAGGGTGTCCAAATGGCCAAATTCGCACCATGGTGGGTTGTTACATTTTTTGACACCCCATGATGTCCCAACCAACTTTGCCTTCTTCGCCGCAGTCAAATTCCTCCTACATTTGCCAAAAATGGGCATTGAAATGGCCAAAGTTGTCAAATTTCTTCATCTACCCCTTCAAAATCTATATTTCAAAGTGAAAGCAAGATGGCTCCCCATCCTACTACTCCCTACTGCCCTCCATCCAACACCTCTCTCCCCTCCCTCCTAGCCCTTCCCTTCCCCTCCCTCCTCCTCTCCTTGCTAGCCCCTCCTCTCGAGCTGCTGCCCCCTCACCCATTTCCTCTCTTGCTCCCTTCCCTCCCTCTCCCACTGCCCTCCCCCGCGTTGCCTCTCCCACTACCCTCCCTCCCTCTCCTACTGCCTACCTCTCCCTCCCTACCCCCCGCTACCTCTTCCTCCCTACCCCTCGCTACATCTCCCTCCCTTACCCCGCTACCTCTCCCTCCCTACCCACTGCTTCCCCCCTCTCATCCCCCCGTCGCCCCTCCCTCCTTACCCCCTGCTCCCCCTACCCACCCTTCCCTCCCTACCCCATTGCCCTCTCCCCTCCTCTCCCTAACCCCCATTGCCTCTCCTTCCTATCCCCCTGCTCCTACCTCTCACTCCCCCTTCCCCGCCTCCCTTCCCCCCTCCCTCCATCACTCTGCCCTTTCTCAGCCTCTACCTCACCACCTCCATCCTTCCCTCCCCCTCCCCTCCTTCCCTCCCCCACTCCTCCTTCCCTACCCTACCCCCCGCTTGTCTGGCCCCCCCTGCCACCCTCCCCCCCCCTCTTCAACCCCTCTAGGAAGAAGAGAGAGATTTTCTCTCTCTTGCAGCAGGTTGTCAGACAGATAGCATTTTCGTGTTCGTGTCGGCCACTCCACCTCGATTGATGAATGGATTCCCATTCAGCCACCAATCCTCGATCGCTTCCACCGGTCACAAAAATAGTTACCTTTTCCAAAGACGAGCTTCAACAACTCAAGATAGATTTAGAGCATGAGTATGCCACCTCACTCTTTGCTTGCATCCACGGTTCCCACCCCTCTAGGCTACAGGTTAGGGATGGATGCTTTCGGTTTTACTTGGAGACCTTGTAGGGCACCTCACCAATGTTCGTCTACTTGGATGAGGGTTCTTCCAGGTGGTCTTTGATTCTCCCGAGTCAGCAGGTTCAGTACTCAGGGCTAGTCCTTTGGCATTGAACTCCAGGAGGATCTCTTTTACACCCTTCACTTTGGGTTTCGATACAATAGAGGAGGATAGCAAGGTTACCTCACTTTTTATCAAATTCCTTGGCCTTCTTCAAGTCTACTAGTGATTCTTACCTTCCATAGGTGCCACTTTTGGGTTGATCATAGAGATCCCCCCCTCCCTTGCATGCCCTCTTTAGCGGCAAAGGCTGTCAGATCGGATGGGGTGCCACGAGTTAGGATCATCTTCTACATATGATCACATTATGCTTCAACAACCAGATGGTTCTTTTTTTCGATAGAGAGTCGAGGTTACTAGGAGATAGGATCAGTGTAGGATTTGTAGGACCCTTGGGCACTTCACCAGGGATTGCCAAGGAAGAAGAAAAGGCCCAAACGGTTTATTTTGCCTTCTCGTCCTACTTCTACACGTGCTACCAAAGCCCCCCCTTCTCACCCAGGACCTTTGGGACTAGGCCCTAGACCTAGACCCTCTTCTTTAGCGCACATAGTACAATCAGTACCCTGTTGGATGCCTGTGAGGGTTGCTGACACTCCGCCACCTCTATGAGGCACCTTGGACCATTCTCAGTTATAGGTAGGTGATATTCCTACATTTACAAGTGTAGATGTGGTTGCCTCAGTCCCCTCACCTGCTCATCAGGAGGGGCAATCCCTTTGTTCAAGTCCTATCACTGATGTTCCTGATCATCCCTTCCCTCTGTTAGTCACACTTCACCTCTTAATAGAGGTTAGGGGTTTTTTTTCTCCTTCTCCCTCGGGTGCAGGGATTCTTCATACTCTTATGCCAGTTCCCTCCTACAGGAACTCTTTTGTACTATTGGCAGAGTTTGAGACAGAGGAGGAGTTTGTACCTTCTACCCTAGGGGAGCCGATTATTGGAATTGTGTTGCACAGGGTTTCCCCCTCTACTAGAGTGGGTTTTATTTCACCAATTGATTTTCCTCTGCTTGACAGGAGGACTCTTTCATAGGAGAGGGTTTCCTCCACCACCAAGTCAGGTAGGGGCTTTCACCCGGCCTCCTCCTTCCATCGATGAGGATCGTTATAGTTGGAATGTTCAGGGCCTAGATGGTATACCTCATCATTGCCGTAGGTAGCTGATTCGTAACCAACTCCATCCAGGTGTTTCAAGTGGCCCCATTGATATCCTTATGCTCCAAGATCATAAGCTAGATGGTAGAGATTGTGCCAAGGCAGGTAAGCTTCTTTATGGCCATACTTTTTGGTCACCTGCCTTGGGCACTAGGGGAGGCATTTGCATTTCTATCTCTTTTTCGAAGCTCCCGTTAGTCATTGGACACAGAGTCATAGTCCCCTCTAGAGCACAGTGGTTTATTTTGACGATTGGTGGGTGTAAGGTTGGCTTTCATAACCTTTATGCACCCAACTTGAGAGGGGATCGTGTCCTCCTTTGGAAGGAGTTGCTCTCTTGGTCACATATTGCAGATTCTTGGATTATTGGGGGCGATTATTGGAGTTGAGATGCCTTCAGACAAAAGAGGGGGTAGGGAAGGTGGCATTCACTCCCTTGAGAGAGCAGCATGGGATGCCTTTCCTTTTTTGTTCAGTGGTAGAGATGTTTGGTATGATGATGCTTTTCACACTCAGCCATAGTCTCTTCTATTTTCTTGGTCAAATAGGAGAGTAAGGATGAAGAAACCTCTAGACTATGGAGTGCAAAAGCTATAAGGGTTTATTTGGATGTGGTCTAGAACAAACAAATCTAGATGTGAAAAAGTAATCATGAAACATTTTAGGACATAGAGTGAGCACAAAGTCTCCAAAATCAACCCAGGTGCCCATGCTGAGTCATTGTTGGGAGATGCATTACCATTTCACTTTCAATGTGTAGAGTAGAACACCCCCTTGCAAGGATTACCCTAGAACTAGGACTATATGAACAACTATCAAGTATTCCACCCTAGATATTTAGGGCTTAAATTTGGATTATAACTTTTGGAACCATATCATCCCAATCCATGTTTGGTTGTACCTGATAGGAATTAGTATGTTTTGTGACTACTTTGATTTGGGATCCCTATAACTCATATTCCTCAAGGGTCTACTCCTAGGAGTTGGATTGCACAATAGGGCTAGCTATGCTACTCCACAAAGCACTAGATTGGGGCTAGTATCATGATTCTAGATGCCTTCTATGTAGAGGAGGGCCTCAAAGAGGCAGTACTATGGATTTGGGT
Source organism: Dipteris shenzhenensis (assembly GCF_047967505.1). NCBI lineage: Eukaryota > Viridiplantae > Streptophyta > Polypodiopsida > Gleicheniales > Dipteridaceae > Dipteris > Dipteris shenzhenensis. The sequence goes on from NC_141614.1 coordinate 43,341,668, forward strand.
TTCTCACCTGTAGGGTGGGCAGTCGTCCCCGTCAGATGTGGATGTAGCCCTCAATGATAGTAGCAACTTTTGTCATTCTATTGCTAGTATCAAGAGAGATGAGATTCGTAGGCAAGAGATTGCCATTCGATAGTAGCTGGTAGCTCTTCAGAGAGAAGAGCAAAAATGGCCTATAGATTCTTGGATTCAGGAGTGCCTTGCTGTAGCAAGGCTCATTAGCAGACACTTTTAGATCAAAGAGTAGAGTATGCCTTTTGCGCCAGAGAGTCTTTCTAGACGCAAATCAGAGGTAGAGTCAACAAGCAGTTCTTCTCTACTCTCGGCCCTAGACATAGTAGAGAGAGTGTTTTGCAGCTTGTTGACTCAAACAAAATACTTCAAAACATTCAGATGTCATCATGCAGATTGCTTCAAATTACTATGCCTCCCTTCTGACTACAGATCCTGATTCACAAGCCAGAGATGATGCTAGATAGGTTATTTGGCAACATATTCCTATGTTGGTGGATAGAGGTATGAGAGTCTCACTTGATGCATGCTTCATGAACATAGAGTTCAGGACCGCTCTTACTGCCCTTCGTAAGGATAGTTTTCCAGGGTCATATGAACTTACACCTTCTTTTTTTCTTTTTTTTTGGGATCAGATTGGGGATTACATCACCTCAGCCCTACAGGGCATTTGGGACTCAAGTGAGATGCGGGACTCACTCTCGGAGGGCCTCATTCATCTAATCCCAAAAGGAGGTTGCAAAAATTTAGTGTCTTAGTAGAGACCCGATCACTTTATTGGGCACTTTGTATAAGATCTTGGCAAAAGCCATCAACCTGCGATTGTACCCCCCATCCTGCCAGATCTTATACATGACACATAGACAGGCTTTGTCCATTTTGGGAGGCTTCTAAGTGGGCTATGCATGAGGGCCATATGCTGGCAATTCTACTCTTGGATTTCAAAAAAGCATATGACAGGGTAGATTGGGGTTTTCTAGGGGGAACCCTTCTTCACTTTGGATTTTCAAATTTGTGGATTAGAGGGGTTTTTGCTCTTTATAGGTCAGCCCATAGCCAGGTACTCATTGGTGGAGTCAAGGGAGACAGGTTTCAGATATCCAGATCAGTACGACAAGGATGCCCTCTAGCCCCCTTTCTATTCTTATTTATGGCTGAAGCTATGAGCCTTTATATTAGAGCTCAAGCTGATATTTTTGGGCTGAGACTTCCATTGAGACAGCAAGAGGAGTTGTTGGACACTGAGCTGGAAGATGACACGGCTATTTTTCTGGATGCCACTCCACAGACACTCACCTCTTTCAGGATAGCCTTGGATTTATTTTGAATTACAGCAGGGGCTCACATTAACTGGAACAAATCCAATGGTTTTTGGATTAGTGATGAGGACACTCCAAATTGGGGTGTGATATTGGCTTTACTTGGATTCACAAGGATATCTCCGTCAGGTATCTTGGATGCCAGGTTGGGGTGGGCATTTCTCTAGCATAGCAGTTTGCTCCCGTGTTGGAGAGTATCAGGAGGAAACTCCTATTTTGGAGTTCGGCCAGACTTGACCTTTTGCATCCAGAGTGGTGGTTGTAAACCAGGTACTGTTGACTACAACCTGGTACATTTGCTCTTCTTGGTGCCGATCTATAAGCAGTATCAATTAGCTCAAGAGATCTATCAAGAATTTTTTGTGGAGTGGATTAGACGACACTTCAAATGTGATAGCCAAGGTGGCTTTGGAGACTCTTATTCTACCTAGTCAGGAAGGGGGTCTCAATATTATTGATCCAAACTTGCAGTGTAGAGCCTTGCTCTGCAAGATGGTGGTCAAAGGTTTGATGCTTGGTCAGGAGCAATGGAAGGATTTTTTCTTATGCAGTATACAGACATGCACACGTTCTCAGGGAGGAGATTAGATGGACAGCCCTAAATGGATCTTTACATCAGCCCGTCTCAGATCTCCTACCTCCCCTCTCATGGCTGCCATTCTGAAAGCTTGGGGCAGCTTTAGAAGTACTCTTGAAGAGTTCCACCCTCCTCTCGTGAAGAAATTGACAGGCAGCCCATCATGTGGAATGATTGAGCATGGCAGATCACTAGGCATGTCACACTATATGCAGTGGTCTAGATGGGAGTTGGGACTGCATCCACGGTGGGTGCTTGGAAAGATTTTAGGATGCTTATAGAGGATCAGAGAGCTCATTCCATTAGTCACCTTAGAGGAAGTGCAGCCAGGATGCAGCAGATAGATGCAGCCATACTAGTGGAGGGGATGGATACAGACCATTTGCCTATTTCAGAGTCCACTTGGTTGGGGGCTTTTTCGAGGATAGGTATCCCTCTGCAGGTTATAGCCTTGCGGGATGCACATGAGAATACCCTTGTCATTCAAGTTCATGCAGGAGATAGACTACACAGATCTACAGAGGACATTCTTTTGGAGGCTCCTTTTTAGCCTGTCACGATTGCAAGATACATGGAGATGGGTAGAGACTCACAGTGGTATCTTGATCCAAATCCCGTTCTCTTGGCTATTGGAGCTTGGAGGCTTTGGTTGTATGAAGTCTCCCCTATTAGATCCTTGCAGTGGGATCCAAGGGAATGGGAGTGGATAGATGCAGGGCACTGAGAGAAGATAATCCCCTTCTTTCGTTACACGGTCAGAAATGCTAGGAGATTCTAGATTAGAATTTTGGGTGTATTTTATGAAAAAGAAAAGTGAAGTGTTTGGGCATTTCAAAGCTTTTAAAGCTATAGTTGAAAAAGAAACAGGCCTGCAAATAAAATGCTTAAGGTCACATGGAGGGGGAGAGTACCTCTCAAATGAGTTTGCAAGGTTCCTGCAGGAGCATGGCATAAAGAAGCAATATTCATGCAGTCATACCCCACAGTAAAATGGACTTGTAGAAAGGAAAAACAGGCATATTGGAGAGGTATCTCAGGCCATGCTAAATGAAAAAGACCTACCAGATTATTATTGGGTTGAAGCAGTTGCTACAGTAGTTTCTCGGGGGGGTCACTATGTATAAACCCTCTATATCACGTGCGTTCAAGGCCTATATTTAAAATCCCTTATCTGTAAAAGATTTTGTTAATAAAATGTACCCCTTTTCTATACAAATCTGTAAATTTTTCCCAAAACTATTTTAAATAGTCCCTTATGTATATTTATTTCTGTAAATTTTAGAAATAAAAAATATCCTTCTGTTGAACTCACGTGATAGGGTTACATATGATGAGTGACCCCCCCGAGAGTAGTTTACATAATGAACAGGACTCCCACTGTAGCAATACATGGCATGACGCCAGAGGAGATGTATACTAGTAGGAAACCAGATATTTCTCATTTGAAATTTTTGGTTGCATTGACTATGTTCATGTGCCAGATGAGTTGAGGTCCAAGTAGGATCCAAAAGCTAAGAAGTGCATCTTTATTGGTTATTCTCTGTAGTAGAAAGGGTATATATGCTATAACCCTTCCACTCGTAAGTTTATAGTGAGCAGAGATGTTGTTTTTGATGAGATGAGCAGCTGGTATAAACCAGTAAATGTGATTGATGATGTAGATGCACAAAATGGTAATATGCATAGCATTCACAGCAGGAATCACAAAATACTAGTGGACCTACAGTGTCCTCTAGCAATGGTTCACATACTTCACCGTGGATAGGCATATTGAGATCAGCAGAATCTCCTCAAAGCAATGCAAATAGTGGTATGCATGTATCACGAAAAGGAAAAGAGAAGGTAGATCAGCCCATGTTTGATGTGAATGCAGGTCACTCTTATGTGGATGGTGAATCCAGTGGCTCAAAATAGAGCATTGATGATGAGTTGGGTATTGGTTCTGTTGTTACACCTGGAGTAAGGAAGACCAGAGATGTTTTGAGAGCACCTGGAAGTGAGCCTATTTTGCGTAGGTCTACTAGAGCTAGGTATCCTATGGATAGGCTGGAATATGATGGATTTATAGCCATTCATTATGCCTATATGGTCAAAGTGATACAGGAACCAAAACCCACTTGTTTTGAGCAAGCCATGGGAAAAGAAAAATGGGAGAAAGCCATGGATGAAGAAATGGATGCCTTGGAAGAAAACGCTACATGGGAACTGGTACCTTTGCCTAAAGACAAGAATGCAATTGGCTGTAAGTGGGTTTATAAGGTGAAGCACAATGCAGATGGTTCTATGAACAGATACCAGGCAAGATTAGTTGTCAAAGGGTATGCACAGACGTATGGCATTGATTATGAAGAAACATTTAGTCCGGTTGCAAGGATGGCAACTGTAGGAGCAGTCATTGCTATGGCTACATCAAAGGGATAATCTTTACATCAGATGGATGTAAAGAATGCCTTCTTGCATGGTGATTTGCAAGAAGAGGTCTTTATGGAGCAGCCATCAGGATATGTTCATGCTGTTCATCCTGAGTTTGTTTGTAGGTTGAAGAAAGCCTTGTATGGCTTGAAGCAAGCACATAGAGCATGGTCTGACAAGATAGGACAGTATCTTGTCACTATTGGCTTTCAAATTTCCAAGGCAGATTTTTCACTTTATGTGAGAAAAACAGAGAAAGGTATTATGTTGCTTGTCATTTATGTTGATGATTTGATCATCACAGGTGATAGTGATGAAGATAACCTTCATGTGAAAATGCTATTGAAGTAGAAGTTTGAGATGAAGGATTTGGGAGAGCTGTGCTACTTCTTGGGCATTGAGGTGATTCGATCACCAAGTGAGACATGGCTCTTGCAAAGGCAGTATGGATTGGACATGCTGTCCAAATATGGGATGATAGGATGTAAGCCTATTTTAGTTCCTTTGGAGCAGAATGTGAAGCTAAGCGCAGATGCAGGTGAGCTTTTGGAAGACCCTACTATGTACAGACGCATAGTAGGAAGTTTGATTTATATGACTATTACCAGGTGAGATTTGAGCTATGCTGTTGGATTGGTAAGTTAGTTTATGCAGGCTCCTAGGAAACCGCATTTGGATGCAGCTAGATGCATACTCAGGTATGTGAAGTCCACATTGCAGTATGGACTATTTTATGAGGCTGGATTTCAGATACAGTTGCATAGATACACTGATGCTAATTGGGCTGGTAGTATTTCTAATAGACGATCTACCAATGGATATGTGTTCTATTTTGGGAGTGCTGCAGTCACTTGGAGCAGCAAGAAACATCAATGGCTGCATGTGAGGTAGCTTGGTTGCATAAGCTACTTTATGATATGCATCAGTCTACAGATGGGCCAGTTGTCATTTATTGTGACAGCATGAGCATCCTTTGGAAGTGCTCTTAGATGCTGAGGGTATGGCACACGAGATCTGTGGTCTGTACAAAAGAGGGCCCTTTCTCCTTGTCTTCTTGCCTTTGCGTCCTCGTATCTTGTTACCCATCTTTTCATCACATCACTATTAAGCATGCAATAAAGGTTGATATTATTAAGCAACTCTGTGTCTATTACTTTGCTCCGTCCTTTCCCTTGAGGCACAATAGAGGTCATCCTTAGGTCTTCATCATCTCTCCATAGTCGTGGGAGAGAGCTATCCACATCAACAAGAAACTTAGAATATATACAAGTGACTCTTGTACCAACCAACCCTCAGCCATGCTACCTTCAGGCCTTGCATTTTGTCTCATGAAACCCTTCAAGGTCTTCATGAAGTACTCGAGGAAGAACAACCATCGTGCATGTACAGTACCGCATATAGCAATCTCATCCACCAAATGCACTATGAGATGTAGTTGGCTTGTGAGAATAGAATGTGGAAATGTCTCCTCCACTAAACAAACCACCTCCACTAACATAACTTAAGCATTCTCAAGCATGGTGGGATCTATTTCCTTTGAGCTCACATACCTAGAAAGCAAAAAGTACACCATATTAGCAATATAGAAACCTTGCATGGAGCATTGATACACTTCACATTTTGTATCCTATAAAGTACCTCACAAGCTCGCCCATCTTGTAAATACAATCCTTCAATCCTTCGATGCACTACGAGAAATGCTAGTAGGTAGTATGAACTGAACACATGAGGAATGGTTGATTAGTTGCTTCTAATTCACTCACAAATTTGGAAGGAAAAATATATTATGCACATAAAATACTTACTTGGAGCATCTTGTGCCAATCATGAGATTTCAAGCCATATAATTTCTCTACACCTCTTTTCTTGCTCTTTGTGAAGGCCCCCTTTAAACACCTCATGCATCTAGTGGGAGTACGAATTGTAGTGATAGCTCATTTCACCGCCACCATCTCTAGCTTTGATAACCTCCACGGTGCACGAGGTAAAAAGACACACCCATTTGGCCTCTCTAGCTTCATGCATCCTCCCTGTGGTGCGTAGATCCTCCCTTATGCCTGCAAAATCTCGTGTCCCATTTAGATGTTCCCAAACGGTAGACGCCACATTCTTGAAGATATGCATGGGATCAAGCAGTGATTGATCTTGAGGTGGGACCAATATGGTAGTCGATAAAAGATGGAGTATCTAAACAAAAGCTGGTGTTAGCATGCAATATTTATTTCCATTAAATATAGCACATAATAGTCACAAACCCTTACCGACTCATGCCAAGTGGTAGAGGATCATGGAACTGTCCCAAATTCTCATCCAATCTCCTGCAGTGAGTGACTACGGGGGGACTTCATTTCAAGGGGCAACATATCTAGGATGGTCAATGTAAAAGTCGGGCACATCTATTTGTGCATTTACAGACCCGCGTCTGTATAACAGACAGACATGCCTATAGACATGCCGATAGACACGCTTTTAGACGGTCTGTAGAAATTTAAAAAAAACAAAAAGATGCGTACATACACGTGCTTATAGATGCTCTACAGAATCTTTTTTTTAAATAAAAGCAAAACTTTGTGTGGTTGAACAGAATGTTGTGTATGTTGTGTATGCTATGTCGTTACAAGAATCCCATTTCCACATTGTGCAATTCAATTCTTACAGCCAACCAATTGCATTTTAATCAGCACGATTCCAAGCACGTCTATAGCCAACAATTACAACTCCGAATAAAACATTACAACTCCAAAGTGTTTAGTTCACAAGGCATTCATTGATAGAACATTGCACAAGGAAATTAGAAGCTGAAAAAATAAAAGGAGTGTATAGAGAGTGTATATGAATTCATAGCCCAAAAAGTGCTTGTATGTATGTATAGCATGAAGCCAAGCCACGTCATGTGGTTTCAAGTACAAAAAATAAGAGGAGTGTATATACAAGAGAGGCACGAAGCCAAGCCAATGGCTTCAAGTACAAAAAAGAGTAGCTAGCACTACTTTTACGACTAATCTAAGTTCTCCGCATCCTTGCTCCCTTCTTCGCTCCCTTCTTCCTTCTGATCAACCCTAGGGCCCCGTAAACGAGGGACAACATGTATCAATGTATGAAAAATCAAATCTTTATTTACAATATTGACATTATTTAATTACTTTTAAATACCAGGGGGCGCTCCAATAGCCCAGATATACTACTCCTTAGTAATCAACCCATCATCATAGAAGTACCTCCATGTATCTCCTTTGTAATGGTGGCGGTGGTAGGTTGTCTTGATAGGAGTAGGGTACCTACCCACGATATCGAGCTGCAAGATGACACAATTTGCAGAGGCGTTAGTGAAAAGAAACAACCTCCTAATAAACCACATAAACACAATATAATTTGAGATCGATACTTACAAATTGGGCCTCCCATGATTCAATACCCCTCACTCCAAAATGCACGTTTCCATATTGCTCCATGTGGATCCTTCGTGCCTCCATGTGCTACAGACTGGGGTCCGCCTTCGTTGCCTTCATTGCTTTCTTCCACTCATGCTTGTGAGTGGTGTGGGGTTGCCCCCTTGATGGTTGACCTCCCTCTCTCCTAGCAATCTCAGCTAGTAACTACCTCTTAAGTGAAGATCTTTTATTGGCAAGTATCATAACAATCTTTGACTTGGCCCATTTATCTTTGAACTGAACATTGGGGGGATTGGAATTCTTAGAGTTTTTAATAGTGAGGGTCTCATCAGCCAACTTTTCTAGCTTGTCTTTGTAGTGAATAAAGTAATCTCTGTAGTTGTTAGCAATTACAAAGTGGATGAAGGCCATGATGTCCTTCCCGTGTGCATTCATCAAGATGCCTCCTCTTTGAGTGATGTCATAGAAGACCATACCATCACCCTCTGGCATGTCTACATCATCTAAATCATCCCCGCCTCCACCATTACCCCTCCCAATGCACTGTGCCATGCATCCCCCACTGTTCTCCTTGCTACTACGCCTGCTGCCCTATCGTGTCGAGCTAGTATGCTAGCCACTCATAGCTAGAGAAGTGGACTCTTGACTGCATGAGAGTATGTTGGCCACTCATAGCTGGAGAAGTGACTCTGGAGTGCATGGGAGTACACTGACAGCTCTATAAGGTAGAAGGGCTTACCGATCATAGGGGGGGAGAAGGGGCTCAGCTCTATAGCCTATTGGGCTATCTCAACTCCAGTGGGGTAATCTCAGCTGGTGTGAGATTGGGGTGGTTTGAAGTCTATACTAGCGACTCCTGGGGGGTGTTTAGAGTACCCATCATGTATGTGTATAACTCCCAGGAGTGGGAGGGTGCCCCAAAATGTTATATAACTCCCAAAAGATGGCATCCCGTAGATCAGGTGAGGCTAAAGAGCTTCTTGTCCACATGATGAACTGAAGAAAAGAAAAGAAGAAGATTACCATCGAGCATGGCCTCTTTTCATCTTGCAAAAGAAAAAATAGAGTGACATCCTAACATTGAGCAAGCATTTACCGACTCTTGCATTCTTTGAATTAGAGTGACAGAAGTCTATATCTGCTTGCTCAATTTTAGGCTATTGAAGCTTCACGTGGGAAAAAGGAGAGAAGGAAAGAGAGGAGAAAAGATGGAAAAGAGAGGGAAAAAGAGAAGGAAAGAGAGGAGACGAGAGGAAAAAATAGCAAAAGAGAAGTAAAAAGAGGAGAAAAAAAGAGAGAAAAAGAGAGGATAAAAGAGATTAAAAGAGATTTAAAGGAGAAAAGAGAGGACAAGAGATGAAAAGAGAGAAAAAGAGAGAAAGTGAAAAGAGAAAAGTTGTGGATAAAAGAGACAAAGCGGGGGTTGCTTGGTGCGGGGAGGAGCGCGATGCTGTCGAGGGGTGGTAGGGCTCCATTGTTGGTGGGGCGGGTGTCGCCGGATTGGCACTGTGCACGGGCGCCGCTGCAAGCACTGCCCTTGGTAACAAGGGTCTTAAGGCCCTTGCTTAGTAGGTAGGTTAGTTAGGTTAGTGTAGGGAGCGACCGGCAAGGGGGGGTAGAGAGAGAGAGAGAGAGAGAGAGAGAGAGAAGAGAGAGGGGGGAGGGAAAGAGAGAGATAGATAGATAGAGAGAGAGAGAGAGAGAGAGAGAGAGAGAAAGAGAGGGGGGGAGGGAAGAGAGAGAGAAAGAAAGAGAGAGGGGGAGGGAAAGAGAGAGAGAGAGAGAGAGAGAGAGAGAGATAGAGAGAGAGAGAGAGAGAAAGAGAAAGAAAGAGAGGGGGAGGGAAAGAGAGAGATAGAGATAGAGAGAGACAGAGAGAGAGAAAGAGAGAGGGGGGGAGGGAAAGAGAGAGAGAAAGAAAGAGAGAGGGGGAGGGAAAGAGAAAGAGAGAAAGAGAGAGAGACAGAAGAAGAGAGAGAAAGAAGAGAGGTGGAGGGAAAGAGAGAGATAGAGAGAAAAAGAGAGAGCCAAAAAAGAGGGAGAAAGAAAGAGAGAGGGAGAGGGAAAGGAGAGAGAGAGAGAGAGAGAGAGAGGGGGGGGGGAGGGAAAGAGAGAGAGAGAAAGAGAGAGAAAGAAAGAGAGAGGGGGGAGGGGATGGAGGGGGGAGGGGGGAAGGGGGTGGTGGAGATGGAAGGGGGGAGGGGGTGGTGGAGATGGAGGGGGGAGGGGGGGGGGGGGGGAGGGGGGAGGGCGTGGTGGAGATGGAGGGGGGAGGGGGGAGGGGGAAGGGGGTGGTGGAGATGGAGGGGGGCTCGGGGGGGTCACTTAGTGTAATATGTCTATATCACGTGCGTTCAAGGGTTCTTTTCTAAATCCTATGTAACCTATTTCTAGTATTTCCTAGTATCCCCTCTGTAAATTTTGGGAAAATTTATAAATCCCCTTCTGTAAGTATATTTATTTTCCTAGAGGAATTTTAAAAGTCCTTATGTAAGTCATACACTACTACTTTTGGAGTCCCTTTAGGTAGGATGAGATATTTAGAATGCAAGATCTCTACATCACCTGCATTATTTGAATCTACACACAAAAAATTAAGGTACCAACTGCAATAATGGGCAATGCATAAGTTTAAGATGGGTTTGTGTCTTGATGATGCCATTAAGGCAAGAGAAAACAAAGAATAAAGACATATGTGCAAAAATTAAGAGGAACAAATATCAAACAAGACAAATCATGTGTGCCGTACACCAAGAGCAAAGAATTGTGCAAAGTCACTTGAAACACGTAAAGAGCTCAAGAAACAACCTTTATAAAAATACTACATGAAAGATTGGGAGCTTTTATAAATGCTTTATATCTTTCAATTTTTGACAAAACTATATGTATGGGCGTTTCAGCTAGGAGAAGGAATGATACATTAGCCAATTTTACAAAGCATTCAATGACGATATATAATGTTTATTTCTTGCCAAATACCAACATCTAAAGCATTCTTATGTGAAAGATTAGAAACTTGTTTAAACAATGTATATCTGAGACTTAGTAATTTCTTCCATGTCTTTATTGTTAGAGAAGGAGTAGAGAAGAAAAAACTAAAACACCATGCTTTTGGCCACATTCACGATTGGCCTTGCCACTTTTTCCATGTCTTGATTGTTAGAGAAGCAAAAGATGAAAATATCATTCTTCTTTGTCACATTTATAGGAGACCTTTCCACTTTTTTTCTTCCATGAAAACCCTTACTAAGTCATATCAAACCATGGTATTAAAACCATAGAGGCTACATTCATACAACATCTTGTTGTACCCGATGCCAAAATAGCATTTTCAAACTTGCTTTATGGCATTCATATAAACAAAAGTACCCAGGCAGTTGCAAATCATCCACCTCTGTGATTCAAGATCCTGCAAAAAAATAATTTAAAAAATCCATTAAGACAAATCAGACTAATCTCAGCGCATAGTAATAATCATAATAAATCTTTTATCATATTAGAAAGATTACAAAGAAGCCCCTACCAAGTGCGTTTAATGCCCCTTTACAAAGTCATTGAATACATTCCAATCATTCTCATCTAAAGTATACTTATTGCTATTACACTCATAGGTGAGGTTTGCCAATGCAATTACGCTCTCAATATTTATCATGTCAAGGTCTGTAAGGTCCACAAAATTTGCTAAGAAAGCTTCCTTAGTTATGAAGTTTCTATTCAACGTATATTGGCATGATGAACAATCCAAGACCTCCAAATTTGAAAGAAAAAAGAGACTTTGCCTGCAAGATAGACTCGATCCACAAGATTCAAATGTGGAGATAAGAAGATGTCGATGTAGTCTCTAGCAATTTCAAGATAAGCTTGTGTTCCTAGCATGCTCCTCTCTTTTCTATGAATTCCATTGTTTGCCAATTCTCCCAAGCACCATTGCACTTGTCTACTGCATATTTTTTGAGCTCTAGCCCAATTTTGGCAGTCATCTCGCCTAATGTCTCCCTCCCTTAGCATATGCTTGTCGATAGAAAAAGCATCATACACAATAATGACATGATTTAAGGTGATCCAAACATTGCCAATAGCAATTGACACTTAGGCTTGTCAAGAACATTGACTAACTTTTTTCCATTATGTACAAAATCTTGATCATGCAGCCCAAAAACTTGATTTTCTAAAACTTTTGCTGAGAGGCCATCCATCCCATTTTATCCCAAATCTACTACCTCTTTTATCTAGATAATCGGAGATCATCAATGTTCTTCGCCGACTATCACCATCAGATAATCGAAGATTATCAATGTTCTTCGCCGACTATGATTCTTGGTAAAATCTAGCATGACATTGAAAGGGTGTAGATCACAATGTATAATGCCTTCTTGGTGTACAGTTGCTAATGCATCAACCAATGCGTGTATGATGTCTAGGGTAGCTTCCACAAATGCCTTTAATCTCGTAAGCTGTACATCACTTCGTATTGGATTTGGTTCTCTCCTAGTGACTCCATTGCCTTTCAAGCATAACACTTGCTTTCTGAAAGTCCCTTTCTCAAAGGGTAGCTGCATCATCATGTCTCCAATACTCCCTCCATTGAAGTATGGAAAAATGTTGATCCAAGGTAAGCTTCTACTAAATCCTATGCATCTGACAATCCCTGGATGTAATATTTGCATTCCATACTCTTTGTCAAATGACTTTAAGGTGTGAGGTATGTTCCCTTTGTAGCGCTTCGCCGCATAAGTAATACTTCGAGGAAAGAAAGAGATGCCATTAAAAGTGACTTTAAAGCATACTCCAAATGAGCTAGCACCAAGATTCTCACCCTCCTCTATAGCCTCATGGGGAATACCTAACAAAATTGAACAATCACCATTCCTAAATGAATGTGCTTTGTGAGAAGCATCCCTGCTACTACCCTCAATAGCTAACCATGCCTCAGAAGTTGGATCACATGAATGTTTTGATTGCTCATATCGCACTCTCTTCGAAATAGTGAAATA